>NW_026586173.1:13571186-13617937 GCF_907164565.1 Psammomys obesus
CGCCGCCTGCCGGCCACGCGCCGCCTCGCCGCCGCCGCCACCGGCCGGCTCGGTGGCGCAGCGCCCCCTGCTGGCGCCTGTCGGAGCCCGGCGAGCGCGAGCACAACGGGGGTGGGGCCGGCCCCACCCCGCGGGAACGGTCGCTGCTTTGTGAGGTGGCTACGGCCGCCCTGGCACGCCGGGAGAGGGAGCCGACGTCCGGGGGCGGTGCCTGGCGCCGCGGCACGCCCCCAAGGCTGCGAGGCTCCGCCCCGAGGCCGCGCTGCGCGACAGCCGCGCTTTGTGCCCCGACGCAGCAGGCGCGGGGACACGGGCAGGGCGTGCGTCGGAGGGCGGTGCTTAGCCGCTCGGGCACGCCCCCGGGCGGATCAGGCGTCCCCACCCCCGCCCCGCCCCCGGGCCGGGGTCTCTGGAACAACAGCGCCTGACACCGCCGTGTGCGTCAGGGGGTCGCGCGCGGCCGCTCGGACACGCCTCTGGGAGCCAGGCCCCGCCCCCAGGCCGGCGCCACGAGGCCGCCGTGCTTTGTGCCACAGTAGGGGTGACTCGGGGACTAGGAAGAGTCGCCCCCTCGAGGGCTGGCTGCGCCCCTAGGCCGCCTTGCTGCGAACGACCGTGCTCGGGGTGAGGCGTTCGTCGGGGTGGGGCGCTCGGCCACTGAACACCCCCGGAGGCGCGCTGGCTCCGCCCCCAGAGGGGCCGGTTAGTGGCAAAATGCAGGCGCTCTGAGTCGGCTTCGTGGACCCGCCCTCAGAGGGTCGGGCCCCTTCTGGCCAGAGTCCTGCAGACGGCCCCTCCCGGGCCTGGGGGAGGAGGAGGACCGCTTGCAAACCCAGGTAGTTCGCTCACGCCCCACGTTAGGGTTCCGCCCCCTACGTTTCCAGGTAAGTTCCGCCTTGCTCTCCTCCCGCTGCGAGGGAAAGGCCCTGCGGTGGGCGTGGACAGGCTTGCAGGCACGCCCCTAGGTGTGGTCCCGCCCCACACTAGCATAAAGGCACTGTAAGCCGCCCTCCACGCTTTGGCAGCTCCATTAAACGCTGAGTGTCTGGGGGAATTCTTCAGCTTCTCCGCCAGGACCTCTCCTTTTCTACAGTTAACTCTCGAACCTCCCAGTAGTGGCTAGCCACTGTGTTCAGCAGTGCCAACCGCTCTTCACTTTTGCTGGACCCTCTGAGGCTGCTATTTATCCTCTCCTGGGCCTCTAATTTACTCCTTAAGGCCCTTCTGTTCCCACATTTCTGGTCTCCATAGTGCATCAATCTCTTCCTGCACCTCCAAACATTTTTCATTCATCACATTGGCTGAAGTTCAGTGGTGTAGTACCTTCAACGAGTCCAATTCACCTCTCACCCCACTCCCTAGCCATGCAGTCCCAGGTTTAACAGGAGCTGTGACATCGGCAGGACTCAAAACACACCCAGCCCTTTTCCAAATTGACACCCACCCACCCATCTAATGGTGCAAGCCCATAATCTCAGGCAGAAACAGGAGGATGTGATTTCAAAGCCAGTCTGAACTATAAAGTAAAACTCTGTCATTAAAAAACATATGCCCTGCAAGGCAATGGTGACACGAGCCTTTAATCCCAGCACTCTGGAGGGAGAGGCAAGTGGGTCCCTATGAGTTTAAAGCCAGCCTTGTCTACATAGTGAGTTCCAGGACAGCCAGCACTACATAGTGAGACCCTGTCTAGAAACAACAGCTAAAAACATACACACACACCCCCAAGAAAACACCCAGTCTGGAAGTGGGGTGCAGCTGGAAGCACAGGAAAGGCGGTACAGAAGTTAGACCTCTTATGTCCAGCTGGTGTCCAGATGCAGTGGTATCGCTTCCCTGGTGAGCTGACCATTCTGGGAGTCTACAGAGGTGACTGGTTTTCCTGTCTTCTGTGAGGAAGGTCACAACACCAGAGGTCTCCTTCCTCTGGCCAGTTCATCCCTACGAATGCCCGGGCTTGACCTCGCCCTACTGCCAGGTCTCTGGACAGATGTCCAGCTTCTGCAGCCATGGGCAGCGGAAGGGAGAGAACTGGATAAAGAGGTCCTCACTCCTCAGCCTCACTGGCAGGCCCGGAAAGTGCTGAACTCCGGGGGCTCCGGAGAGGATGATGCAGAGGTGGGCCTCTTTCGAGGTCCTGAGTTGCAAGGATGTGCATCCAAGGTTGCCACCAAGTCTTCCTGAGTCATTTTCTTTATCTATGGAAGAAAACAAAAACAAACAGGAACAGTGATTTGGGGTGGAAGGATCTGGGAGTTCCCCCTGCTCCAAGTTCTCAAGTATCTTCTCACCTTTCCCTCCAGCTACCCATATTCCAACCTTCAGTGGCTCTGTCCTGCTGCCTCCTCTCTGCAGAGGAAGGAGGACCAGAGGCCAGGGCTCAAATCCCACTTGCATCACTTCCTAGCAACCTGATGTCCCTTGAGTGATGACCCTCCTATGCCTCAGTTTCAAGTGATCATATCCATCTCCTAGGGACACCGTGGGGCTTGAAAAAGAGAGGCATGAAGTGGATGGTACCCGACAAGCCAGCTCACCTTTGTACCCACCCCTATCAGAGATCCCCTAAAACCTTTCAAAACCTGGAGGCAGTTGGCTGAGACAGTATGCGGTCCCCTCAGAGCTTTGGTCCTCTAAGCAGTGACCCCAGAGAAATCCTTGTCTAACCACAGGATCTTTGTAAAGTGAGCACAGCAGGGCATGCCTCTATCCTCAGCACTTGGGAGGAAGAGGCAGGCAGGTCTCTGAATTAGAAGCCAGTCTGATCTACATAGTGCATTCCAGGCCAGCCAGGGCTACCCAGTGAGTACCTGTCTTTTTTTTTTTTTTTTTTTTCTTGAAGATTTATTTATGTATACAGGTGGCTTGCCTACATGTACATTTGCATACCAGAAGATGGTAATGGTTCCCGTGGGACTACCTTTATAGATGGTTGTAAGCCACCATGTGGGTGCTGGGAATTGAATTCAGGTCTTTAGAAGAGCAGCCACTGCTCTTAACCACTGAACTGTCTCTACAGCCTTGAGAAACCCTGTCTTGAAAAGCAAAAACCAAGGGCTGGGGAGATGGCTCAGAGGTTAAGAGCACTGGCTGCCCTTCCAAAGGTCCTGAGTTCAATTTGAGCAACCACATGGTAGTTCACAACCCTCTATAATGTGATCTGGTGCTCTCTTCTGGCGTGCAGGCACACATGCAGGCAGAACACTGTGTAAGGCTGAATACTGTATAAATAATTAATAAATCTTTTAAAAAGAAAAACCAAAAGAGGGGGAAAAAAAAGAAGAAGCCAGGTGTAAGAGCCACACCTTTAATCCCAGCACTTGGAATATAGAGGTGGGAAAATCTTTTAGTTCCAGGGTGCCAGAATTACATAGATCTTGTCTCAAAACAAACAAACAAACAAACACAGTGAAATAGAGGCTGGAGAGATGGCTCAGCAGTTGAGAGCACTGGCTGCTCTTCCAGAGGACTGGGGTTCAATGCTCAGCACCCACAAAGCAGCTCACAATTGTCTGTAACCCCAGTTCTATGGCTTCTGACACCCTCACACAAACTTGCAAGCAAAACATCAATGAACATAAAAAAAGAAAACCCAATAAAGCAAAGGAGTGAACTTCCTCCCCATAGGGCTTTCTAATAGTTCTATGTCAGGCCCTGAGAGAGGGGGCAGTGACAAGGCACCTGGCAGCTACTTCGTAGTCATTTCTGCCAACAAGGAAGCTTTCTTTTCTCTTTTTTTTTCAGAAGGTTTTATTTATTATTATGGTTTGAGTGTGAGAATTTTCCCAAATATGTTTAAGTGCAGCTTATGGGTACAGCTAGGGATTCCCTGGAACTAGACATAGAGTTCCACACCAGCCAGGAATACATAATGAGACCGTTTGGAGAAAGAAGAAAGGAAAGAGGAAAGGGAAGAGAAGGAGGAGGAAAGGAAAGGGTGGGGAGGAGAGGAGAGGGGAGGGAAAAGGAAAAAACTAAAACCAAAAGCAAGAACTGAGATTCTTGCACAGCAGGTTCACAGAAAGCCAAAAAGTGAGAGCATTCCAAGTGTCCATCAATGGACATGAATCAGCAAAATGTAGTATATCCTACTCTGGAATAGTATTCAGCCTTGAAAATGAAGAAAATTCAGAGACAAGTTAACATCGTGGGATGAACCTAAGGCTACTATATGAGGTAGAACGAGACAGCCACAAAAGGAGATATTGTATTGAAAGACCCCAGCCTCACCCTAAGTTAAACATAGCTAATGCCATTTTGTGGGACACCACTGTTTTGTAAAACTCTGAAGGCCAGATGAGAAACTGGAAAATTACTGAGAAATCCTAGCTGTGTCACCCACTTGGGATATCTGTGGTCAGGCTGCCCCAGTCATACTAAAAACAGTTTGTGTTAATCACTCTCATAGATATCTGTGAGACTGTTTCAGCTAAGATAGGGAAAAACAAAATAACAGGTGGCGGGCCACGTCAAGGGGTCATCCTACCCCCCTTGACCACCCAGTTCCTGGAATCTTGGTGCCCCTGCCAAACTTTGACGCAAATTGTGGTCTCGTGTAAACGTACCAATCAGCCCCCTGTAACCATGCCTGTCGCTTCTGTACCAGTGCTTCTGCTCTAAAACCCTATAAAAACCCCAGTTTTTCCCCAAGGAGGCGCACAAGGTCCTCCCGAGTGACCTTGCTGCCCCGAGTACTCGTGTATCAAAATAAAAGCCTCTTGCTGTTTGCATCCGAATGGACTCGTTGTTCTTTGGGAGGGGGTCTCTCTGACGGAAGATACCCTCCGGGGATCTTTCATTATTGTTCATATAAGAATAGGCAAATCAAGAAAGGCAGGAAATAGGACTTGATACTTTTGCTACATTCCCAGCCCAGTGTAGAGGTGTGTGTGTGTGAGCGCACTCGCGCACAAAGCAGTGTTTTCTATAACCCTGGCGTAGTGGGAGGAAGGACTACATTTTGACACCCTGTCTCAACAAAAGCAAATGAAACATATGGCAAATGTCACTTGGCAGAGTATTTGCCGAGCATGTAGGAAGCCTGGGGCCTATCCCCAGCACCACATGAACCAGATATGATGGTGCACACCTGTAATCCCAGCACCTGGGAGGAGGCCGCAAGATGATCACATATGCAGGGCACCCTCAGCAACACAGTGGGTTTGTAACCAGCCTGTCTGGACATAACAATATCCAAACCAAACAACACAGCAATTGAAAAAGCCACAGGGGCTGGCCAGTTCCTGGCTGGCCCAGGCAAGACAAACCTGCAACCGTCCTCATGCCTCAGGCTCCCAAGTGTTGAGATCACATGCATTGGCCACCATGCCCAGCGGGGTTTATCTGGACAGTTCAGGATCTGTTCAAGAGCTGACACTACTACAGAGGTAACCATACAAGCCTCTCTTGTATGGGCCAGCTCCCTCCCTTCCTTCCCTTTGTTTTTTAGTGTGGTGCCAAACATGGAATTCAGTGCTTCAAACACACTCGGCTCTCACCTGCTGCAGCTGTACCTCCAGCTTCTGTGTTATGGTTTGTTGGCTTTTTGAAACAGGGTTTCTCTGTGTAGCTGTGGGTGTCCTGGAACTCACCTGGAGTCCAGGGCTGGCCTCAAACTCAGGAATCCACTTGTCTCTGCCTCCCAAGTGCCCTCCTCATTGTTTTGGTTTTTGTTTGTTTGTTTGTTTGTTTGTTTCAAGACAGGCTTTCTCTGTGTAGCTTTGGCTGTGCTGGATTTGCTTTGCTGGCCTTGAACTCACAGAGATCCACCTACTTCTGCCTCTGCCTCCCTGAGTTCTGGGATTACAGGTGTGCCACCACGCACACCTGTTTTTTAAGGCGGAGACTCAGACTGGTAAGATGGTTCAGCAGCTCCAGTCACATGCTGCCAAACGTAATAACCCCAGTTTGATTCCTGGAGCTCACAGGGAAGGAGAGAACCAAATCCATAAGTCTGCTGTGGCATCCCCACACACATACACAAACTAAATAAAATGAGCGGGGGAGGGACTCGGTAGCCCAGGTTGACCTGTAACTCACTATGTAGCCCAGGCTAGTCCTCCAACCCTTCTGCTTGCCATCCCCCAAGTCCTGGGATTATACAAGTGTGAGCACTACACTGACTTAACAATAAGGAGGAGACCAGAGCATTATCAGAGTGTCACAAGGTTCCACAGAGACTCCCAAAGAGGCCACCATGTCAGCCCAAACCTTCTCTCACCAGCCTCAAGGATTGAACTCATCCCAGTGAAAATAGAGCCCTGTGATCCCCTAGTTTTTCATAGTCAACCCCAGGCTTATAGACAAGTCCTAGTTCTATGACTCTGGGCAATTACTGGTCCTCAGGCCTCAGGACTTCCAAGTGACACAGCTCCCTGTCCCCTCTCAGTGGGTTGGTCATTGGGAAACTCGACAAAAAGAGCTACTCACCGTGGAGATGGCAAATAGAGAGTTATCGAAGGACATGTCTGAAACAGAGAGAGACCAAACTCAGCTCAGGGTGGGTCCACTGTTCTACCACCTGGTCCTTGCCCACAATCTCAATGCCCAGAATTAACTCTACAAAAGGAGTTGGGGTTCCAGCATCTTCTTCAGACCCTTGCCGATCTCTCTACAGGGTGAGATGTGAACACTTAGAGGGAGGGGCACAGATCTCCCTGTAGAGAACAGGCTGGGGCCAGCGAGGTGCCTCAGCAGGGAAAGGCACTTAGCAGCCAAAATTGTCACCTTGACGTCAATCCCCAGGACCCACTTGGTAGAAGGAGAGAATTGACACCTGCAAGTTGTCCTCTGACCACACACGCACTATGGCATGCTAGCTCCTACACTGCACACACATCATACACAGGTAAACAGGTACACACGAATGCTGAGAGCATGGCTGGTGTGGAAGTAAAGATAGAGCCTGCTGGAGAAGCAGGGAGGGCTTCCTGGAGAGGGTGACATACACATTGAAGCTGGAGAGAGTGTTCCAGGCGGTGGATAGAGCCAGGGTGAAGGCTAGAGACGAAAACAACCCACCAGAAAGAACAGGGACAGTGTTTGGCCCTCAAGAGCAACAAGAGGCCACAGAAAGGCTCCAAACAGAAGGAAATTGTAAAGGTTACTTCACCCAGGGAAGCATCAAGGGGCATGGATGACGAAACGGACCTGTGTTGGTGAAGTTGATCTGAGCCCAGCAGGATTCACGTTCCCTGCAAAGGGATCAGAAGAAAGGATGACACAGGCCACTTGTTCTAGAGCGTCTCCCACAGTGAGACCTGATAGGGCTTGCCTTCCCCCCTTGCACACTCCCTTCCCACAGCAAATACTGCACACTGAGGGTAATTACCCTCCTTCCCAGAGCCATCCCACTGGGTAGCCACTCCGGCTGTAAGGGGCCGGGAACACTCCAGGGAAAGTCTAATACTGCGTACTCCCAGTGAGAGTCCTGAAAAATGTCACTGCAGATACCTAGATTTCTGGACAATGTTGTGGAAGCCAGCAGTGAGCTGGAGGTAAGGCAGCTGGGCTTCCTGGCCCATGTGACTGAGCTTCTGGCCTCAGTATTCACATCTGGAAAAATGGGTATCATCAGGTCTACTGGGTGGAAGCCATGCTCATAGGTTTTAAAGAATCCTAGTACACAGCAGTGCTCAATAAACATGAATTATTTATTATGCATTTATCAGCCCTCCCACCAGAGGACATTGTGGGGAATGAAGCATTCGCCCAGTTAGTAAAGTGCTCAAAAGATCACCTGGGAAGGTCTCACCTCTGCTTCTGTAAGTTTCTGGCTTTAACTGGAAGAAAGATGAACAGGCATTAGTTAGATTATTCTGAATCCGATAGCAGCTGGAAAGTGTTGATAACCATGAAATCAAAATAACCATGAAATCAAAAGCTCCCTTGACTCCTGTGGGACCAGCCTTGCCTCATCCATGTAGATCTTCCACTAAGTACAAAAGCTGCTATAAACAGATCTTTCTCAGTTCTTTCTGTTCTGTTCTGTTCTGTTAGGCAGGGTTTCACAGCATGGCCTGGCCGTTCTGGAACTCACTGTGTAGACTAGACTATAGGTAGAGATCTGCCTGCTGAGTACAAGGATTAAAGGCGTGTGCCAACATACCCACCTTCTCTTAGTTTTTTGAAACAGACCTGTGTAGCTCAGGCTGGCCTGAACTCACTATGTAGCCAAGGCTGGCTTTGAACTCCCAGTCCTCCTACTTCTGTTCCCCAAAGGCTAGAATTCTGGATATGCATCATCTGTTTTCTTGAGGTGGTGCACAGCCCCGGTTGGTCTCTAACCCACAGTCCATTGTCAGCCTTTTGGGTTCTGGAGTTACAGGTATGTATGACTGCTTATGTGTTGGGGTCTTTTGGAATATTTATTTACTTTGTATATACATGTTCTTGTGTGGGTGCACATGCCTTACGTAGAGGCTAGTGGAAATGCTGTGGAGTCGGCTGTCCTGCCTTAGGAGTCCCAGAGATGGAACCTAAGCGGTCATGCTTGGTAGCTAGCATCTTTGTCTACTGAGTGATCTTGCTGGTCCTTGTGTTCATGCTTGACTTGTGAGAAATGTATGTTCACGTAAAAAAATTTAAAAAAAAGCTTGAAACACCAAGTGTGGTGGCTCACTGCTGTTATCCGAGCAAACTGAAATAGAAGCGCAAGGATTATCTACACTTCAAGGCCAACCTGATCTATATGGGCCCTGGGTTTCCAGACCAGCCTGGACTGCGTAGTGAAATCCTGTCTCTATAAAGCTAAATCCAAACAGTATCTTCACAAATGTGTAAACATGTAAAATTGTTTTCTTAAAAACTAGAGTTTCCTGATAGGCAACTTCCAACACAAGCCTGTGGTCCCAGGATTAGGGAGGTGGAGGTGGGAGGATCATGAGTTAAATACCATCCTCAGCTATAGAGCAAGTTTGAGGCCAGACTGGGCTATATGAGACCTGTCAAAATTGGGGGTGGAGGGGGTTAGTCAGTGAGATGGCTCTTTAGATAGAGACCCCTGCTGCCAAGCCTGACGACCTGAGCTGGACCCTGGAGACCCACGTGGTGGAAAAAGAACTGACTCCTGCAACCTCCACAAAGCCTCCCCCAATAATAATAAGTAAATTTTTGAAAGGAGTTTCCATTGTTGCTGGGAGTAAGGCTGGAGTGAGCAGAAAGCCACTGTCTAAGGTAGAGTTTAGATCAGTGGTTCTCAGCCCCTGTCTCCAAAACTATTCACGTTATAATTCATAACAGTAACCAAATTCTATTTCTGAAGTAACGGTGAGATAGTTTTATGGCTGGAGATTACCACAGCATTAACTGTCTTAAAGGGTTGGGTTGCAGCATTAGGAAGGTTTAGAAGCACTGGTTTAGTGAATGAAAATTTGGAAACAGATAAAGGATGGTCTAACAAAAGTGGGAATGGATAGACTTCTGTTTCTTGGACAGCATCTCACATAGCCCAGGCTAGCCTGGAACTTGCTACGCAGTGAGGCTGACATCGAACTCTTGGTCCTCTGACGTCATCTAGTGAGTGCTGGGGTGACAGGCATGCACCCTGTGTCTTTTACCGAGAGATGAACCTCTGTAGATCTTGCTGCCTCAGGAGGTGGTCTCAAAACAGGCTAGTCCCCCTTGAGTACCCAGGGATCCCATATGTTAGTCTCCCTTTCCTCCACCCATCATCCCACTTCTGCTGGTCCCGTACCCACCCACCCGCTGCACAGTTCAGGGGGAAGAATTCCCCAAACTGGCTGTCTCTATGCCCCTGAAGACATGGATGACAAAATCAGTCCTGGTGAGGTAGAGAGATAGCTAAGAGTACTGGCTGTTTCCAGAGCCCCGGTTCAGTCAATACCCAGCACTCATGTGTAGGGGCACACAGGTCCTCGTGCTCACAGATAAGCACAAGGGAAACTGCAGAGTTAAACACACCGGTTGCTCCTTCCAAGGAAGCACGCATAACCAGAAAGCAGGGGCATACCACCCCGGGCCTACTGCAAGATCCTTATCATCAAGGAGCATGCATAATCTGTCATCAGCCCAGAGGCTGGGGCAGCCCACACCGGGCCTACTGCAAGATCCTTATCGTGCATGAGCTTGCTTTTCTCCTTCAGTCTATAGAACCTCTCCTTTCGGAAGGTGTCACATGTGGTCAATCTGTAGAATCCATCTTAATGGAAGATGTCACATGTACTTTACAAAGAGTTTTGAAGTCATGTTGTAAGATGTATTGTGTGCATGGGACTGAGGTAATTATCCCCAGGAAAATGTCACCAAATTGTGTTGTGGTTTGTTTTTGTTTGTTTGTTTTTGTTTTTCGAGACAGGGTTTCTGTAGCCTTGGCTCTTCTGGACTCCCTTTGTAGACCAGGCTGGCCTAGAACTCACAGATCTGCCTGCCTCTGCCTCCTGAGTGCTGGGATGACCTCCTGAGCGCCACCTTGCCTGACATGTTGTGCTTAGTATACATAAGCCAGCTCCTCAGGGTCAGACTCCCGAAGCTTAACCAGCACCAGCTACTTGGTCATGTGGAACTGAGCTGTCTTCTTGCCTCCTGAAGAGCATTACTCTAGTGGTCCTGATGGCTGCAGACACCCCCACACCTCACACCCCATCCCTCATCCCGCACATATGTGGCAGCTCACAACCCTCTGTAACACCACTTCCAGGGCATTCGATGCCCTGTTCTGGCCTTTGCAGGCCCTGCGTGCATGTGGTGTGTATACATGCAAAAACACCCCTACACATAAAATAAAAAAGGAAAAATTTAAATAAAGCAGTCGTGGTGTTTTCCATATCGATGCAGCGCTTGGGAGGCTGAGGCAGAAGGTTTCAGGTTCTCGCCTCACACAGACACCCCAAATAAAGAAAAATCAAGGAGTTCAACAGCCTCAACAACAGGATGGGGAAAGTGGAGAAAAGAGCGTGGGGAAGAAAGCAAGAGGGAAGGCGCTGGGCTTGCTGGCACTCTAAGAGTAGAAACAGAGACAGCAGATCCCTGTCATTTCCAGACCAGCCTGAAGCACACAGTGGGATCAGGGCGGCCAGGGCTACAGAGTGAGACCCTGCCTCAAAAACTGCAAGAGGAAGAGTGAGAGCGGTTCAGAGCTGCCAGCTGCCCGTGGCTGCCCCATGCCCATTACCTTTCCTGACCACCACAGCGACAGCCACCAGCCCTGCGAGGAGGATGACAGCTCCAGCCAGGCTCAGAGAGAGCGCCAAGATCCAGGTGGGGACTAGAAGGGAGAGAATGGGGCAGGTGAAGGAGCTGTGAGGGCATGGAAGGGACCCCTGGGGGCCTTCCTGGATGCCCTCCCTCACCCAGGAGCCACCTCAGCCAAGCGTCTCGGTGGAGGTGGGCCTGGGACTTTAACAAGTCTGCCTCATGGGCAGTTAGCAACCAATGAGGAGTTCTTCCTTCTGAGGAGGTAGCCCATCCCAAGACTGGATTACCAAGCATTTGGAAAGTTGAGGATGAATGTGAGTTCAAGGCTATCATGAGCTAGAGAATTCGAAGCCAGCTTACAATACAGAATGACCTACACACACACACACACACACACACACCAAGCGAGAAAGGAGCTATAGCTTAAGAAAACTTGACTAATGTAAAGCAGATTCTAGGTTCCTTGCCTAGCACCATAAGAAAAGAATAGTCATTTAAAATTATTGCATTTATTTAGTGTCTCTCTCTTACACACACACACACAAGCACCACAGTATGTGCATGGAAGTCAGAGGGTAACTTGTGGGCATTGGTTCTCTTCTTTCATTATGGGGCCAGAGATGGACTCAGGTCATTAGGCCTAATGGCAAGTGCCCTTGCCCATCTTGATGGGCTGACAAATTATATATATATCTCCAGGCATGGTTGTGCATGCCTTCAATCCCAGTACTCAGGGAGGCAGAGGCAGACAGATTGCTGTGAGTTCAAGGCCAGCCTGATCTACAAAGAGAGTCCCGACAGCCAAGGCTACACAGAGAGATATATATATCCTTTAGTATATACTAAGAAAGATTGAAGTTGGATATAGTAGCTAAAGTATTACAGTCATAATCCCAACATATAGGAAGCTGAGGCAGGAGAATTTCTATGAGTCTAATGCCAAGGCTGCAAAGCAAGACATTGCCTAAAGAAAGAAAGACATGAAAGTAGAAGCAGCAGAGGGACTAGTTGGAAAGATGAATAAGTGGGAGTGGGAGGGCACAAGAGAGAATGTCAGGGTGCATATGAGCAAAATACATACGTAGATTGTGACAATGTCAGACTAGAACCCATTGTTGTGTATAATTAATACATGCTAGTGAAAACATTATTTATACTTTTATTGATATGCATAGGGGCTGAGGAGAGGCTTAAACAGTGCATTCCAGGGCCTGCTGAGCCTAGAAGAGGTTGTCCATTTCCCTCACACTGGGGAGGAGGGTTATATGCCATTGTAAACTGCCTGATGTTGGTGCTTGGAACCAAACTTAGGTCCTTTGGAAGAATAGCAGTGCTCTGAAATGCTGGGCTATCTCTCCAGACTCCATGGAAACATAAAAAAAAAAAAAAAAAAAAGCTCTGTGTAATCATGGCTCTTAGGAGTCTGAGGCAGGAGGATCACACTGAGTTTGAGGTAAGCCTAGGCTACAATATGAGACCCTGTCTCAAAAAGAAAGAAAGAAAGAAAGAAGGAAAGAAAGAAAGAAAGAAAGAAAGAAAGAAAGAAAGAAAGAAAGAAAGAAAGAAAACTTTTTTGTGTGTGGTTTTTCAAGACAGGGTTTCTCTGTGTGTCCTTCACTGTCCTGGACTCCTTGTAGATCAGGCTGACCTCAAACTCAGTGATCCACCCGCCTCAGCCTCCCTGAGCACTGGGATTAAAGGGGTGCACCACCAAGCCTCGCACCATGTTTTTGTTTGTTTGTTTGTTTGGTAATTAATTGATCACTTACTTAGTTTATTTGTCTGGGCGTCTTGCCCGTGTGACTGTCTGTACACCGCTTGCATGCTTGTGACAGCCAGAAGAGGGCAAGGACTCCCCTGGGATTGGAGGTCCAGGTGGCTGTGAGCTGCCATGGAGGTCCTGGGAACAGAAGCCAGGACCTCTGAAAGAGTCCGCGCTCCCGACTGCTCAGCATCTCTCCAGACCCTCCAGGTTGTGTTTTTGAAACCAAGTCTTGCTCTAAACAGCTCATCATGGCTGGCTTGTTAGGTAGGCATTAGGTAGGTCATGCTAGCCTCACACTCCCTATGTAGCCCAGGCTGGCCTCAGATTGTCAGAATCCTCCTGCCTTAGCCTTGTATCCAGGTGCTGAGCCATACTGAATGGTTTTGTTGTTGTTGTTTTTTTTTGTTTTTTAAACCCCATTAACCAGTAGTTATCTTGTGGCTCCAGTGTAGGTACTGAAGAGTCAGTGACAGCCAGCAGCACACACCTTTAATCCCAGCACTCAGGAGCCAGAGGCTGGCAGATCTCTGAGTTCAAGACCAGCCTGGTCTACAAAGCGAGTTCTAGGACAGCCAGGGCTACACAAAGAAACTATCTTGGAAAAAAAAAAAAGCCAATGACATCCACATTGGCCATCCAGTGGGCCCTGAAGGCTGCCTAGAAGTCATCCCTTCTGGGCTGGAAAGATGGTTCAGAAGTTAAGAGCACTGGCTTCTTTTCCAAAGGTCCTGAGTTCAATTCCCAGCAACCACATGGTGGCTCACAACCGTCTATAATGCGATCTGATGCCATCTTCTGGCATGCAGGTGTACATGCTGATAGAGCATTGTATACATAATAAATAAATAAATCTTAAAAAAAAAAAAAAAGACATGCGAAGAAGTCCTCCCTTTGGATGGGAGTCCTCCCGCAGCATGGGACATGTCATCCCAGAGCAGGAGGATCTGAAGCTTGAGGTCGACGACAGCCCCGCAGGGAGCTGGGGTCAGCCTGGGCCACATAAGTCTCTCTTAAATTTTTTCAAAAAGGAAAGAATGGGTGTTTTATAAGTTCTTGTCTGCAAAGGATTTCAATTCCCCATCCAGGATTGGGGGGGAGGGGAGGCCTCTGGGGACCTGGGGCAGGGTCCTGATCCGAGCTGAGAGGCGAACAATGACTGTGGTATTCTCACAAGGTCCTGTCATTCACCTCTGTGGGCTGAAAAACCGAAAGGCCCTGATGAGAAAAGGGAGCTGTCAACAGCTGAGCAGGCGGCTGCTGTCTGCCGACCTACAGACATAGTGTGCAGTAGGTTCTCTCACTAGATCCAGGAGGCCTCTGCCTACCCTCAGGGATGACCTCGCACTTCTAGTCCTTCGGTCTCCTCCTCCCAAGATCCACCTGGATCTTCTGTGGCCCCTGGGCTCGCCCAGGAAACACAAAGGCAAGTGCAGCCTCAGGGGCTTGGCACACCAGTCCCCACCCCCGTAAGTCCTGGGTTTATCGGGCGGCTGCTTCTGTTCCCTCATATCAGTCCACTCATCTGTAGACTTGGGCTTGCTGCAGAGCATCCCAGGGAGGGCGAGGGCAGCACGACCAGGATTCCTCGGGGCGGTCTTACCTGGGAAGGAGACTTGCACAGGCTGGCTGAGGTCTGAGAGCTGGGGCTGGCTGTGCTCACCAATCACACTGTACTGACAGTGGAAGTTCCCCCCAGGAGCCTTGCCCCCCTCGCCACTGCCACCAGCAGTCACATTGAAGGTCACACCAGGCTGGTGCGAGGGGGCCTGCAGAAGCTGGACCACCTCTTCCCCTCGGAACAGCGTGAAGTTGGCCCCGAGGAAGTCCTCCGGGGCTGTACATGAGATGTAGATGGGGTCCTCTTGGCTGCTTGGGTAGGGGGGCACCAGGAAGATGGACGGTGCAGGGATGGCCAAGGAGCCTGTAATGAAGAAGGACAGCTGGAGCTGGCTGTGCGTTCTTGGGATCAGATCACTTACTCCATAGCGTCTGAGTGCGTGCCTGCATGTGCCCGCGTGTGCACATGTGTGTTTGCTGGGGATCAAACCATTCTGACCTCTGCGGAGCTACACCTCCAGGCCCTGAGCCTTGATGTTTGTATCAGGACACTGGCAACCACCAGCACACACCGCCGTGTAGGAGTCTGGGTACCTGGCACATGTGTCATTGTTGAAATCATCTCATGGCGGAGCTTATTATACAACAGCACAGTGATGCTCGGCCAGCAACGTCGAGCAGCAGACTCCGCTGTGCTTGCTAGGGACAAGGCAATATTACTGCATAGAAATGAACAGAGGCTGGGCTGGAGAGGTGACTCAGTGGTTCAGAGCACTGGCTGCTCTTCCAGAGGACCTGGATGTGATTCCCAGCACCTACCTATACGCCAGCTCACCACTCAGTCAGAGCATCTCAGGTCCAAAGGGATTTGATGCCCTCTTCTGGCCTCCACAGGCATGCACACAGTGCCCAGACATACATGAGGCAAATCACCCATACCCAGAAAATAAAATGAGGGGAGAGAGGAAATGAACAGAAGTGCTGGCCTTAGGAAAGTGCAAGAGGGGTGCAGGGTAGTGGAGAAGGCTACTGTGAACTGCAGTGACCTCAGAGGACTTCCCAGAAAAGGTGACATAAAAGCTGAGCCCTGCCTGTGGAGATTGAGGAAGAACCTTCCAGCCTGAGGAAATGCTGTGGGAAGAGGCCCAGAAGGTGGATGGGGCACACACAGAGGAGCTGGGGGAGGGTGTCTCAGTAGTAGAGCCCCCCAATGAGGGGCTGGGAGTGTGGCTCAGTGGTAGAACTTCTGCTAAGCATGTGTGAGGCCCTGGATTCATCCACAAAACCAGAAAAGAAAAAGAAAATCCAGGAGGCGAGCAGAGACAAGTGAGAGAGGAGGGCAGAGGAATTTGTCTTACTCCACAATGCTGTCTAGAGTGGGGGTGGGGTGCAGTGGGTCTTCTTGTAGGAAGCAGCTTCTGATTGGACCAGTCTGTTGTCTGTCACAACTTCCTGACCAAAAGGTCAGAGGCAATCCAGTTTGCCTTTCTGAAATGTGTTTTATGTGTATGGGTGATTTCCCTGCATGTATGTCTGGGCACTTTCTAGTCCCTGTGGAAGACAACAAACAGAAACAAAACAACAAAAAACTGTTTGAATCCCTTTGGATCTGAGTTACAGAAAGCTGTGTTCTGCTATGTGGATACTGGGAATTGAACCCAGGTTCTTTGGAAAAGCAGCCAGTGAGTGCTCTTAACTACTGAGCCTGTTCTCTGGCTCCTTGTTTTGTCTTTTTTTTTTTTTAAATTAAATTTATTCATTTTGTTTATGTGTGTGTAAATCGGAGGACAACTTTGAGGAGGTGGTTCTCTCCTTCCTCCATGTGAATGCCAGGGATGAAGCTCAGGTCATCAGGCTTGGTAGCAAGTGCCTTTACCTGCTGAGCCAACTCACCAGTCCCTTGTTAAACAAAGAAACACACACACACACAGAGCCACATCCATGCCAGGCAGGCAGGCCACCCAGGAGTATGTTCCTGCCTAGGTCCTGAGCAGGGTGCCTGCAGATGACACTCTACAGAGCTTGTGCACAGACCTCTCCTGCAGCACAGTTCCCCAAGTCCCGTACTCTGAGTGCCACAGGCCTGGAGGCCAAGGGGGCTGAGTCTCGGACAGTGACAGGCCGAGGTTTCTACAGAACTCGCCTTGCAGGGCATGAGAGAGCTCAGATGAAGGCTGGCAGTCATCTAAACTGGAGGGGGCAGCCCCACTGTGCTTTCTGCCCCACGGGGAGGCATGGTAGACAGGGAGTAGACAGGGAGTAGGTGCTTCCCCAGGGGCAAGCTTCAGACTCACCAGATGCAAACAGAAGAATGGTCCAGGGCATCTCTCCTCCCATGTAGGGCTGGGAAAGCTGGCTGAGGCCACAAGGATATGGGGCTCCCTGCCAGCCCGAGACCACAGTAGAGAAAGGAGAAGCGAGTGTTGGTTTGTACTGTTTCCTCAGTGGCAGGAAGTTGCACACAGGACTGGGCACCAAAAGAGACTCCCTTCTGTCCCCACCCCTTCCCCAAACACACAGCCACCCTACCAGTGCTCAGCAGGCCCACTGTCTACAGTTCTGTGCATTGCAGGGAAAAATATTTGTTCGCTTCCTCCAACCCCCAAAACCTTGGTAGTGTCAGTGGGCTAAGAGGGAAGCCTCTACCTAAGACGAAGAAGTGGCAAAACAAAGTGAGGTGGTGGGGTGTCCTTAGACAAGATCTGAGAACTGTGATGTCTCAGCTGCCCTAGAGAGGGCATTAAGAGTAGTGGGTATTAATTAGATCAAGGAACTTGTAACAGCAAATGCAACGGTGTAGCCAAGGGGCCTGGCTCCTTCCCTGAGAATGCTTGCCTAGAACACCCCAGGGGGGAGCTGGGGGCGTGGCTCTGTGGAAGAGAAAGCTAGCTTTCAGTAGCTCCATGCCTAGTAGTTTTAGCTTCGGATATAAAGGCCTCAAGGCTTCCTTCCTAAGGTAGTTGAAGGAACAACAGATGGAGAAAATGGGAAATTTGGCTGGGTAAGTTTCTGTGCAATTTATACACTTCGAAGGTCATGATATATTTTTTTAATAGTTTCTGCCAGGTGTGGGGCACATGACTTCAATCCCAACACTACAGAGGCAGAGGCAGGTAGTTTGAGGCCAGCCTGGTCTACAACGTGGGTCAAGGACAGCCAGGGCTGTCTTAAAAAACAAAACAAAAATTTTATTTAGTTTCCTATTCAGTCCTAAAATGTGCCTGAAAGTCTACACCAGGGTGTAGACTTTGATCACTATGTTTTTTGTTTTGTTTTCTTATTTGTTTGTTTGTTTGTTTGTTTGTTTTTGGCAGGGTGTCTCTGTGTAGCCTTGGCTACACTCACGTTGTAGACCAGGCTGTTCTCGAACTCACAGAGAGCCCCCACTATGGTGTTTTATATGGGACTGTCTCCATGGGCTAAGGCATTTGAACAGGGCAGTTGGTGGCATGACTTGGGAAGTTCCGGAGGCCATGCTGGAGGAAGTGCACTGCTTGGGGCGGGCTCCAAGAGTTCAAACTGCTGTCGATCCCAGCCTGCTCTTGGCTTCCTCTTTGTAATTCAAGACATCTTGCTCTCAGCCACTGTGCTAGCCCCCACTCCACCATCATGGATTCTACCTCTGGAACCGAACCGTAAACTCAACCCTTCCTTCTAGGTTGTCTTGGTAGTGGCATTTTATCACAGCAACAGAGAAGTAACTGATGCAGTCACCAAGAAAAAAGAAGCAGTCCCTGGAGCTGGAGAGACAGGTCAGTGGTTAAGGACACTAGCTGTGCCTCCAAAGGACCTGGGATTGATTCCCAGCACCTACATGGCAGCTCACAGCTGCCAATAACTCTGGTTCCAGGGGATCCAATGGACATTTCTGGATTCCTGGGCACTACACACAGGTTGTACATATAGTCAAAACCCCCATAAACAAACCTGAAAACGAAGCACATCTCGGGCTGGAGAGATGGCTCAGCCATTAAAGGCTCACAACCAGAAATACAAGATGCACATTTCAGACTCAGCCAAGGGCAGCCTGGTCTGTGCAGCGAGACTCCACCCTCTTTAAATTTTTTTTTTCCTCTGACAGAATTTCTCCGTGTATCTGGCTATCTCACTGAGACCCCGTCTCAAAACAACAAACAAAAACCCAACCAGTCATTAGATGTAATGACGTACACCATTATTCCCAGCACTCCAGAGGCAGAGGCAGGCAGATCCCTGTTTGAGTACAGCCTGGTCTACAGAGTGAGTTCCAGGACAGCCAGGGCTACACAGAGAAAGCCTGTCTCGAGCCCATCCCCCAAGCCCCCAAAAGATTAACAAAAGTTAGTTATAAAAATAAATTAAACGCTGGAGAGATAACGTGGTGGTTAAGAGCACTTCTCCCGGGGGACTCAGGAGGCTGTTGTGATGGCTTCGTAGGCAAAAGATGCTGCCACTGAGCCTAGTGACCCAAGTTTCACCCCTGGAGCCCGTATGGTGTGAGAGAGGATGAGTCCCACGGGTTGTCTTCTGACCTCTATGTGGGCTCAGGGTACACAAGTGTCATATCACATAGGCTCACACATATACACGTGTAAAAACGGAATAAAAAATTGAAACCCCTAGCAAGACTAATCAAGGTGAAAGAAAAAAAAATTACCCGGGAAGAAAATAGGAGAGGCCGCTACAACAGTGCAGGCGTGGGAAGATAGGGCGCTGCCAAGTTGGTGCTCACGGCCTTCAGTTTCTATTGCTGCGATGAAACTCTGACCAAAAGCACCCTGGGGAGGAAAGGGTTAATTTTCTGTCTTCTTTCTTTCTTAGTATGTCTACAGTGTTCTGTTTACATGTGTGCCTGCCAGAAGAGGGCACCAGGTTTCATTACAGATGGTTGTGAGCCACCATGTGGGTGCTGGGAATTGAACTCAGGACCTCTGAAAGAACAACCAGTGCTCTTAACCTCTGAGCCACCTCTCCAGCCCGGGTTCATTTTTCTCACAGTTCCACATCACTGTTCCTCATCAAAGCAAGTCAGGGGAGGAACTCAAGCAGGGCAGGAACCTGGAGGCGGAAGCTGAGGCAGAGGCCATGGAGGGTGCTGTTCACTGGCCTGCTCCCCACGGCTTGCTCAGCCTGCTTTCTTATAAACCCAGGACCACCAGCCCAGGGATGGAACCACCCACAGTGCCCTGGGCCCTCCCATGCCAATTATTATTGGTTTCCATTAGACCAACCTGTCAGGGACATTTTCTCTATTACAATTTCTTTTTTCTAAAATGACCCCAGCTTATATAAAGTTGACATAAAACTAGCCAGCACAACTGACATGCAGGCCTGTCAGCAGTCAACTAGATCCTTGCATTTTTTTCATTCGTTCCCAAGATGTCATGTTTAATATCACATAAAACATTTCAGCTTTTTTGTGTGTGTGACAGGGTTTCTCTGTGTACCTCTGGCTGTCCTGGAACTCGCCCTACAGGCCAGGCTGGCCTCGAACTCATAGAGATCCATTTGCCTCTGCTTCCCGAAGTGCTGAGATTAAAGGTGTGCACCACCACCTCCTGGCAACATTTCAATTTTTTTAAAAAATTATTTTTATTTTATGTATACACTGGTGTTCTGCCCGCATGTATATCTGTGTGGGGGTGTCAGATCCCCTAAAACTGGAGTTACAGACAGTTGTGAGCTGCGATGTGGGTGCTGGGAATTGAACCCCTGTCCTTGGGAAGAGCAGCCAGTGCTCTTAACTGCTGAGCCGAGTGAGTCTCCAGCCCCAACATTTCAAATTTTAATAGAGACCCACAGTTTTTACAAATTCAAACACTCTAAAAGTTCAGTCTCTTTAAAATACCCATAGTTTCTCTAAAATACTGAAAATCGCTCTGAAATTTCAAAGTCTCTCCAAAACTTTAAAATTTCAAAGTCTCTCAACTGTGGGCTCTTGTAAAATCAAAAATAAGCTAAATACTTTCTTGCTTCAAGAAGTAAGAACTATGGCGCTTAAATCAAACCAGAAAAAAAAACCCAAGGTTCAACAGGGTTAAACTGCTGCCGGCAGCCACTAGGTCCCCCGGGGCCCCATTTTGCCAGCGCTGATGTCTGAAGCACATGGTGTTCGTCTCGAAGGCTCAGGCAGGCTCTACTCCGAAGCTGCTGCTGTCCTTGGCAATGGCATCTCCAAAATGCAGCTCTCTGCTGCCCCTGGGCACCTTCACCCTAGTCTCTCCTGGGCTTGCTTCAGAGAAGCTGAGCCTGCCATATGGGGCCAAGATCAGCGTCTCTCCAGGATCCCTTCGATCTTGGGGTTCTCATTGCTGTTGAAGCTACACCGTCACCATGGCCTCTCCTGACCTCTCCCAGCACCAGGCTGCTCTCTCATCATGCCTTCAAAACCAGTACCACCTGTAATCCCAGCATTCAGGAGGCAGAGACAGGCAGATCTCTGTGAGTTCCAAACCAGCCAGCCCTACGTAACTAGACCCTGTCCGAAAACAAGAACAATAAACCAATGCTTACCTTCTATGGCTGTTGCTTTGTCAAAGAGAGCGTGGAGGGAGTAAATGTGCCAATGCTCAGCTCCTGTTCCGCACAGATGGGGCCCCAAGCCCAGGTTGGGTCTGCCACAGCAATTAGCATCATCAAGCCAGTGTCCTACAGGCCAGGTGGACCTAGAGCGTCCCTCACTGAGATTCCCTTCCCAGAAGATTCTAGATTGTGTCAAGCTGACGGTTCCTATGAACCAGCAAACCATGAGCTCACCACTGGAGCCTCCTCCCCGTTGCCTACCTGAAGCCACAACAGCTGGAACTGTGTGCCGCAGTCTCCTGCTACAGCAGCCAGCCCCGTGAATCGTGCGCAGGACTATTGTAGACAGCCAGGAAACAATTGTTCCTCACCCGGTAGAGTGCATGCCTACCCTGCACAAAGCCCTGGGTCCCAGCTCCAGCACTTGATAAACTGGATGTGCTGGTGCACACCTATAATTCCAGTACTTGGGAGACAGAGGCAGGAAGACCAGTTCAGGTCATCCTTGGCTACACGGTGAATTCTGTGGGATTTGGTTATCAGAGGCACACGAATGCGGCACACATGGCCAGATCAGCACAAACGGTGGAATGGGGCTGGAGAGACAGCTGGCTGGGTAAAGATGTTTACCGCCTTGCCTGACACCAGAGCTCAGCATCCTAGGTCCACTTGGTAGAAGGAAAGAACTGGCTACTGTTGTCCTCTGCCTCCACATGGACTCTGTAGCACATGCACGCCCTCCCACACATATAGATGAATAAATGAAAAAAGGTAACTCGGTGGTTAAGAGCTCATACTGAGTTCAGTTCCCAGCACCCGTGTTAGGCAGCTCACAAGTGCCTGGAACTCCAGCTCTGGGGGAGCTGCTGCCTTCTTCTAGCCTGTCCTTCATGTACTCCCACAAAGGACAGCAAAGCGTGCGATGGCTAATACTGCCAACCTGGGCAGACATGGTGGTGTATGCCTCTAACCCCACCATTAAGGAGGCAGATCTCTGTGCGTTTGAAGCAAGCCTGGTTTACATAGTGAGCTCCAGGTCAGGCAGGGCTACATAGTGAGACCCTGTCTCAAAAAAAATTATACCTACACATGTACGTGTAGAGAGAGTCAGGTTGCGCCAGTGAGCTGGTAGAGTCATACACGAAGCGCTGACAACCTGAGTCTGATCCCTGAACACCACAAGGTGGCAGAAAAGGACCAACTCCCAAGAGCTGTTCTTTCCTGTCCCGGGTAAGCCAAGGTGTGCTATAACAGAAAACAAAGGAAGATACTAGATTAGCATCGCTTGACAGATGTGGAATCATGGGAAGAAAACTGGGCACACCTATTTCTCACCGTGCTCCCTTTCTTCCCTTGGAAGAATGTAATGTGTATTCTGTGCCATCAGAGGTTGGAAGCATGTAGTTTGACTTTTTTTTTTTAACCTTACAGGGGATTACAGTTAAGAGAAGAGAGCTGGACTTTGTGAGGGAGGCTCTAGACTGGGTAAACCGTGGGCAGCAATAAACTCACGGCTGGGTCCATGCTGAATAACAAGGGAAGAGGGAGGTGAGCGGCAGAATTTCTCCCTGGCAGCTTTTCTGATTCTGACTGTGTCCCTCAGGCCCTGCTGCCTTGCCTTCTCTGCGCAGACGCACTGTGCTATAGACTGTGAGCAACAAAACCCACTTCCTCCTTAAGCTGCTTCCGATAGGCATTCGAGCAAAGGAAAAGCAAGGGAAGCCATGGTGCACGCCTTTAATCCCAGCGCTTGGGAGACAGAAGTGAGTTTGAAGCCAGCCTGACCTACAAAGCAAGTCCAGGACAGCCAAAGCTACACAGAGAAACCCTGTCTCAAAAACAAACAACAACAACATAAGGGAGAGAGAAAAACAAGGGATACAATCTATAAGGGGCATTTAAACATCAACAAAAGATGGCGCACACATGTAATCCCAGCACTTGGGAGGCAGAAGTAGGCGGATCTCTGTAAATTTGAGGCCAGCCTGGTCTACAGAGTGAGTCCAGGACAGCCAAGGCTATACAGAGAAACCCTATCTCGAAAAGAAAACCCCAAAACCAAAACCAAATATCAACAACAACACAACCAAGTTTGAAATGTGCAAAAGGTGTGAATAAATGTTTCTCCAAAGCAGATACACAAGGATGAAAGAGGAGGAGAAAACCACCCGTAAGGCGTGCTTATAATCCCAGCACTTGAAAAGTGGAGGCTGGAGGCATGGAGACCCGAGGCCTTGCATGAAGCTGGGAAAGTGAAGCCTAAATTTTGTGTTGCCAAGAAGAGCTGCATGCAGGGCCTGGAACCTGTCAGGAGAGAGGTGGATTGCAGCTAGCAAAGCTGGAAGGGTGGGGTTGTCTAAGCCCTCTGACGTCAGACATGGGGCTACAGATTTTGGAGTTTGTATTGCTGGCTTAGGTCTTGCTTTGGCTCCATATTTCCTCACCGTGCTCCCTTTCTTCCCTTTTGGGAAGAATGTAATGTGTATTCTGTGCCATCATAGGTTGGAAGCATGCAGTTTGACTTTTTTTTTTTTTAATCTTACAGGGGATTACAGTTAAGAGAAGAGAGTTGGACTTTGAACTTGCAGAGTCTTTGTAAAGGTTCTACATTTATTTCATGTGAGTATTTTGCCTGCACATATGTCTGTGCTCCACACGCATCCAACAGGAGCACATGAGAATTCTCTGGAGTCACAGACAGCTGTCAGCTACCATGCTGGTGCCGGGCATGGAGCCTGGGTCCTCTGGAAGAGCAGCCAGCGCTCTTCACTGCCAAGGCATCCTCCAGCCTTAAGCTGAGCAGACAGAGGTGGTTAGAATAGGAATGGCCTCCGGGGCTCCTCTTTGCAAGCTTAGTCTTGACTTGGTGGAACTGTTTGGGAAGTGTTGTTCTGGAGGAGGTGTCGTGCTGGAGGAGGTGTCACCAGGGGTGCTGTTCACTCTCAGCTGCCCCTGCCAACCTGCCTTTGCTCTTCCCTGCACTCCAGCCCTCCCGGACCTTGTAGTCTTTCTTGTCTAGATCGCCTTACTCACGGTATTTTATCACAGCAGAGAAGCAGGTAATACAGCTCATTCTGTCACTGTGACTCCATCTTTCTTTTTATTGATTGCTCCCCCCCTTTACTTTCTGTTTTTAATTTTGTTTTGTTCTTTGAGACGGGGGTCTCACTGTGCAGACCAGGCTGGCTTCAAGCTCAGAGCTGTGCCTTCCCCTGTCTTCCAGGTGCTGGGATGGTGGTTGAGCACTATCATGCCCGGCCTTATTCACCTATCTTGTATTTTGTGAGTTGATGCGTATTGCTATTTTGTTTGCATGCATGTCTGTGCACCTCCTGTGTATGGTGCCCAAGGATTCAGGAGCGTCTCGGATGCCCTGGGACTACAGTTAGCAGTGAAGTGCCGTGTGGGTGCTGGGAATGGTCCCCAGGACCTCTGCAAGAGGAGCCAGTGAGCGCTCAGCCGCTGAGCCTTTCTCCACACCGGGGCTCTGCATTTCACTTCTGTGATGTCTCATTTTCACTGTTGGGATTCATATTGGTTTGAACCATACATTTTATTTTGTTTATTTATTTATTTATTTTTTTGAGACAGGGTTTCTCTCTGTAGCCTTGACTGTCCTCGACACACTTTGTAGACCAGGCTGGCTTCCAACTTATAGTGATCTGCCTGCCTCTGCCTCCTCCCTAAGAACCAGGATTGCAGAGATGTGGCACCACGCCTGGCAACAGGGTTTCTTTATATGTAGCCTTGGCTGTTCTGCAACTTGCTCTATAGACCAGGCTGACCTCGAATTCAGAGATCTGCCTGCCTCTGCCTCCTGAGCGCTGAGTATTTTAGTATCTGTTTTCAGTCTCACAAAGGTCAAGTTATGGTCATTTGTTGTAACTTTAGGACTTACCAGAGTGTTGCCTTTCCCATTAATGGCAACTGTGTAGTTTCCCGTTAGGTTCTGTCACCAGCTTTTAGTTTCCGTTTTGTTTTTACTGTGGAAGTGGCCTTTTATGGTTTTCATGTCTAGTTCCCTAATGACTCCCGAGTGAGTGTCGTTTGCTGTGTTTGTTGGGTTTTTTAGACAGAGTCTGGGGCAGCCTGAGGCTGCCCTCAAACCAGCAAGGACTTCTCAGTCATACATTGCCTGGCCTCAAGTTCTCCTCAATTACAGAGGGAGCTTCCGCAACCCCTTCATTCTAAAGTCGGAACCAGGATTGTGAAACCACTAAACTGCCTGTCTGGGATGCAGCATGGCCCGTTGAATCATATTTGTGGCCACTTTCCTTTCTTTTTGCTTTTTAGGAGTAGAAATCCCTTAGGCCGTTTCATTTCACGAGTTGGAAGTTTCCTGGCTGGGGTCATGCCATGAGAGCACCCTTCCCTCCGTTCCACTGCAGATCAGGCCTCGCTCACCTTAACCTCCTCGTCTTTCAGCTCAACCCTTGGCTGTGGTGTTTTTTTCCTTCACTGCAGAATTATATTCCTTTCTACCCCTTTGCTCTTTTTCATCACAGATCTGAGTAAGGGTGATGACTAATAGCCACGTGATACAGTCAGTTAGGCTGTCTTGAAATCCCTTCCACCAAAGAAATAGTCCATTGCTTTTCAACTTAGCACCCGCTTTTTTTTTTTTTTTTTTTTTGCCAAAATATCCCCCAGTTACTAGTCTAGCTGCTAATATTGTTGCCCTCTGAAACCTCTTGAGCTAGGCCTCCAGTCCACACAGCTCCCAGTGCCACTGTCTTCCAAGCTCCTGCTAGGATGGTTCATTGAACTCTCCTCACAGCACAAATGCTTTCTTCTTCCAAATTCCCAAAGTCTTCCACAGTGCAAAGACCCACCAACACGGCCAGGTCTCCACAGCAATGGCACACATTTTATTACAGTGATAAAATGCCATGACCAGGGCAACCTATGAAAGAAAGCTGGTCATTGGGCTTACAGCTCCAGAGGGTTCGTCTATGGTCAGAGCAAATGCATGGGGGCAGGAGCAGCTAAGAGCTTACATGTTGAACCACACGGAGAAGCAGAGAGTGACACTGTAAATGGCTTAAGGGTTTTAAAACCTCCAAGTCCACCCCCAGTGACATGCCTCCGCCAAAAGGCTGACACATCCTAACACTTCCCAAACAGCTACCAACTGAGGACCAATTATTCAAGAATATAAGCTTTTGGGGACCACTCTCATTCAAATCACGGGTGAAATCACAATGTTGAAAAGAATTGCTAGGCGACAGGTGAGTCACTGTGGTGACAGGGTGTGTTAGGAGCAGAACTTAGAGAATAAAGAACTTAGAGAATATGCACAAAGGAGATTTACTAGAGTGGCTTACAGGCTGTGGTCCAGCTAGTCCAGCAGTGGATGTCCACCAGTGAAAGGTCTGAGGATCCAGTAGTTGCTCATTCATTCAAGAGGCTGGATGTCTTAGCTGGTCTGCAGTATAGACTGAAATCCCAAAGAAGTGGGCTTTAATGCTGGTGAAGGAATGGGCTCGTTACAAGAGCGAGAATACCAGGTAATGAGCAAAGCTTCCTCCTTCCATGACCTTTATATAGGCTGCCCGAGGAAGGTACGGCTCGCGTTAAAGGCAGATCTTCCTACCTCAAATGATGTATTAAAATCCCTCATAGGTGTGCCCAGCTGTCCGGGCAGTCAAGTGGACCACCAAAAATAACCATCGCACAAGGGGGAGTCACAGAGGTGATAAGGAGAGTCACAGTAGGGTAGTCACAGTAGGGAGAGGGGGAGTCATAGAGGTTAGGGGGGGTCTCAGAAGTGAAAGGGGATCACATGGTGACAGGGGGAGTCACGGTGTGAATGAGGAATCTAAGCTGACACCCACGCTCAGGGCCATGAGGTGGATAGGCGATCCTTGGTGAGCAGGAATTGTAGGCAGGCCTTTCCCCCCAACCCCCACCCCCCGAACAGTCGGTATTTTGTTGCTGTTTTTGTTTGTTTGTTTGTTTTTGTTTTGTTTGTATGTTTGCTTGTTTTTGCTGGGGCTGTACCTCAGAGGTAGAGGCTTGTGTGGCTTACAGGCTGTCTGTGTCCCGTCCACCAAACCCCGGAAACCAGGCATAGTATGTCATCTGCCATTCCAGCCCTTGTGATGAGGAGGCAGGGTGGTTCTGACATCCTTCCCTACGGAGGGTTTCATCGCAGCCTGGGCTACAGAAGCCCCTGCTTCTCAGACAGCTGTGTGCACAGTCCCCACCAGCCGCAGAGAATTCAGTGCTGCTGTATGGAGATGAAAATGGAAAGGGGTACTTGGTGACTGAAACCAGACCCAGAGAGCCGCGTGCACGCTTTCTAAGGGTGCTGGTGCCGGTGAGGTGACTCTTGACGTAAAGCCACCAGCCACCAAGCCTGATGACCTGAACTGGATCCCCAGAACCCAGGTGGTTGAAGGAGAAAGACGGCTCACGCAAGTTGTCCTGTCCTGTCCACGGGCCTGGTGTGGCGCTGTCACAGTCACATAGGGAGGAAACAAATCTAGACACAGTGAGAGAAAACAGGTTTCCCTGGGACCCTCCCACTCGGGCGAGTTTTTTCTCAGTTCTTCTTAATCAGTACACATTCACTGTGCTCAAATAAATAAATAGGAATCAAGTCCTTGTCTCTTCTTAGACGTTGTTTTAATCCTGTTTATTCTGGCAGGGATCCTCTCCAGTGTCCCCACCGTGGCTGCTTGCACTCCCCGTCCTGAGGAAATCCCTGTGCGGGAGCTGGCGTGTTCCAGCGCCATTGCTCCTGCTGCCTACCTCCTCTGTCCTGAAGTCTGGAGAATTCCGGTGGACAGTTCTTCTGTCTACTGTTCCAATTACTTTGTTGCTAATGTTTGCTTTCCGGAGGGAGGGAGCTGGACCTTGTAGCCCGAGGTGGAGTGGAGATGACCAGTGCCCACTGGAGGGCAATCAATAGCAGAGCCACTGGCTCCAGATGTCCTAGCCGGGCCACAAGCCTCACCTCACTCAGCCCTCACCAAAGCTAGCTGGGGCTAGTATTCTCACTCCTGGACAGGGAAACGAAGACCCAGTGGAGTATTCTCCTCATTTAAATGTTTGTCTTTTTATTGAAAATATTTTCCTTGCAATATATTCTGATCATGGTTTTCCTTCCTGCATCTCCTCCCAGATCTTCCCTACCCATTCTAACTCCACCATTTCTTTCCCTCTCTCTTTAGAAACAAATAGGCAAACAAACAAAACCAAAAGAAAGCACAAAAAACCCAAAGAAAAATTAGAAGAAATACACATAAATGATTAAAACACAAAATTAAAAGTCATAATGTATAATAAACAAAAGACCATTAAGGTAAAAAAAAATACCCAGACGAATTGTTATGAGGCAAAAAAAATTAAAAAAAAAAACAAAAAACCCTTTAAAAAGATTATTGAATTTGTTTTGTGTCGCCATCTACTGCTGGGCCTGGGGCCTGCCCTTCAGTGTGTGATGTAAGACTATAGGAAAAAACCTAATTCTTCCTTTGTGAGTGGCTGAACTTGAAGATAGCTTCTGGTCTGCTTCCCCTTCTCACTGTTAGGATCCCATCTGGCTTGAACCTCTGTAGGCCCTGTGCATGCTGTCATGGTCTCTGTGAGCTCACATGTCAGTCTGTTTAGAAGACCTTTGTTCCCGTGGTGTCCTCCATTCCCTCTGGCTCTTACACCCTTTCCGCCTCCTATGCCATCTAGTTCTCTGAGCCCGGAGGGGAGAGATTTGATGGAGACATCCCATTTAGGACTGCGTGTTCCAAGGCTTCTTATCCTCTGCACATGGTCCAGCTGTGGGTCGCTGTACTTGTTCCCATCTTCTGCAGGAGGGAGCGTCTGATGATGGCTGAACAAGGTGCTGAGGGAGCTATGGGTACGGAGGGATGTAATTAGGAGCCTCTAGCAGGACAGTAGCGTTGGGTTCTCCCCTAGACCCGTGGTCTGTCTGGTCTCAAACTCTTGGCCACTCAAGCAGTGACAGGATGGCCTTAAATCCACTCTCAGAGGAGTTGGTACTCCCACAGTTTTGAGCCATGGTTGCACCAGGCAGAGGTCACCACTGCAGAGTGAAGGGTTTGTAGCTGAGCTGGTGTTCAGCTTTCTCCCTTGGTAGCATGCAGAGTCCCACAGGCACCAGTCAACAGGGCGAAGGCTCTAGGCAGGCAAAAGCACGGCTTCTCCACGTATGTTGTTGTCTTCAAGGTATGTGTTGTCTTCAAGGCCTCACCCTCAGTTTGTAAAGCGTAACCAATAGCCTTGGTAATAGCCTAAGTTGTTTGGAGTTTCCATAGGCTTCCTTTGGCCAACAACTCAATCAGATGTAACCAATTTTAGGCACTGGAGGCTTCACTTGGTGGCAAGAGACATCTGGCTGGGGCTTTGTCTCCCCATAATCCTGTTTAGATTTCTTTCACATGTGTATATATTCTAAGAAGTTTCTACTGTGGTAGGTTTCTATGTGAACCCTCAACTGGCCTTTACTGTTACCCCTCCCCCACTCGCCCTGTAACCACCTTCACCTCCCCATATCTCTATTTAATCCTCCTCTTCCAGCGTCTCCCACACCGTCTCTCCATAACCGTGTATTTTGTTTGTATTTCTCTTCCTTGGGAGATTGCTCTTGCCTAGGCCCTTACTCTACACTTAACCTCTATGATTACACAGCTGTAGCATGCCTGTGGAAGGCTTGAAAGCCAACAGCCTCACATGAGCGACATATCCCATACTTATCTTTTGGGGTCTGGGTTCCTTCACCTTAACTTCCATCCATCCACCTGTGAATTTCATTTTTTTAAACAGCTGAGTAATAGTTTGTTGTGCATTTACCTCATTTTCATTATCTATTCATCTGATGATAGACATCTAGAATGTTTTCAATTTCTGGCATAGAAATTTGCAGAGCAGCAATGATGGTGGACGCCCAGTGTTTTGTTTTGTTTTGTTTTGTTTTTTTTTTTTTTCATTTTTTGAGACAGGGTTTCTCTGTGTAGCCCTGGCTGTCCTGGAACTCAGAGATCCATCTTCCTCTGCCTCTTGCATGCTGGGATTAAAGGTGAGAGCCACCACCCCCTGGCAAGCATCTTTGTAGTAGTAGGTAGAGTTCTTTTTGTTTATGCCCAGGGCAGGTATAGCTGGATCTTGAGGTAGATCTGTTCCCTTATTGTCAGATTCCTGAGGAACCACACCGATTTGCAGAGTGGCTGTGCAAGTTTGCATCCCGTTAGCAAAGAATGAGTGTTTCCTTTCCCCACATCCTCATCAGCATAAATTATCATTTGTTTTATTGATCTTGGCCATTCTGATCGATATAAGATGAAATCTTAAATAGTTTTGATTTGCATTTTCCTGATGACTAAAGATGTGGAAGATTTGTTTCTCAGCCATTTGTGTTTCTTCTTTTAGAAACTGATGGGCTCTGCACACCATTTTTAATTGGGGATATTTAATCGATGCAAAGTTTTTTTTTTTTTTTTTTTTTAGTTCTTTATATATTTTAGATATTAGGCCACTATCAGATGTGTAATTATACAGATATTTTCCCATTCTATAGGCTGTCTCTTTGTCTGATTGACATGATGTCCTTCATCTTATAAAAACTTTTCAGTTTCATGAGATCCCGTTTTTTTACTTATTTACTTATATTTGTTAGGGTTTCTCTGTGTTAACAGCCCTGGCTGCCCTGAAACTTGCTCTGTAGACCAGGCTGGCTTCAAACTCAGAGATCTGCCTGCTTCTGCCTCCCAGAACACTGGGATCACAAGTGTGCGCCACCATCGCCTGCCTGAGGCCCCATTTATTAATTATTGTGCCTGTGCTGATGGTGTTCTGTTCAAGACTTCTGAAAAAGTCTTTTCAGCCCTATTCCCCACTTTCTTTCCTATATGGTTCTGTGTTACCTGGCACTATGTTGAGGTTCTTGACCCATTTAGAGTTAAGTTTGTGCAGGGTGATATATATAAAAATCTATTTGCATTTTTGTACATGCAGCCAGCCAGATTGACGAACACCATTTGTCTTTTTCCAGTGTATGTTTCTGGCTTCTTTGTGAAAAATCAGGTGTCCATAGGTGTATGGACTTACACTGGGATCTTCAATTAGATTCCATTGATCAATGTGTCTTTTATGCCAATACCATGCTGGATTTTTTTGTTTTTATTTTTCTTGAGACAACATTTTTCTGTGTAATAGCTCTGGTTGCCCTGGACTCACTTTGTAGACCAGGCTGGCCTCCAACTCAAAGAGATCCACCTGCCTTTGCCTCCTGAGTGCTGGGATTAAATGAATGTACCACCATGCCTGGCTGTTTTTTAAGATTTATTTATGTGCCTTTATATATTGGCTATTTTGTCTGAATGCACATCCTCATACCAGAAGGTGGCATCACACAGTTGTGAGCTGCCTTGTGGGTGCTGCGGAAATTTAACTCGGGACCTTCAGAAGAGCAGTAAGTGCTCTTAACCACAAGGCTCTGTGCAGCCCAAATTGATTTTTTTTAAAAATTTATTTGATTTTATGTGTATTTTACCTGCATGTGTACAACTGCTGCAAGTGTGCCTGGAAACTGAGGCTAGAGGAGGATGCGAGGATGCAGGGTTCTTTGGAACTGGGGTCACGTGCTGTTGTGAGCCGCCTGTGGAAAAGCAACCAGCACGCCTCACCTCTGAGCCACCTCTTCAGCAGACCAGAGCAACTCTTGTAAAGAAAGCATTTAATTGGGGGCTTGATTACAGTTCCAGAGGCTTAGTCCATGATCATCATGGTGGAAAGCAGACAAGCATGGAGCTAGAGCAGTAGCTGAGGTTTATATCCTGATCTTTAGTCAGCTGACAGAGAGAGACTGGGCCTGGTTTGAAATTTCAAACCCCTCCCCGTAACACACCCTTCCAAGGTCATACTCAATCTTTTCCAAACAATTCGTCAACTGGGAACTAAGTGTGCAAATATATGAGCCTATGGGGGGGTGGCCCTGGCTGTCCTGGGAGTCAATCTGTAGACCAGGCTGGCCTCAAACTCAGAGATCCAAGTGTGTCTGCCTCCTGAGTGCTGGGATTAAAAGCATGTGCCACCACTGCCCAGCACAGATTAAAAAAAAAAACGCAACATTTTATATATATATGTTATATGTGTGTGTGTGTGTGTGTGTGTATGTGTATATAAAGTATTCTGCATGCATGTATGCCTACACTCTAGAGGAGGGCACCAGATTTCATTATAGATGGTTCTGAGCTACCATGTGGTTGCTGGGAATTGCACTCAGGAACTGGAAGAGTAGCCAGTGCTCTTAACCTCTGAGCTCTCTCTCCAGCCCCCTGGCACAGATTTTTAAATTAAAGGTTAAAGGTTGAGATTTGAACCAGGCATCCTTACTCTGAGGCCTGCACTCCTGACCTTGGCTATATGTGTTCAGACTCAGCCCATTTATTTCTGTTGCTGTGATGAAATAGCCTGACCAAAAGAAACTTAGGTGTCAAAGGGTTATTATAGTTCACAATTCCGAGTTGCAGTTTGTCAGAGCACAGAGGTGAGAGCAAAAGGAACTAGAGAGACAGTCACATCACACCCACAGTCATGAAAGTTGACCTACGCTCACTACAGCACTTCCGCTCTGGAGTCTCAGACAGTCAGGACCCAAGTCCAGGGAACCTCCCACAGTGCCCATGTCTCAACTAACACAGGACAGTCGCCCAGTGTAACCTGCTCTAGGCAACCACTTCCTGAGACTTTCTTCTCAGCTGACTCCAGATTGTGTTAACAAAATTATCATACTATCCTTTCCTGACCCAGGTCACACCACTAACTTTTGGGGTTTGTTGGTGAGTGTGTGTGTTCTGTTGTGATGGGAGTTGAATCTAGGACTTGTTCATGCTATGCAAATGCTCTACCACCAAATTATACCCCCCTTAATTTTAATAAATTTTTAAAATTTATTAAGACACAGGGGTTTCTCTGTGGAAACTTGTCTAACCTGGAACTCATTATGCAGGCTGTCCTCAAACTCAAGTGATTCACCTTCCTCTCCCTTCTGAGTGCTGGATTAAAGGTGTGCACCAATCTTTTTATTACATTGTATTTTGTTTGTGTTCCAGTTTTGTTTCTATTGCTGAGATAAAATCTGTGACCAAAAACTACTCGGGGAGGAAACAGTGTATCTAGCTTACAAGTCCGTCCCAATCACAGTTGACCAAGGAGGGTGTCAGGGAGTTTTACTATGGAGTAAAACGGCTTACTGGCTTGCTCAGCTACTTTTCTTGCGCAGCTCAGACCCACTCGCCTAGAGATGGTACCAGTTACAGTGGGCTAGGTCGTCCGTCATCAATTAGCAATGAATAAATAGTCCACGAGAGAATTCCGCAAGTGAGACTCAGTTTTGTTAGGAGATGAGTTTGTGTCAAGTGGACAAAAACTGAACAGCACAGCACTTTGTGTGAGTGTGCGTGCACAGAGCTAGGAGGATAACTTGTGGGAGTCAATTCTGTCCTTCCAACAGGGAGGACCTGGGGACTTCACTCAGGCCATCAGGTTTAGCAGTAGCGCCTTAATTCTCTGCGCCATTCGAGGCCCAAATAGATCCCTCGGTTTTTTTATTTTTATAGACAAGGTCTTATTCTTCAGCTCATGCTGGTCTGGAACCATGTGGTTCAGGATGGCCTAGAACTCTTGGCAACTCCTGCCTCAGCCTTCCAAGTGGTGGAATTTCGGCATGCATTTGCACAGATGCATTTGGATCTGATGGACCAAAGATCTGAGACGCACTGGATGCCTGTTGAGGTGGAGTTCTACAAACTACCTAACAAACATTCCATCCCCCCCAACTTGAGACCAAAGCTCGTAAAGTTTAGAGAAAGGCTGGGGCTAGCGTTGAGTCTGGGGAGCTCCCGCTCAGCGAACCAGCACCGCCAGAACCCCGACAATGGAGAACCAGCAACCGGCCTATCATAGCTCTTTGAAGCAGGCTCCGTACGAGCTGCGAACAGGACCCACAAGAGCCGCCATCGCTGCTCCGGTCCGCTCACACCTGACTAACCAATGGACGAAACCTTTGAACGGGGGAACAGACTCAGGGGGTGATATAGGAGGATGCGCAAACCTCCCCTTTTAGTCAGCTTAATTTTTGCCTGTAAAAAAAAAAAAATGCTTCACCACTTCAGGCCTGTCACTGCCTCCGCCAAATGCAGTGGTTAACAGCAGCCTTGGAGAAGTCTCACAAGCTTCACAGCAGCCTTAGTATGCTTTTTTGCAGATTAGGCATTCTCCCGGGCAGCTCGCTTCTCTGGGGTCCTTCACATAGCATTCCACGGCTTTGGGGTCCAACAGCAGCCGCAGCCAATGAGCTTTGCCGAAATGAAAGGTGGGCGGGACCAGCTCTTAAAGGACCCAAGCCCAGCGAGTAGAGGGTGACCCGGATGATGGCGGCCGGCGCGGCTAAAGCCCTGGCCCTCTGGCTATTCCTGCAAGCAGTAGGAGTGGGAGAGGCGGGGCCTCCGCCCATCCAGGACGGCGAGTTCACATTCCTGCTTCCCGCCGGGAGGAAGCAGTGCTTCTACCAGTCCGCGCCGGCTAACGCTAGCCTGGAGACTGAATACCAGGTGAGAGGGTCCCGGGCTCGGGCCGCAGCGCAGGACCGGGGGGCGTGGCCACGAGGCGGGAGGGGCGGGGCGGGGTGTGGCTAGAATGCTGACAGTCCTGTGGGCGGGGGCGTGCTCTGCCCAAAGCTCTTCAGTTGGGTTCTAGGGAGGGCTCTGAGGGTAGTTGACCAATAAAAGTTGGCGGCCAGGTAGATGCCCACGTTGGACTGCTCAAGGGGGTGGCGGGGAGGCCTGAGGAAAGACCTCACCGAGAGGCGTCTTAAGAACCGGGGGACCCGGTCAGTGCTGATAGACCCATTTTTAGCTGGGCGGGTAAAGGAGCTTGCTGCTAAATCCCGATGGCCTGTTAAGTAGAGAACCGACTCCTGCAAGTTGTCTTCTAATCTCCTCAGGCGCTATTCCTCTACCCCAGTTTTTGTTTTTTTGTTTTTTTCCAAAGATAGGTTCATGGTGGTCTTACGTGGGTCATTCCCGGTTTGGTCAACCCAGGCCTTTTGTGGAAGACAGACTTGGCTCAAACCTGCCCACTCCCCAACTCTTACCTCCTCTTCAGGTGATCGGAGGTGCTGGGCTGGATGTGGATTTCACCTTGGAGAGCCCTCAGGGTGTGCTGTTGGTCAGTGAGTCTCGAAAGGCTGATGGGGTGCACACGTGAGTGAAGTCCTGCCCTGCCTTGTTCAGTTACAGCCCTCCAGCTCCCCAGTGGCCTCGGGTTACCATCCTACTGGCTCCACAGACCAGCTGGCTGGTCACTCCAGGGTCATGTCTGTGTCTCATCTGTCTGCCCAGGGTGGAGCCTACTGAGGCCGGGGACTACAGGCTGTGCTTTGACAATTCCTTCAGTACCATCTCAGAGAAGCTAGTGTTCTTCGAGCTCATCTTTGACAGCTTCCAAGATGACGAGGAGGTAGAAGGTTGGGCTGAGGCTGTGGAGCCGGAAGAGATGCTTGATGTCAAAATGGAAGACATCAAGGTGAGTTGATGTGGTGATGTATGCTTGTAATCCCAGCACATATGAGGCTGAGGCAGGATTCCAGTGAGTTCAAGACCAACCAGGTTACATAGTAAGATCCCATCTAACAAAACCAAAAGAAAGGGCTGTGGATAATTCATTTAACAAAGCACTTGCATAGGACACTCGAACCCCTGAGCTCCCACACCCAGCACTGCAAAAACTGGATGTGGGTTGCTCATGGAGGCAAGAGGATCACAAATTCAAGGCCATCCTTGGCTTGCACAGAAAACCAGCCTTTGACTGGTGAAATGGCTCAGCAGGCAAAGGCAATTGCCACCAAGCCTGACTACCTGGGACCCAAATGGTGGAAGCTGTCCTCTGACCTCCATGTTTAGTCCAACATGTGTCTACCCTCTTAAAAAGAAAAAAATAAAAGTCTTACCCCAAAACAAGAGAACACCAGAGGGAAAAAAAGGAAAACAGAGGCTGGGTTTCTAGCAGAGGATGTGAGACACGGAGCCAGAGGTAAGCAAACTTGCTTGCTGATGGTCACAGAGCCAGTAGGTTGTGGGAGTGAGGGTTCAGACCTAAGCAGCCGGACCCTGTCCTCTCCGTGCCCCGGCAGGAATCCATAGAGACCATGAAGACCCGGCTCGAACGGAGCATCCAGATGCTGACTCTGCTGCGAGCATTTGAGGCTCGTGATCGTAACCTTCAAGAAGACAACTTGGAGCGGGTCAACTTCTGGTCAGCTGCCAATGTGGCTGTGCTGCTGCTGGTGGCCGTGCTGCAGGTCTGCACACTCAAACGCTTCTTCCACGACAAGCGCCCTGTACCCACGTAGCCCCTGCCACAGAGGATGAAGGAAACAGCGGAGGACAGCAGGCGTGTGTGACTTGCTGGAGACCTCCAGATTCTTGACGAGACACTGCTCAGTTGGGTCCTTGGCAGTGGCCCCTGTGTCTCCCTGAATGAGCAGGGAGTGCCAACGGCTTGGAGACCCCTTGGAAAGGGGAGGCTCAGCAACAGTGCCTGTTTCTTGTGAGTGGGAAGTGTTAGGCACTGCAGTGCAGGGATGTTTGGCCCTCAGATGCCCTGGTTTTCTCCAGAAATTGTGCCTTAGCTTCAGTCTTCCAGCTCTCAGGATGGAGTCAGGCTCTAGGGCTGCCCCTACCCTTTTCCCAGCTGGCCCCCTCACCCCCAGTGTCTTCCCTTTGCTCCTGGTGGTAAGCCTACCTCACTAGGGTCCGGGAAGGAGACACATCTGCAGAGTTCGTACCAGGACAGTCAGTTTTATTTGACAGGAAGGCACCCTGGTCCCTTGGCCCAGAGGGGAGCCAGTTGGTTGATGGTCTGATAAGAGGACTCCAAAAGAGGACCCCTTCCTCCTTTCTGGGTGCAGGACCTCATACTGGGCTGAGGTGCAGCCATGCCAGAGCCTGCCTACGAGCCTCAAGGAACAAAGGGCATCTGTCCTGGGCACTGCAGTCAATAAATTATGGTCAGAAAAGTTAATAGTGTCTGGTGACTGGGGCTCAGGGACATCAGCTTGGGACAGATCTAGCCTCAAGCCAGGGGCAGCCAGGAAGGGGGAGGGCACTCCCACGAAGCTCAGAAGAAAGGTCGGGCAGGAGCCGATGGAGGTGGTCGCCTGGCACGAAAGAAAAAGATCATAAAGCAAAGTTGAATCGTGTCCCCTTTAGAGCTAGTGGGGGACCTGGAAGTGAGCCTGGCCATAGTGCCACTCATAGTGGTGGCTAGAATTCCTGTTTCCTATGAGCACAGTGTGTCAGGTCTGGTGGTGATGGGGACAAGAGGAGTATTTGTTCCCATCTCTGAAGTGGTTAGAGAGGGTTCAGAACAGACGACAGAAGACTCATGTAAATGAGTGAATGGTGGGCAGCCCCATGAGGGGGTGGACAGTCCCCCTCTAGGCTGGGACAGACACAAAAGGCCCACACACATAAGCCACCGAGGGGCTTCCCTTTATTTTAGTTTATTAATAGGATATACAGAGGCAGGCACTTAACAGTGGTCAAACCAAGCGGTAGGAGCAGGATCTGCACGGAGGCACCCAGGGCCCACCCTGTTGGGGCCTTGTGGTTGGGAGCCAAGAGGCCCCTGATGTCTTCCCCAGTTCAAACAGGCCAAACCACGCTGGGGCTGAGGAGAGTGAGGCAGGCCAGAGCTGAGGCACTCCAGGCCTCTGCAAGGCACAAAGGCACCTCTGGCTGTCGAGACTGGCTTGGGCTCAGGTTGTTTGGTTAATATGGCCAAAGATGATAATATATATACAACTCAAGCCAGGTGGGTGGCCAGCACTTGGGCCTGTTGGGGCTGGCTCTCTCCTGAGGAGCCGACAGTTCCTGTACCTCAAGAAAGAACAAAGGCATACAGTGTAGAGTTCCCCTACACCAGCCTGGATCTTTCTTTCCAGATGGTCCCAAGGAAGCAGTTCCTGTTCTGCTAACCAGAGATCCCTCCTTGTCCCAAAGTGCAAAGGCCCCACGTGCTGTGGTCTGGGACTCCTGCCCACCCCCTCCCCTCACTGTCATGTCCACCAGAGCCAGGGAGGAAAGGGTAGGGGTTGCCCACAGGGAGCCTGGTCCCAGCATGGGGGCAGTGGCAGGGCCCAGACCACCAAAGCTCTCCTGCACTGCAGGTGCACGAGGACCCCCAGAGCACTGGCCCCTGCAGCCTAGTCGAGCAGGGATGGCTCGGCTGGGCGGATAATGGTGGGCCGGCTGGGCGCAGCGGGCGCTCTTCTGCTGCAAAGAGAGTAAAGACATGGGGAGGTGGAGGGCAGTGAGGCCAGGAGCAGGATGAGGGTGAGGACCCAGCCCTTCCAGCCCACCCCAGGGTGCTCCCGGAACTGGGGCACCAGGAGGGAGTACGTCAAATCCAGATGGTTTTCTACTATCCCCGTGTCACTAGCTGGTTTGGGTATCATAGGCACATTCCATGCCTTGGGAGGAGCTGGTCCTCTCCTTCAGGAGGATCCTGGGTCATCAGGCTTGGTGGTAGGCACTTGTACCAGATGTGTCTTCTTCCCTACTTGCCTGCTCTCCTTTGATCTCAGACAGGGAGACCAGAACCTAGTATGAGGCATTGGTGACTTCGGCTGGCTTAACGGTGGCTCGGGGACATGTAACCTGCTGCTCAGAGGATAGGCCAGGAGTCCTGGCATCAGCTGATCTGCTCTCTATGGCTAAACAGGGGCTGGTCCCTCTAGGGCTCAGTTTCCCAGCACATAAGCAGGACTGCCTGTGCTATTGTGTGTCCTGTTGGGGCTACACGGAAGCCATCAGAAGGGAGAGGGGTTCAAGTCTCCACAAAGGGACCCCAGGATGCAGGCTGTGGGACTTACCTGGGTACTCCTGGGGGGATGCCAGGGGGAATCCGTGCTGGCCGAGATGGTATTTGAGGTGGCACAGAGAAGGGGTCGTTGTTGGCAAACACACTCTGTGGTCCCGGCCGGGATGGGATGGGGGGCGCCGAGAAGGAGGCTGCAGCCCCTACAGGCAAAGGAATCAGGGGAGGCCCCGGGGTGGGACCCCGCACTGCAGGCGGCCGGCCTGGTGGGTGCACGCTGGACACAGGTCGGCGCTGTGGAGTGGGGCTGTGGAAGAAGGAAAGGCTGTAATCTGGGGGAAGGATACTGTGAGCACCCACTGCAAGACTGCGAGGGGGAGCAGCGGCGCTTGGAACCCAGCAATGTGAAACACAGAACTCCACGTTGATGGGCTGCCGTGCACCTGCAGCGAGCACACAGGGTAGGTGTGCAGACTGAAGCACGCACAGCCCAGCACCTTCCCAGAGCCTAGCCTTGGCCCCATTGTGTAACCCTCTGCCGGTATAGACCTGCCTGCCCTGTTCCCCACTGGACTTGGGGACCTGAATCTTCCCAGGGCTGGGCTCTGGCCCTTCTCTTGAGGGCTCCACAGTGTCCTGCAGTCTCAGTGGGTCCCCTGCACTGACATTTCCTTGACTGCCCCTTTGGCACTCATACTATGGCTGCTTAAACGTCTTTGTCCCATTCTCCCCAATTCAACAGAGTCCTAGGTTCTATGCTCTGGAGGGCTGTTTGCCTTCTGTGGCCCGTCTCCCTTCTGTGGCCCGTCTCCCAGTGGGACTGAGGGAATAGGAAGGGTGGTGCTTGTATGGGCATATGGAGGACAAACTGCCCTGCAGACCTGTGGCTGCTGGTGTTCTGGAGCCACGTGTCATCAACAGGCGGGGGCACAGGCGTGGACACAGTGCTGGTGCTGATGTCCCCAATGATGTTGAGCGCCTCCTTGAGTGCATGGTACATGCGCAGCATATCGTCCCGGCGCTGAGCCTGCTCAGCTGACTCTTCCATGAGGCTGCTCTGGTCCGCTGATGAGTACAGGTAGGCCAGCAGCTCATGGTGGATGAAGGCCTTTGTCTGAGGACAACAGTGGGAGAGGTCAGACCCTACAGTAGCCAGAAACTCAGAAGCCTGACTGATGTGCTTAGAAAAGCATGAAACACAGGCTGAGGGAAGGTGAAATGGAGCCAGAGTCCCGCCTAAAGACAATCCCCAATCAGAAGCAGGGACACAGCCCAGCTGTAGAACACCGCCTGGAGCCCCCAGTGAGGGGCTGGGCCCTGCCACTCTCGTGCCCCTCATTGCTCACTCTAGCAAGGCTCATCTGTAGAACCTTGCCTGGAATCCCTACTGGAGGGTAGAGGCCTGCAGCTCAGTAGTCCAGCACCTGTGTAACATGCACCACGCCCTGGTTCAATCCCTAACACTGCAAACACCAGCCAACAACAAAACAAAACAAAAAACCACCTACACAAACCAACTTGTTCTGACTTTACAGGGCTTTTTAAAATTAAGTTTGTTTTAGTTGAGTGGTGGCAGCAGACACCTTTACTCCCAGGGCTCTGAAGGCAGGAAGATCACTGTGAGTTTGAGGCCAGCCTGGTCACAGGGTGAGTTCTAGGACAGCCAAGGCTACACAAATAAACCCTGCCTTGAAAAAAACCAATTAAAAACCAAAAACCAAAACCCCCAAAACAATCAAAAAGGTTTGTTTTAAAATTAACATTACTGTGCTATGCACAGGTGTGTGTGCGTCATGGTGTGCATGGAAGAGGACGGGGGGTGGGGGTGGGGTGGGTCTCAGGGACCACATACAGGAGCACTGTATTTGAGCCCTCTGAGCCACCTCGCCTGCCTCGGTCTTGTTTTTTGAGGCAGGGTCTCCCCTTACACTGGCTGTGTCTGAGGATGATGGTGAACTTCCTCCGATCCTCCTGCCTCCACCTTCTGGACAGGGGCTGAGTCCCCAGCCCTTGAGCTTCAGCAAGGATCCCGGGTGACATGGACCCACCACTCACGTTGTTGATCATGAGGTGCATGATGGTCTTTGGCATGAGGTCTCGGATGGACTTGTTGATGATGGCCACGTAGGAGTCCACCAGGTTGCGGATGGTCTCCACCTGCCGTTCCAGCTGTGGGTCCATGGAGAAGGTGTTCTCTTGTGCTCCATCCTCATTCTCTGCCTGAGGGGACAAAGAGAGGTGAGGGTTCACTGTGGCCGAACAGCTGTGGTGAGTGCTGACTGCTGGGAGCTACGTCCTACTCTGCTGACAACTGAGCTGCTGGAGTGGGTTCCTGACGCCCTGTTAGACCTCGTGGTTTGAATTGGAGTAACAATGCATAGAGTCACACTGGACTCTTTTTCCAGGGGGTGTGAACAGTGTCCCTTTGGGTGCCTATGATCTGCAGTGACCTCACTCCAAAGACAGAAGGGAAAAAGAAAACAAGGCAGATGAGTCCTAACCCTTGCTTTCCAGGCTGTGGATTCTGATGGAGAACTTTCTGTACCCCACCCCCCTGCCGTTTTCTCTGTATAGTCTCGGCTGTCCTGGACTTGTTTTGTAGACAGGCTGGCCTCTGCCTCCCTGAGTGCTGGGATTACAAGTGCGCACCACTGCACCCAGCCTGTATTTTTTCTTAAGATTTATTTTTATTTATATGTAGACTGGTGTTGGTATGTGTATGTGTGTCCACAGTGGCTGATCCCCTAGAATTGGAGTTACAGACCCCTGTGAGTTATGTGTGTGCTGGGGACTTAACGTGGGTCCTCTGGAAGAGCATCCAGGGCTTTTAATCTGCTGAGCCATCTTTCTAGGACTACCTTTGTGAAGCTCTGGAAACTTCAGGAGGTCTGGCTTAGCTGGTGGAAGCAGGCCACCAGGGGTGTATCTGCAGGGGTACCGTGGTCCCAGCCCTTTCACGCCTTCCCCTCTGCTTCCTGCCTCTGGGCCTCGATAGACAGCCATGATAGACAGCCTAAGCACTTGGGGCCAAGCAGCTTGGGACTGAGCCCTCTAAATCCGGGAGCCAAAGTGAACACCTCTTTCCTTTGTCTGTGCATCAGGTATGTACTAACTTCATTGGTCTGTCTGTATGTGTGTGGCATCCTTACAAGCTATTCACCTTCTCTGTGTGTGTGGTCTATCCCAACATGGACAACAGGTCTTTCCTTGATTTCATCTTCACTCCCTCAACATTTTATTTATTCATGTCTGTCTGTCTATCTATCTGTCTGTGAATAACAAATTCTCTGTTATTCATAGTGAGCTGTCTGAGAGCTCACTATGTACACAAGGCTGGTCTTGAACTGGGATTAAAGGTGTGCACCATCATGCACAGTTTAAATTTTAATTTTTAATTAATTTAAATTAATTTTTAAATTAAATTCTTTTTTTTGAGACAGGGTTTCTCTGTGTAGTCTTGGCTGTCCTGGACTCACTTTGTAGACACGGCTGGCTTCAAACTCACAGAGATCCACCTGCCTGTGTCTCCCAAGTACTGGGATTACAGGTTTGTGCCACTGTTCCCAACCTGTTTTTAAATTTTTAAAATTACATTTTATACTAGGTGTACTAGCCCAAGCTTTTAATTCTAGCATTCAGGCCCTCATTAGGACCTGGGGATCACTGATGTGCTGATGTTGGCTGGCTCTTGACCTCCAGGGGGTCCTCCTCTGCCTGCCTTCCTAGCACTAGGATTACAAGCGTGCATACCACCACGCCTGGATGCTGTTTGAGTTCTAGAGATCAAACTTAGGCCCTCATGCTTGTGTGGCAAGCACCTTACCACCTAAGCCATTTCTATAGCTCTGGTATTTTTACCATAGCAAAGAAAAACTGACTGACACTTGTGGCCTAGGCAGGGTCACTTAGCATCTGGAAGGTGGCTCCTCACCTGGTCCTTCTCTGGGTAGACCCCAGCTCGCAGGAACGAAGCCTTCCAGCTGTCCACATCTTCCTGGGAGTCACAAGCCAGTTCGATCTGTCGTAGGTCCTTGTAGACATTCCTGGAGTGGGTGGTAGAAGGGGACTTGGCTGATCACTAAGAGCATGGACTCTGGGGGTTCTGTGCCTGCTCTGGCCGCAGAGGTGGTTCTAGTACCTTCCTCAGCTTATTAAAGAGTTTCCAGATGTGTCTCCCAGATTGACTGTAGCACCAGGTACTGTACACTACCATCAGATCAAGAGTATCTGGCATAGAAGTGTTGATAGCTTGCTATTCATGTATTTATGGCAGGGCCTTGCTACACAGCCAAAGCCAGCCTGAAACTTCAAACTTCTCCCCCTCAGCCTGTGTGCTGGGATTGGAGGTATGTACCACCATGCCTCATTTTCTAACCTGGAATTTTAGCTCAGTCATTTCTCTCTGTGACACCTGGCTTTAATTATCAACTTGACCCAACCTAGGATCACCTGGGAGGAGTCTCCACAGGGACTGTCTATAGTCTGGGGCATATCCTCGAGGACTGTCTTAAGTTAGCTGATGTGGGGAGACTCAGCCCAGTATGAGTGGCACTGTGCACGCCTTAGGCAAGAGGAGAAAGAGAACCAAGCACCAGGAAGTAAATAAATGAGCTGGAGTAAAGGTGAGTGTTTTCACCACCCAGCTTTGCTTTTATTTTTTTTTCCTCCCTACGTAGCCCTTGCTATCCTAGAATCTGCTATGTAAACCAGGTTGGCCTCCAGCTTATAGAGCTCCACCTGCCCGCTCCGATTAAAGGCGGACACTACCACGCCAGGCCTCCTGACAACTCTTTGTCCCTCTTTCCTATTACAGGGTTTCTTGTGAAGGGGTGTCTCTGTGTAGCCTTGGCTGTCCTTAAGTTTTCTCTGCAGACCAGGCTGGCTCTAAATGTAAGAGCTCCATCTGCCTGGGGCTGCTAGGATTAAGGGCATGCGTCACCACACTAGCCTGCTTTCCTGTTCTGCATGGCAACATGGTTGTCCACCAGTCCACCAGGGCACACCTCATGATACCCTGTGCTCTGGCTTTGGAGCTCCCACTGAGGTGTCTGTAGGGAAGACCACAGCAACAATGTCCAACTTCCTATGACAGCAGAAATATACTCAACCCGAATTATCTGGTGCAGCTCCAGGTAGCTTAAAATTTCTTTTTCATTTATCATGATGATGATGGTGTGCGCACACACGCAGGCTACCTTAATGCACATTCCAGGGCTTGAAGTCAGGCCATCAGGACTGCACTTTCCACTCTCTGAGCCACCGTACCAGCTCACTGTGTTACACTGGGGAACTCTAAGCAAGGATTCTACCACTGTGCCATACCCCAAGCTCATCACCGGGGATTTTAGGCAGGAACTCTACCACTGAGCCACATCTCCAGTCTCCATCACTGAATGAGGAAGAGGCCAGGGCGAGTTACAAGTCAGTCTGTGAGTGTGTGCATGGCATGTGAAGGCTTGAGGTCGACGTCAGGTACTTCCTTACTCTCTGTGCGCCTTAGTCTTAAGACATGGTCTGCTCATTGACCTGAAGCTTGCAGTCGTGGCTAGGCTAGACAGCCGTTCAGTGACCACTAGGGATCCTCCTGTGTCTGCCTTCCCAGCACTGGGCCAGTCTTTTTCTTGTAGGTGTGTGTGGAGGGTTGAACTGAGGTCCTCATGCTTATTTCATCATTTTAACCTGTGTCCATGGTGATCTCTGCCCTTCCCGCCACTACACAGAAGTAACAGCACAGTTTTCAATTTCACTCCCTTTCTAGTAGGTGAGACCCTGAGACAGGGACTCAAGAGCAAGTGCTCACAAGTCTGTGAGACGCTGTGCACAGGGCTACTGGCCACTCAGATCTCCCAGTGGCCCTGCAGGCTCCTCACCTCTGCTCTGTGTTGAAGATGGCAAACACATGCTTGTTGGACATGAAGCCCTTCTCCACATCCCGGATTTTGAGGTTGTCCAGTGGCAGCATGTACTTCTTCTCTTTCTCCTGAGGAGAGAGGGCAGAAGGCTCAGCTGGGCTGCCAGGGCAGAGACTGCAAAAACCTGACAGATACTGCCAACACCTGGTATTTGTAGTGCTTAGAGCTCTGTCACAGCCTTGTTCACTTGAATGTTCCCTCAAAATTCCAGGCCTCTTATCCCCGGACCTTTGTATGTCCCAAGGCCTCTGCCGTCCAGAATGTTGCTATCCCACCATATCGGCCCCTCCTAAAGGTCTTGAATAGAAGGTGCCTCAGGGCTGACACCATCCCTCTCCACTGCAGATACAAGACTTAAGGACCTAGAAGACCACCTGTCACCTGGCCGACCCAGCAGCCCCTAGACAGGAAGCCTGTCAATTTTGTTGCTCGTCCAGAGAGCACACTTGCAGTGGGTGCTCAGCCCTAACTTCATGAGCAGTGTGACTCCTCGTCACACCCAGGTGGCCCCCCATTATCTGGTGAGTCCTACTCACAGGGAGGGAGACTGAAGGACAGAAGGCCAGGACTGGGAAGCAGATGCCTGGGCACCAAGGCCACAGAAGTGTCAGTGGCTTTGTGAGTCACCATCTCTCTTGACTCCATGCTTGGAATCAAGCCCAGGGCTTGGTGCATGCCAGGCAAGCACTCTGCTAACCCCAGCCCTCTTTTTCTCTTGAAATGCCAATCTGCCTCAGCCTCCCATATAGCTGCAGTGATAGGCCTGTGCCACTTTTCTTGTTATGTTTGCTCAGAGTAGGAAGCTGTCTGTTCAGGGGCACAGAGCAGGGGCCATTGTGTAACCTAAGTATAATTGTAGATGGAAAGCCAGCTCTCTGGAGAGCTCCTGCACCACCACAGACTTTTTTAAAAACAAAAACAAAACTTCATATGACCCAGGCTAGTCTCCAACTCCCTACATAGCTGAAGATGACCTGGAGTTCCTGGTCCTTCTTCATCTGCCTCACAAGTCTGTACTGAATGACAGGCTTGACCCAGCAGTCACACCCAGTTCTTACAGTATTGGGATGGAACCCAGGGCTCTGCACAGGCCCAGGCAAAGCTCTAACAACTGAGCCTAGCCCTCACCTGGACATCACTCTCTGTGTGTGAGCCATGCACATGTTGAAGGAAGAAGTCGGAAGACATCTTATTTCCTTGAGACAGGCTTTCTCACAAAAACTGAAGGTAGGCTGGCAGCCAGCAAGCCCTAGCCACCCTCCTGTGCTGGGGATCCGAACTCAGGACCCATGCTGCAGTGTAAGCACTCTTCCTCACAGGGCTATCTCCCCAGGCTCAGCCTTGACATTTTTCATGACTCTTTCTGATGTTTCTGGCATCTATCAAAAAGGTCCAGAAAGAAGCTTTTTGCAATACCACCTCTGAACTCACGAGCAGCTATATGCTGAGTGGGGAGGGGAAGGGCCAGCCTGAACATTGAATACCCGCTGTGTTAACACTTAGCTCTGCCTTTCCAGGCTGTGTGCCTTAGGACAAGTTGTTCCTCTCTGGCCCTGTTCCCACCTGTCTGAGGCCTGCTGAGTCTCAGCCTTGGGGAGGGTGGCACAGCTGTGGCTGCAAGTTTCTCCTCTTGCTCTGCACTGACTCCCAGTCAGCCTCACTGGGTCTCACTGCCTGAAAGGCGGACAGGCAGAGGCTGTGGCTGTGGAGGGTCAAACGCCGGCACATACACGTTACACACTGGGAACCCCAAACAGGGAGAGCAGCCCCACAGTCTGCCTGGTTAGAAGAAACAAGGCTGGGCATTTGGGGGGGTTCTGCTTCCCAGAAGCAACTCTGTGGCCTACACCCTATGGTGTCACATGACAGGAAGCTTCCCGCCAGCAGGCCTAGGTTAAGAACTGAGTCACAGAGATCCAGGCTTACCACATCTGGAACTGTTTATATGTGATTCTGGCCAGGATGAGGAGGCTGCCGACACACACACACACACACACACACACACACACACACACACACACACA
>NW_026586173.1:13617947-13748515 GCF_907164565.1 Psammomys obesus
CACACACACACACACACACACACACACACACACACACACACACACACTCGCTCTCAGAATGCACAATTACACAGGGGCCTCTTTCTGCGGCATGGGCCACTGACCCAAACCCTCCTCCAGCCTGCCTTCAGAGTTCCTGAAAACCCCAACCTTCTCCAGATGTGAGCTAGTCGCCCTGGCCTTGCCATGTCAGAATCGCCCAGGGTGCAGGGATGACTGGAGGACCCTGGGAGAAGCAGCTCCTGGCCTGCAAGAAGCCACCCCAGTGTTGAGACTACCTGTTCAGGAGGCTGAGATATGTACAGTAGTCTGCACACTGGCTAGGCTGGGCTGGGCCGGCAGCAGGACAGACCACCTGAGGTGAGTGCCACCCTCTGTGCTGCTGTCTCCACTGGGGCAGAGACACCCATAGAAGATTTTGGAGGGAGGAGGGGGGTAGGAAAAGTAGCCCCAGGACCGAGAGAGCCCTGGGGTTGGGGAGGAATATCCTCAGCTGAACTGGGCCTTTCTCCTGGTTTTCAATTGGTACTGTTCTTCCCTTGTTTATTCCTAAAAAAAAAAAAAGTGCCTTATGGTCTTTACCGAAGGCTTCTCTACAAAAGTTGTCTGGCTCTCAAGTGATGGCTGCCACCTGTGATGCTGAGGACCCCTGCCAGGACCCTTAAAGGTTCCGGGGTCCCCTCTGTCCCTGAATCTCAGCCTGCTTCATCTTTGGCACACACAGGGCTCCTTTCATTGCTCCTGCTGGTGTGTGGCCCTGTTACAAGGCTCGTCTACAATGAGGCCCAAGCGCCTGCTTTCTGTCCCCAGATGAGGGACAAATGGATAGTCCTTCCCAGCACAAAGGAAAAACTCTTAACACTGAACTTGTCAGCTAGGCCCAGGGCTGGGCCCCTCTGCAATGGCCTACCTATCATGCGACTGTAGAAAACTACACACACACACACACACACACCTGTGTTTGACCAGCTCTCTGTTTGTTTTTCTTGAAGAGTGATAGAACTAGAACCCAGAAACTCAACACTGGGATGCCCTATCCAGGGTGGGGCACAATACCTGCCATTTTGATATGCTGCATTGACCCGGATGGCCAGGTCAATATTCTGGGCCCCCAGGGAGCACTGTGCAGCCTAGATCCTGGGATATCCTTGAGGCAGGGGTCACCAAGCTCACAGATGGAGGGACAGAAAGAGGGGTATAATAATAGTAATAAATATTACTATTTACCCCATAATAGTAATAAATCCAATAGTTTTAAAAACAAAAGGATGAGGGTGAAGAGATGCTCTAACAGTTAAAAGCACTGGCTGCCTTTCCAGAGGACCCAGTTTCAATTCCCAGCATGCAGGTGGCAGCTAACCACCCTTTGAAACTTGAGTCCCAGGAGATCCAGTGCCCTCTTCTGACCTCTGAGGGCAGTGCACACAGGAGGCAGACAGACATACATGCAATTAAAAAACCCATCCATACACATAAAAAAATAAAAACACCACAAACACAACCAAAAGAAACCCCTTTGGGACCAGCGACATGTCTCAGTGGATAAATCAGCTTGCCAAAAAGCCTGATGGCTGGATTTGCTCACCAGATCCCACATGGTGGAGAAAGGCAAGTCCCGTAAGTTGTCCTGTGACCTCCATGTGGGCACCATAGCACATGCACATCTGTTCACACGTTCCTGGATGTGTGCGTGCGTGCGTGGGTGCACACGCACATACACACACACACTAAATAAATAAATGTAAAACTTAAGAACTAGGAAGAAGAGACAAGGCAAACCTCATGGCACCACCAGCCACTGAGGAGCAACTGGAGCTACACCAGTGGCCAGTGTGAGGTGCCTAAGGCAGGGGAAATAGCAACTGTGCCAGATCTGGTCCCACAACTACCCCCAATCCAGGCTTAAATACTGGAGTTTCAGGGGCTTCCAGACAGTCCAGAAATGTCCATGGTAGCTCTTTCGTGCTTAAAGGTTGAGTTCAGAAGAGTCACTGACAGAGTCATCCAGCAGAAGTGAGCATGTAGCCTCACATGGAAAAAGGAAAGCAGGCTTCTGAAGAGACACACCTGGCCTGGACGCTGAAGTGGCCTGAATTCAGGGCAGGTGTCCCTCAGATCAGCCAGTTCTTGTTACAGACAGCTATCCAGAAGCATCCTTCACACAGGGTGCTTCCGCAGTCTGTGACCTTTCAAGGCCTCAGTTTCCCAACCTAGCCACGACAGAGTTCACCCCAAGGTGGGTGAGAGCTTACTGAAGGAACAGAGAACCTGTAAGATGCTGAGCGGGTAAAGGCAACGGCGGCAAGCCGGAACCCTGAGCTTGATCCCCAGACCCACTGGAGAGAGCAGACTGTGGACGCCGTGCTCACACTTCCACGTAAGAACTCTGGCACAAATGTGCACACACACTCAGATAAATAAGTGCAACACAATTATAGTCTCAGGAAAGGGAGGAGCATGTCTTCTTCATGTAGCCCAGTGTGGCCTTACCCAGTCTGTGAGCCTGGCATAGGGGGAGGCCTCATGGGCCTGAAAAATTTCGTGCTTCCTTTTTTTTTTTTTAAATCTTGGCACAGTGTTTCTTTGGCCATTCTGGAACTCACAGAGATCTGCCTGCCTCTGCCTCAAGAGTGCTGGGACTACAGGTGTGTGCCAACACCGCCTGGCAAGGCGCACAAGCTTTCTGAAGCTCCACCTGACTCCATTCAGTTGTGCAGCTGGCCCAAGGATGGCCAGGAGCTCCTGAGTGCTGGCATCACAGGTACGTACCACCATGCCTGGTTCCTGTGATGCCAAATGAGGATGGCACCTAAGGCTCCATGCACGATAAGCTACACAGCCACAGCCCATTTCTTTGTCTTTTGTGTTGGTGTATGGACCTCTGTGTGTGGGGGTGCATACACATGTACCTGCATGTGGAGGCCAGAGAAACACTTAGGGTGTCATTTCTCAGGTGCCACCTTCTGGCTTTTGAAGACAGATCTCTCGTCAAGGAGGCAAGCCTAGCTGGCCAGCAGGCCTGTGTCTGCCTGGCCTGTTTGGAATGTGAACACACACTGTGCCTTCCTTTTCACATAGGTTCTGGGATTAGAGTCAGGTCTCCTGTGGCAGGACAAGTACTTTACCACTGAGCTGTCTGGCCCCATGCTCCTTCTCCCCTCCTCTCCTGCCCTGGCCCTTGCTTGAAACAGGCACTTCCTATGTAACCTGGCCAGGTCTGGAACCTACCACATATCCCAGGCTGCCTATATTCCTTCCTAGTGCTGAGATCTTCATCCCCGACTGTAAAACTCCTTTCTCAACTGACTGAGGCAATGAATGAGTGCTAGCCCGGGGGAAAAACTTTGGGGACCACCTTCCTCTCTCGCCTCACTAGGTCACCCTTGTTCCCAACTGCTCACCTCTTCATCCTTGTACCAAGACAGTGACTCGGCTGTCAGCACGAACCAGTACTCCTTGGAGCCACCCTTCATCAGGCTGATGTTGTTGATGGTCAGCCAGCCCCTGCGGATCACCTGATGGGGAGGACGCAGCTTAGCAGGGAGAGCAGCCCCGCCGCCCCTCCACCCCAAGCCAGGATCCTGGCTCCACATCCACCCAGGAAGTCCCAGCTGGGCATCAGACAGGGAGCTGGAACAGGTGTGAGCATAGATGAGATGCCGTCAGACAGCAAATCTCTAGCCCAGTGGGGGCATGGAGAGCTGGGACCCTCGAAGTCCCTCTGTGCACAGTGATGAGTGACATACGAAACTAAATGCATGTCCTAGGAGTGGCAAGGGGCTTAGGCCAGGAGGATGGGACGAGGGTTGGGGCTAGGCCATGTAGAATGGGACACTAAGGAACTGCTCTTCTTTGAGTCAGACAAGGTAAGCAGAGATGCCTCCCTGAAGAACCCACACCATGTGACAGCTGTCACTTCGTTCCTGGGACTGACCCACAAATGTGACTTGCTCACACAAGCCTCTGTGAGCAGGTGGCCAGCACTAGGGAGACATTCCTACCCAGAGGTCTGGGAACAAAAGACAACAGCCCAGAGTACTACTTCAGAGACCCTGAAGGGGTCAGCAGAGTGGGGCTGTATTTCAGCTAGCTGGAAGCTCACTGAGCACACTTTTCTATGCATAACAACTCAGAGTCATAACAACTTCGAGACACTCCATGGAAAGGGCTCACTGGTCCATAGCTGTCATCCGGATGGGGACAGAAGCCAGGTCAGCCTGGGGACTCACCTGACTGCTAGGCGCAGGCAGACTGGGGGGGCCACGGTTTCATACTCCCATGATCCCTGGGACATGGAGGCACATGTAGACCTGAGCTCCCCCACCCCCTCACCTGGGGACTCTGTGGACAGCAGGAAGCATGCGGAGGTGGCAATGGGGATACCTGGGACTAAGGCAGCAACAGATGGGCCAGGCTGCAGAGCATATGCTGTATATAGCCACGGACAGTTAAGGAGCTTTGTGTTGTGGGGCCCGCAGGAAGGATGGGGAAGAAGAACCCAAAACGGGATCTCTGGGGGCCAGTCTGGGGCCTGGAGTTGAGGCTCTCCTTTCTCTATCCTGTTTGGCTTGAGACCTGCCAAACCTCAACAGGGCCTGTGTCTATTTACTCTGCCACAGTGGGTACACACGGACTCCAAGCTGCAGACCATGAAGGCTGTAACAGCCATTAAAGGTGCAGAAATCCCTGCAGCCTACTCAAGTCCCTTCTTGGGTCAGGAACAACATAAGTTGCCACTTGACAACTTCATGAAAGTGGAGGGTACAGATTTCTCCCTCCTGGGATGTCAGAGACCTCAGAGGCCTAAAGATGCCTGAAGCACGGTGTTCATCTAGAACAGAGTGACTGACTCATACAGATTCATTCCAAAATGGCCTGGGCTCAGCTCTGGAAGTTTTCAATATTCCAGGAACACTTCTGATCCTAGGCTACCTAGGCTGGCTGGTGAGGTTGGGAAGGCTGCTTAATTCTGGAACACCACTCAGCCTGAGGTGGGTCGGATTCTGTGGCTTTGTTCCCTCCTGCCAGGGATGGGTGGAGGGGTCCTTTCAGTTAGCCTTAGCCCAGTGTAAGAGCTTATTGGATTTAGATTCAGTCACCTCATGTCAACCAAGGGAGAGAAACTTGGGTCCAAGCTGCCACTGTACCCCAAGAAGAGTAATCCCACATGGTGGGTCTTTGTACTACTGCATAAAAGCTGTTACTCTGTCCCTTGAAGGCCTGGCCCAGCTGCTTCCACTAAGGGTACATGGGCTGGCAAGAGGCCCCAAGGTACCCTTCCCTTCCAGCCCCCTGCCTGTGTAGGCACCCCAGCGCAGTCTGAGACAACACCTCCACCCTCTGAGTACAGACATAGGCTGATCCCAGGAGACAGTTAAGGGTGTGCCTCCTTATCTCCAAGGCAGACGGGGAACCTAGGGTCTCAGACCCAAGGACTTGGGGTGAGAAGGAGGCACAGGTGTGGCAACAGGAAAGGCAGGGTACCCAGTGACTGGCATGCAGGCACGTAGAAGAGAGAGGGCCCATCCCAGTGGCTTGGGCAGCAAGCAGCAGCAAGGTGAGCTCAGTGAGAGCCATGTTGGTTTCCTCCCTGGGTGACCATCACTTGAAAGAGCAAGATTGGCTTGGGCACCCAGAGGCTACCACTGGCCATGCTCACGGCCTTGTGGCTGCATATGGCTTTGTGGCCAGGAGAATGAAGTAAGGCAGGAACACTGGCCTCTGGGCTTAAGGGAAGAAGTGGGACTTGACTGGCTTGTTCCAGGCCTGAGGCTGATCTCTTCCCGGGCCCCTCTTTAACACTGGCCCAGGCTTCGACTTTGATGCAGCCTGCATTTGCAGGCCCATCAAGGACCTGCTACTGGCATAGAAATGGCTTAACCTTTGCAAAGGCTCCAAACTCCAAGAAATTTCTTCAGAGGCCTATGGTGGCAGAAGGATACTCTGGAGAAAGGGGCCCGCTAGGGATAGGGCCCAAGCTGCTTGCAGGAAGTGTCTCCACCTAGACTCAGCTTTCAGCGGGACTGGGCCTTCTCGCACCCTTCTGACAATCCCAGCTCCCAGCCCTTGTGAGAAGGGAAGATGAGTTATCCACAGTTAGGATGGCAAATACGATACACACCAACTGATGGTTGGGAGCTGCCCAGAGGATTATGGAAACAGTTCTGAGCACAGCAGAAAAAGGGACTGGAACCCATTAGTGACAGTTGTCCGAGGCAATGGATAAGAATAGTGGGACTAAGCACCCGCACTAACCGTCCTATCTGCCATGGAGGCAGCAGGTTAGAGGCAACTTAATGATCCACGCCCATTGTGAGTAAGGAGTAGAACATTATATGGAGAAATTAAAAAAGAAAAAGACAAACTACTACAATCAGTCACAACAGCTGAATGGGGAGTTGAAGGCCTGCATATTAAGGAAGAATGTCAAGAAGTATTAGCAATGTCTGCCCTAGGCTCACTTTGGAGAAAAACCACAGGAAGGAGTGGTCATTTAGACATTTCTGCTACAGGCACAGAAAGGCAAATTTCTCCAAGTGGCAACAGGCAGATCTTCGTGAGTACAAGGCCAGCCTGGTCTATAAGTGAGTCCAGGACAGCCAAGGCTAGAGAGACCCTGTCCTGAAAATTAAAACAAAACCAAAAACAATGAATTCCTGCAGGACCTGAGCAAAATCTTCCGTGTCTAGGAAGCTGAGATGGGATGGGATGAAGGCAATGTGTGAACTGCGTATTTGCCATCTCTGAACTAGAGGACACCAAGAAAACCTGCTAGGAACCGGCCAGAGGAGTGTGCCTCCCAGAAAAGTGCGACTGGGTTAGTATTTTTGTGAGAGTAACAGATACCCAGGACAACAAGAGGTCCAGCGACAGCAGTGACATGCGGCTCCCAGGTTAGTACATTTTTTAGTTTTTTGAGCAGAGGGTGAAGGGCGGGCCTCCTTTACTGCTAGGCTCTCTAAGTGAGCTACCACACTAAGCAGGTACTTACCAAGATCTCTCCCTTTGAGAATGTAAAGTTAGGGTTGTGGGTCAATCAAGGAAGAGTAGGAGGAGAGATGGAAGGGACGGGAAAGAATGGAGAAAAAGCAGGAAAAAGCACAAGGACAGGAGAAAGAAGAGCAGAGGAACAAAAAACAGCAAAAGAAAAAAATTACATGCTATTAATTATATTCATGGTGTTAATATTTAATTCATTATCTTCTTCAAAACAAAAAAGCAACAACATATGTACTACCTATGGCAAGCACAAAAAAAAAATTCAAAATCATGCATTTGTTATATTTCTCTCCAGTCTGGCTCTAAATCGTGCAAGATACAACAGCACAGCATCACACCCTCACCCCAGCCTGACATGGGAAGAAAATTGGGGGACAGTGGCAGAAACTGGACAGAATAAAAGCCCAACTAGACTTGTAAGTGGTATTTATGAATCCATTCATAAATATGCAAAGCCTCTAAAGCTGAGGTAGGATATAGAGGAGACCTGGGGTTCTCCGGGTGTGAGATCAAAGCACCTCCATCTTCCCTGAACTGCCTATGGCACCTCCCATGGCTTCTACCCATCTGCCTCCATTCCCAGTGCCAAGATTCAGGAAACACACTTTGCTTGTCTACATCCAGGGTGACTGTCATACATCCCCTGCTTTGAGGGTCGAGCTCTGTCACCTTAGATGTCACGAGGCCTCTGGGTGTTTGGGATTTGTCCCTAGACCCTGTAGAAGCCATAGTCCTCACAGCTATGTGGCCAGAAGGCTGGTGAGGTGTCAGTTCCCATATCAAGTGCTATGACGGGTTCAGTGTGCTCTTGTCCTCAGGAGTGACAGCTGAGGCTGGGGAGCTACCTGATTTGGTATGGCCCTCTTCTTGTTCAGTTGTGTGCTCCTCTGCTGGGCACTGTAACAGAAGCAGAGAAGACACATTCAGATGAGATGTCGGGGGAGGTGAGGAGAGGCCCTGCTGGCCCAGGCTGGGGTTCTCCCTAGGGGCCCACTGACCCACTAAGGGCAGAGGCACATGGCCCCTATGTGCAGAGAACAGCTAGAGCACATGAAACAAGAAAATTGTATCTGGCAACTCTGGCATCTAGAACCTGCTCACAGCTATTCCAGAAGCACCAGCTATTTCCCACAAGGCACTAGAAGTTAGAGCTTCAAAGAGGAGGTGTAAGAGGCACTGGGGTTTAAGAGGAGCTGGTTTAAGGGGAACTGGAACACAACATATCTGGGGCTGCTTGTCTTCCCACCCTGATCCTTCATCAGTCTGGAAGTAGATCTCATGACCAATCCTTCTGGGTCTTACACTGGCCAAGTGGCTGCCTAGAAGAACCTGATGCAAGCCAAGCCCATTACAGGAAGTTTCTGCACCTCTCCTCAACAGTCCCCACCCTCACCTTTCAAAGGGGGATGCAGCAGACCAAACACAAGGCTTAGGCAAGCTGGGCTAGCTCTCACTGACAGAACCACAGCAGTTCCAGCTCTCCCTCTCTCCTTCCCTCCCTCCTCCCCTCTCTGTGTCTCTGTCTCTCTTACTATGTAGCCCTGGCTGTTCTGGATCTTAGTACATAGACATGGCTGGCCAGTAACTGATACAGATCGGCTTGCCTCAGCCTCTCAAGTGCTGGGACTGTGTACTATAAGGTTTATAATCTGTTTTGAGATAGGGCCTCAAAGAGCCCAGGCTGGCCTCCAACTCTATGTGTGGCCTAGGATAACCTTAACTCCTGATCTACCTGCCTTCACCAACTGAGTACCTAAATAGATGGTTTATGATGTGCGGGGATGAAACACAGGGCTTTGGGCATGCCAGGTAAGCACTCTGCACCCAGTGCCTCCATGCAGGCACTCTGCTCTAACAATCATATAAACACCTGAAAACAACTCTGTCCTGCAACTTCTATTTCCTCTTTTTAAAGAAAGATGTGTGTAGCTGAGTGCGATGGCACAAGTTTTTGATCCCAGCACTCAGGAAGGCAGAGGCAGGTAGATCTCTGTGAGTTCAAGGCCAGCCTGGTCTATAAAGTGAGTCCAGGCCAACCAAGGCTACACAGAGAAACCCTGTCTTGAAAAAACAAAACAAAACAAAAAGCACACACACACACAAAATCCAAAAAACAACAAAACAAAAAGAATGTGCATGTGTATGTGTGTGTATGTATGTGTGTGTGTATTAGTGTATGTGTACCACATGCGCGCAGGTGGCCGCGAGCAGCTGGTGTGGGCTAGGAACAGGACCAGGTCTGCGCGGAGGCAGCCAGTGCACCCGACCACCACCCCGTGTCTCTAGCCTCATCTGACTGCTCTAGCTGGAAATTGCAGAAAGACACCAACAGTCTGCTTTCATTACTCACAGAGACAGGTTTCTCTGTGTAGCTGGAGGTTTTACGCACAGTGCAAACCATCCTGAGTCTTAATTAGGAGTTAAGTGAGAATGCATACCAGTAACCCCAGCAAGTGGAAGCTAAGGCAGGAGAAGCATGAGTCTGAGCCTAGCCTGGGCCACCTAGTGAGTTCAAGTGGCCTATACAAGGAGACTGGGATTAGCAACAAAGTCTTAGTCAGCTGCTAGATAGGCAGTGTGTTTGAGGAGGTGGGCTCTTCATTCTAGATTGGTCAGGGCTGAAAAACTAAGAACTGATATAGAATTCCACCCAGTGCTCTTCTCACATTGCTCCCCAAGGCTTTGTTTTTTAATTTTTTTGAGGGCCACATCATTGTGCGCACGGTGATCTAATCAGTCACTTGGTTTGCACAGCAAGCACCTTGACCTGCTAAGTTATCTTATTGGTCTTGATTTTTTTTTTTTTTTTTTTTTTTTTTTTTGAGTGAGGGTGTCTCCTATGGTCCTGGCTGGCTTCTAGGCTTCTAACTCAGATACATAGCTGAGGACATCCCTTGTGGTGGGATGACAGATATGTGCTATCCAGTCCCTTTGATTTGGTGCTAGACTTCATGCATACTAAGCAAGTGCTCTATCAACCATACCACATCAGCAGCCCTCTTAGGACTTTTCCTCTAGGCCCTGTCTATCATGATCCATACTGAAGAAGGTGGGACTAAGCCAAGCCACCACACATAGCATGATGACAAGGGCCCAGACACGCTACAAAAGTGCTTCATGGCTTTCTCAAACAGCTGCCAAGATGCTGATTCTTCTCCCTGGCCCTAACCAGAGACTTTGGGTGCCCTGGCAGAGAATCTAAATTCTTCTCCTCAGGCTACAGGGAACTCCTGGTAAGAGCTGTGGCTACCAGCTGTTGTTTCCCTCCTGCCTTAGTGCTGGTCCTGCCTCTTGGTCTTCCTTCCCAGAGCCAGTTCTCTGTAGTGCCCTGCCTGCCGCTGTCGCCGTGACTTCTTTGGGAGGGTCTCTCCAGGTCTCATCCCTTACACTTCTTTGCTACTGTCCTCAATCATCCACTCACTCCTCAGCCTGTGTGCCCTCCATGGGCAGGCACTGTGGTGTCTCACTCACTGCCCTCTGCACAAGGCCTGGCTGGGGCTCTGGCTGAGAGAGTGACTATTGTAATGCAGGGGCTTCTGGAACATCCCCCACAGGCTTGAGCCTCCCCAGGGAGGGTACCCCAGGTCACACACCAGGGAAAAAGGCACACAGCAGGCAATACCCACCCTGTGACCAGCTCCTCAGTATAGTAACAGCTGGGTAAGTGGGAAGGCCCCGGAATCCAGAGAAAGAAGTGGAGTGGTCAAAGGAAAAACAGGAGAGATTGTGAGAAGGAACTGTGGATGAAGTGTGAGAAGCAGAGACATTGAGGTGAGGAAACTGGCAGCAACCAGTCAGAGGGTCACTGCTGTCCATGCATGGCTGGGAGAGCAAGACGGCTGTCTTCCCCAGCCCTTCAATGCAGACCACCCCAGGGAAGAAATGACCCAGCTAGGACCCTCGGCTACCTGTGCTCAGGAAAGGACTTCTGACCATTCATTCATTTCACTTGCCTGCCAGGTGCCCACGCAGAACTGATGCTTCATCAGCTATGCCCAGGGCACCAACACATGGTTCAAGCCTTGTGCCCAGCAGGCCCTCCATTCAGGAAGTGTCCAGAACCCTAAGGTCAGGCCCCACATGTACCCTGTGGACTTGCAGGAGCCCTGAGCAGACTGTGTCCTAACTGTGTGTCTTTGCACAGGGACTTCCTGAGAGCAGGTAGACCCAGCCTGGATTGCTGACTGCTCTGCCAGGTAGACTGGTATGAACATACACCAGTAGTGTAAATGGACACAAGGGAGATGGCTTTTGGATGCGGAAGTGTCCTATTAACTACAACTAGGAGAACCTGCATGAGCTACCAGAACACCCCCAGTGGCTCCCAAGTTTGGCCAGCTGGTCTGGAGCTGATGGTTGACCCCGGAACAGTATACCAGATACCACACCTGGTTTCTGTGGTCTCTCCCAGGGCCTCATGCAAGTTAGCCAAGTGTGCTAACAATGGAGACACTTCCCCAGCAAAAGGTTCTAGTATTAAATCTACAGTTTTTATGTGGAAGGGCAGAGCATTCAAGGTGCTCTAAGTATGAAAAAGCCACGGTTGGGACATATGTTGGCCCATGAAAGGCTCTGAGAAGTCTTGCATGGTGTGAACCTGGCTGGCCTTCCCCTTCCCCGAGAATGACCACAGAACACATACTTTGTCCCTGAGATGTCCATAGACAGCATACTGAGTGAGGACACAGTGACAGAAGTCACAATGATCCCAGAAAAGCTTCAAGGCACACCCAAAATAGCTCTGCCCTTTGCCCAGCACCCCTACCATACAGATACACACTCTGGTCTTGGTGCTGGGGTTGGGGATAGGTGCTAACCCTGTGGCACTGGCTATATACGTACTTGGCAAATCCAATGAAGTCTTCATGGTTTGTGTTGATGTAGGACTGCTCAATGTCAATCAGAAGAAGAATCTAGAAGGAAATAGGGGTGGCTATGAGAAGAGAGTATATAGAAAAAGGAAGGTAACAAGCACAGTGCTTTAAGTATGCACACACCCATACACCAGCATAGGACAGCAAAACATACTTGCTGTGCGTGCGCGCGCGCGCACACACACACACACACACACACACACACACACACACACCAGCCTAGGGCAACAGGCACATTTTCTACATGCCCACAGATCTCCCGGACCAGGAGTGCAGCAGATAGGCTGAATCACCAGGACAAGGTAGATCTCCAGGTAGAAGGAGTCCCACAGGAAAACTGGACTAAGTGCACAGTACCTGGCTGCCCAATGTGGTGGTCATGGGTACAGCTTTGAGAGCTGATCACAAGGACTTGGGTCTTCCTTTGGCCACTGACTCACCTGTGACCTGGGGCCTACTGATACTAAGTTATTTATGAGAATGGATTAGGGCTCATTTTCTTCTTTCTTTTTTGTTGATATTGCTGGGGTTGGAAGTCAGGGCTTTCACAAACGCTGGGCAAGAGCTCTGCCACTGAGCTGCACCTCGGCCAGCTTCCATCACAATGTAAGTGACTTCAGAATGTCCTTTGGGATCTCATTAGAGCTACTTTCAAGCAAAGTACAAGCATGCATGCACGCACACCCACAGCACCGACTGCGGATATAGTGTACTGAACAAAACATTAACAGCCATGCACTGTGGCACATGCCTGGAATGCCAGGACTTAGGGAGGGAGAGGCAGAGGGATGGCTGTGAATTTGGGGCCAGCCTGGTCTACAAAGTGAACAGCCAAGGCTGTGTGCAGAGAAACCCTGTCTCAAAAACAAAACAAAACAACAAAACCCAAATCAAAACAGCCAACAACAACCTACAAACATTCACAGGTGCATTCTGAGTTCAAGCCAGCATGGATGATGTGTGGTTCTGTTCTGTTCTCTCTTTCTCTCTTTCCCCCTCTCCCTTTCTTTCTCTCTCTTTTTCGAGACAGGGTTTCACTATGTATTTCTGGCTGCCCTGGAACTCAAAAGATCTGCCTGCCTCTTCCTCGCAAGTGATTTAAGACAAAAGACATTAGCCACCAAGCCTGACTCATGTGTGGCTGTTTTCAAGCATACTAACGTAAAATTAAGAGTAGAGCTGAGGGCTGGAGAACACGCTCAGTGGTTACAAGCTTCTAGAGGACACAGGCTGAGTTCTAAACTCCCACATATGGCTCACACCTATCTGTTAACTCTGGTTCCAAGGGAAATGATGCCCTCTTCTGGTCTCCACAGGCCCCTGACATGCATGTGGTACACATATATTACATGAAGACATATATCACATGTATATACATAGTTTGGTTTTTTTTTTCTTTTTCTGAGGGTTTTTCTTTGTGGCTCTGGCTATACTGGAGCGTGCTCTGGAGACCACTTGCTTCTAACTCAGAGATCCCAAGTGCTGGGATTAAAGTCATGCGCCACTATGCCCAGCTAATAAATCTTAAAATAAAGTCGGACGTGGGTGTGGTGGCACATGCCTGTATTCCCAATACTTTGATAGGCAGAGGTAGGCGGATCTCTGTGAGTTTGAGGCCAGCCTGGTCTACAGAGTGAGTCCAGGACAGCCAAGGCTGCACAGAGAAACCCTGTCTCAAAAAGTAAATAAATAAATAAATAAATAAAGGAAAGAAAAGAAGAGGAAATGAAAGGAAAGAAGAAAATAAATGGCTGGAGCTATGGCCCCATGGTGCAACACGGCCGGAGCCCAGCAGCACACTCACTGAAAGCCTAATCACATTTGTTGGTGCCCTTGCATGTGTGCACCCAGGAAGGCTGGACTCTCAAAACTAGCACACAGAGACGCCTTGGAATAGTCCACTGCAACCCCGTTACAGTCCTGTCTGCTGGGAGCTTCTGGTCCTAGTTTGCACAGGCTGAGGCTGCTCCATGGACACCACTAGCTCAGACAGCTTTCCACCTTAGTTCCCACAAAGAACAGGCCAGGCTGTCTGGGCAGGGGAGCTCTGGTTCCTCAGATGTTTCCACTGGCCCCAGGCCAGACATTCCCTGGTCAGTATGCCACCACATCCTTACTAATAAAGCAAGACGAGGTACACAGACCCACAGGGTTGTTGGGGAAGGCTGGGTGTTGTGTGCAGAGTCCCTGACGCTGGCTCTGTAAGGCCTGAACACTGTCAGCCCACCGCTCTGATCTGAGACTTGGTAGTGTTCACAGTGGGCACCTGCTTATATACCCTGCTTATGCAAGGGCTGTGCGCATAAAAAGAACAGCAGCAGCCTCAGGAGTGGTGATGGAAACCAGTTATAGACATGCTCATGCTTCTGGTGGAGTATTTATTTGACTTTCTGTTAGAGTCTCATGGACCCCAGGATGGCCTCTAACTCACCACCTAGCCAAGAAGGACTGTCAACTCCTGATCTTCCTGCCCCTACCTCCTCAGCACTATGCACTATCACTAAAAGGTTCATGAGGTGCTGGGGATGGAGCCCAGGACTTTGTGTATGCCCTTGTTTTATTTCCAGACAGTCTCACTATGTAATCTAGTCTGTCTGGCTTTGAACTCTTGCACACCCTGTTTCAGCCTCTCCGTACTGTGATGACAGGTCTCTGCACCAAAGTCTTGTCTACCAGATGACAGAAGCTAAGAGGCCCAGTGCTAAGTGAAAACTTGAGCACAAAAGAACCAATTTCTTCTCTATCAATTGTATGGCAGGGGAACTCTCATCGGAGAAACAAGCAGACACCATACAGATGCTTGCAGTAGCTTAGCATTACCTCATATCTGTAACGAGGCCCCATAATTAGATTTATTTATTTTATTTTATATGCATGAGACCTGCATGTATGCCTGTTCACCGTGTCCATGCCTAGTACTTGCTATATTAGAAGTAGGTATGGGATAGGCCCTGGAATGGAGTCCTAGATAATGTGAACTATGTGAGCACTGGGAACAAAATCCTGCTCCACTGACCACGTAAACACTGAGGCATCTCTCCAGCACCCCACCTGAAGAATTAGTGACAGCCCAGGGTATGGAAGGGGATGGCTGAGACTGTTGCAGAGGGGGCTGCAAGGCTGCAGGTCCTCCTCTTGAGACCCCTAGTATTCCTCCAGCAGGTAAGGGCAGTACATTGTATTCACAGTTGAAAATGTCCCAACAGTAGAGAAAGCCAACCACTGGCACCACAGGTGATACATGGACCCTACATATTGGGCCAGGGCCCAACAGGAATCAGAGCCACCAGGAGTCTCCCCAAAGCACTGTGGGAAAAGCCCCGGCAAAGAAGAGACCACCTTGTCTTTAGAAAATGAACAACATTTATGTGCTGCATGCGCAGAATAATCTAACCTGTAGCTGCACAAAGACATGAACACCACCTGAACAGTCATGCTGGGAGGCCAGGACATAGGCTGGGCAATGGGGATGGTGGAGACTGGTAGAGCACATGCTAGGCAATGCCACACCAGCCGAGTCATGGTCCCCAGCCTCAAAAGCAATTTTTTTTTTGGGGGGGGTGAGATGGCTTAGTAGGTGAAGACACTTGCCTTGGAAACCTGGTGACCTAAGTTTGACCCCCAGAATTTCTATATAAAGAGAGAAACAACTAGTTCCTCAGAGATGTCCTCTGGCCTCCTCATGCATATTGTGGAAAACACACTTGGAACAAGTAATTGTAACTAAAAAGTAAACAAACAAAAACCAAACCTCCCAAAACTAAATTCTCAATATTTCCTAGTCATGAACAGAGAAAAACAAGCAAACCAGTACAATACCTGGTCCTTGGTTCTCCCTTCTCGCTCCCTGATGTAGGTGGTGACAATTCGCTCTGTCTCCTCTCGCAACCGGGGGTAGGAACTGAGCTGGGGGGTAAGTAGAAGGGCTGAGCTGACAAGGTCTTCTGGCCAGGCCAGGGAGAAACATAAATCGAGCGCAAGGATGAGACAGAGGGAAAGAAATGAGAGGCTACTAGGTTCCCACTCTGCTCTTGTCTCCCAGCTGCACAAGCTAGGAGACAAGGACAGGCAAGTCAGAGGCATGTGTGGAGTAAAGAGGAGAGGGTGCCATGCATGCTGAGAGCTGCTTTGCAAAGCCAGCGATCAGGGGTGGGAAAGTGGCAGAGAAAGTCAGTGTCAGGCTTTTGCCACCCAGAGGTGCCAGACATCCCCCTCCCGCCCAGCACTATGTGAAGGCAGGACAAAATGACGGCTCCCACTGAGCATTCAAATGAACATGGTGCCCTGCTCCAGGACAACAGGGACAGCATCTGGGCCATCGAGCTCAGGAAACCCTTTGCTGGCAACTCTACCCCGATCTTGGCAAGCATGTGGCCAATCTTCAGACCCCCTCCTTTTTACCTAGGGTAGTGAGCGACCTGAGCCACACGTGTTGGGGAACCACACCTTCTCCAGTTGAGGAGAGATGCTGCTAAAGGCACCACAAAGCTGGAACACACAGGTGAACACGGTGCTGGCAAGGGATGAGAGCTAGGAGTGGGAGCTGCTTCACAAATGTGTCTGTGCTTGGACAAGTCAGAGGTTCCTCCATGGGACCCCAAAACTGAAAAGGTGAGGCATATGTGTGGCGCACCTCCCCCTATTCAGTCTGCCATGCAGAGCTTGAGATGGCAGTTGGGATGGGGGTGCGTGACCACTGTGCCCAGCAGCGGTCCCCTCTAGGTAGGATTGTCCAGATGCTCAGGGCCAATACCAATGAAGAAATGATGAGGTAGGAAGTGATGAGGGACAGGAGGAGCAAGACCTGTTACCTTCTCAGCACACTTTTTAATGACCGTGGCTAGCTCCGACACCACCAGGTCAACACACTTCAAACTTGGCTCTTTGAGTTTTACAAGCTGTTTTTTCACGATGGCTTCAAAGGCCATGTCGGGGGTGAAGAGCCCCGTCCTGGGTCATGCGGAGGAGGGCGGGATGAGGTTGAGAGACACCCAGGGGTAGTGCAGGCCACACGCACAAATGCACACATAGGAGGAGAGATGGAGAGAGAAAGAAAAGAAACGAGAATGAGCTGGTTAGTGCATGCGCAGAAAAGCCTGCGCCCATGTCTGTCTTGGAAGCTGCTTGGGATCAGCAAGGCTTAGGGGAGCACAGGGCTGGTCTGCAGCTCGAGGTTAAGTGCTACAGGACACTGTCATCATAGGGCCAGAGTATGTGAGCAGATCTTAAATCCTCACATCTGTGACAATGGCTCCTGGGATGATAATCAGTGGCCCTCTGGGTTTTGGCTTTTGAAATGGTCTTGTAGCACAGGCTAGCCTACAACTTGGCATATGACTGAGGATGACCTTGAACTTCTGACCTTCCTACTTCCAACTCCTGAGTTCTGGGATCACAGGTATGAGCCACTATGTCTGGTCTATGCGATGCTAAGGATGGGAGCTGGAGCCTTGTGCAAGCCCGGCAACCACTCTACAAATTCACCCTAACCCTAACCCCAGCCCTGGCCTAGCTGTTTTTTTTTTTTGCTTTTCCCCCTCCTCTGTTTCCAACTGGAGAAGCCGAGGAAGCAATTCCTCAAGTAGAACAGGCAGTGTAAGCAGAAGTTCTTTGGCATTGCAGAGAGCTGGGAATGTTGGGGTCATACAAGCAGATGCCCCCTCCTTCCCCTCAAGCATTCCAGCTGCTTGGCAGGAGCGTGCTGCCCTGGGAGAGAGCCCTCCCAGAGGAGCCTGGTGGGTTGGGCCAAATAGAGACAGTTTCCCATGAAGAGTGGGACATAGTCTTCATGACCAGAAAGACTGAGTATGAATTTACCTGGGAGAGGTGGGGAGAAAAGAAGGACAGTGTAAGGGTAGGCGAAAGCTGGCAGGGCCACTGTGGAGCCCAAGTAACTCTGTGAAGCTGGGCACTGAGCTCTCATTATGTCACCAGTATTTATGTTGTTTCCAGTGCCATGGGGACAGAAGTGACCCACTCTAGAGAAGCCAGGCATTTGTCATTTGTCAAGGGGGACAAGGGAGCTTCAGAGGCCTTGGCCTCCAACAGCTTAAGTGGGGAGCCCCAATCTGCTTCCCTAGCAAGCAGCAAAGCAACACAGCCAGATGATACCCCCATTCCACCATATGCATGCTGGGCTTGGTATCAGGGTCCCAGGAGGCCTGTCACCAGTCTAGCTGGTTCTAAGCAGCTCAGAACTCCCCAACCCCCTCCTGAGTGGGTCCAGACTGACGCATTCCCGTCCCTGCAGGATTCTTGGAAATGAGGTAACCTGGGGCCTGATACCAAGCCTGCGGCCCCACATCCGCGGGTGCGGTACCTTGCTGGTGCACTGCCTAACTGTACTGATTAGCTCCTGGATAACCAGGTCCACGCATTTCAGACAGGGCTCTTTCAGCTTGACCACCTGCTTTTTCACAATGGCCTCGAACGCCAAGTCCGGCGTGAAGAGCCCAGTTCTAAAAACATCCAGACCCAGTGGGGAAGCAGGGAGAGATAAGTCAGAGAGAAACAAAGGCCGTGGTCAGCCACTTTCTAAGCATGGCTAGATCCCTGACAAGGAAGACTATCCCATCAAAGTTGGGGGGGGGGGAGACCTGAGAGTCTCCAACTAGGGACCCCTCAGGGGTAACCCAAGAATCTTGGGATGCTAGAGAATGGGGTACACCCCACTGATTGCAATTAAGAAGGGGACCCCAAGAGGCTCACAAGTAACCTATGAAAAGGTCCCTGTGAGCACGATTCAACTGTTTCCACCCAACTCTGATCACTACAGATTGCATAGGGAATAAGGTCACACAAAGCTATGCATTTAACCCAGGGGACACAAGTAGCCAAAGGACCCGGGACAGAGTCAAAACACACACTCTCCATGTCCTTGAAGACCAAGATGTTTATACAGTACTGAGAACTATCCATGAACCTTCCAAAGGCCTCACTACCAGGGACTCAGAAGGCTGGGGGCCCACATGGGTGGAGGGGAAGAGAACATGGGGACTCCCCGTGGAACTTGCCTGACTCCATGGATGTTCTTAATAGCATAGCTGATCTCTCGTCGTAGATCTTTCTCATCAAACTCCATCTGAAAAGAAACAAGCCAAATACATGGAATGAAGTTTCTGGGTCGCCTCCCAGCAGGAGCAGATTCTGGGATGGTTTGTCTCTATTTATGACTGTATTTTGCAAAGACGACCTAGCAGCTCAAAATTAAGAACAACTGAGGGTCATAAAGATGGCTCAGTAAGGAGGGGTGCCTGCCACAAAGCCTCAAGACCCGAGTGCATCTGGGTGTGCTGGGCTGCAGGGATGGCTCAGCAGGTGAGAGCTGACTGCTCCTGCAAAGGATCTAGTTTCAGTTCCCAGTATCCACACAGTGGCTTACAACTGTCCGTAACTCCAGTGTCATGGGACCCAGTGTCTTCTTGTGGCCTCTGTAGGCAATTAGGCATGCACATGGTACACTTAGCAGACATCAGGCAAAACACTCATAAACAAAAGAACATAAACTTTCCAGGCAACAGGCCTAATCTAATGGTTAAGTTCCAGGCAAGTGAGAAATCCTGTCTCAGAAAAAATAAGGCCAAACCAGGGCTGCTGCACTGCTGGTTGCGTGCTTGCCACTCATGCATGAAGCCCCAGGCTCCACGCACAACACAGAATAAACTGGATGTGGGATACACCTGTAATCCTAGCACAGGAGGACCAGAAGGTGAAGATCCTGATTGACTACAAAGGGAGTTTGAGGCCAATACAATGAGAGCTTGCCTTAAAAACTCAGTGAATGGTAGCTGGGTGCACAGCTTTAATCCCACTCTGGTGGCAGAGGCAGGAAGATCTCTAGCTTTGAGGCCAGCCTGGTCTACAGAATGAGTTCCAGGAACACTAGGACTACACAGAGAAACCCTGTCTTGAAAAGCTAAAAAAGTGAGTAGGAACTCAATAATGACACTGGAGGTTGTTCTCTGATCTCCACACTGGCAGGAATGCACATATGAGACAGCCTCTCAAAGGAAAAGGACACACATACACAGCTTTCTTTACTTGTCTGATTCTGTTTCAGTTTTTCCAGACAGGGTGTCGTGCAGGCCATGTAGGTTCAAGCTTGGTCTCCTCATGCCTTAGTTTACAGACCTCTGGAATTGCTGGTACAAGCTCAGTGTCATGCATCCATTTTAAAGTTACATTTGTATGTGTTGTATGTATGTGCATGTTTGTAGGAGGGCCTGGGTTTCATGGAGTGTGTGTGGATGTCAAACTCAGGGGGTCAGGCTGAGCAAAAGGTGCCTTCGCCTTCTAGCCCATCCCGCTGGCCCTCATGTACTGTAAATCCCATCAGTGGAAAAAACATGGACTTTCCTACTGTTCTGCCCAGAGCTGCTAAGCTGTGAGATCCAGGGAGACGAAGACCATGGGGACATGTCCTTCAGGCAAAGTTTGCTGGCAGCCAAGGTCATGACATTGTGGTTTGGAAGAAAGGTTAAGGCCAAATTAGAGACCAAGCGTGAAGGTGTCTGCTCCAGGCTGAGCACATACCTTTACCAGCTCAAAGGGAAAGCGTTCATGAAAGATGCGATTGATGCGGGCTCCACCAGACAGCTCCAGAGTGTCCACCTGATCTCCAGAGCCCTCAATTCGCTTCTCAAAGTCCACTCCAAACTGCTGGACCATCCTTCAAGGAAAGAAAAGGCAAAAGGTCAAGATGGGGGTTTCTGCATAGCCCCACAATTACATGAGTCATGTGTCAAACTTTGCTTTTCAAACGGTTTTTAAGTTACATTTATTTATTGGGGGAAGGCATGCCCTAATGTATGAGCAGAGTCAGAGGGCACATATGGGAGTCAGTTCTTTCCTTCCACCATGTGGATCTTGGGGACAGAACTCAGGGTATCTGTCTTGGCAACAAGTACGTATATCTGCTGAGCCATCTTGCCAGTCCTGTGGCTAATTTTCTTGTCCTTTATGATTTGCTGTTTTTGAAGACCCTTCTGCCTAGGCCTCTAAAGTGCTAGTATTACAGATATGTATGCCACCATGTTTGGCATTTTTCTTTCTTTTTAAATATCCCTGTTTAACATCCAATGTATGCATGTTTTTAAAACTGAGTAAAAGCCAGGCATGGTGGTGCACGCCTGTAATCCCAGCACTTGGGAGGCAGAGGCAGGTGGATCTCTGTGAGTCTGAGGCCAGCCTGGTCTACAAAGCGAGTCCAGGATAGCCAAGGCTACAGAGAAAACTTGCCTCAAAAAATAAAACAAAATAAACAAACATCAACAAAAAATAAACAAAAAAAAAGAGTAAAATAGCACAGCTACTTCAACAAGCACTAACACCATCCTGGTTGTTCTCATGGGCTCCACATAGCTATTATTGCTAAGTTTCTAGATGGAAACAGCTATGCAGCCCCTCTCCAGGGCTCAACTTGATTTACTGAATGGCTCAGTGGCATAACAGTCACTTCAGAAAGGCCAGGGAGCATCTGTGGTTTCTGCTACCCTGTTGTACAGGAGCTCTAACACGGACAGGCTGAAAAATCTTGATTATGGGTTCTGAAGTGGGGCTGGAGAGATGGATCAGTGGTTAAGAGCACTGGCTGTTCTAGAAGTCCTGAGCTCAATTCCCAGCAACTACACGATAGCTCACAACCATCTATAATGAGATCTGGTGCCTTCTTCTAGCATGCAGGCAGAATATTGTATACATGATAAATAAGTAAATCTTAAGCCAGGCGCAGCAGCACACGCCTATGTTCCTAGCAGAAGGAAGTGGATCTCTGTGAGTTTGAGGCCAGCCTCGTTTAGAAAGTGAGTCTAGGGGCTGAAGAGATGGCTCAGAGGTTAAGGGCACTGGTTACTCTTCCAGAGGTCCTGAGTTCAATCCCCAGCAATTACATGATGGCTCGCATCCACCTATAATGAGATCTGGTGCTTTCTTCTGGCCTGTAGGCAGAACACTGTATACATAATAAATAAAATATTAAAAAAAAAAGAAAAAAGAAAGCAAGTCTAGGACAGCCAAGGCTACACACAGAAACCCTGTCTTGAAAAACCAAAAACCAACCCAACAACAAAACAAAACAAAACCCCCCAAAACAAAAAAGGGTCCTGTACTGTGAGCCTCAGTTTGCATATAAGCAGAACAGGACAATAGGATGAGCACTAGAGAGCTTGGAAACCACAACTGTTTGCATAACCAGAAATAAGAAAAAAACATTTTGGGATAGAGGTGGTCAGCAAGATGGTTCAATGTGTAAAGGATTTGTCACTGAGTCTGATGACCAGTTTGATCCCTGGGATCTAAATGATGCAAGGAAGGAACTGACTGCTGAATGTCACTTTGGACTTCCATACTCCGGGCTATAAGATATGGAACCTTCCCAAAAGGAATAAAAGGCTGTAAGTAATTCACTTCAGACTCCTGATGTCACAGCTTGTTTTATAATGTGAGGCTGGCTCAAGCCACACTCTACCTTCAGCTTACAAGTGTCTCTCTCTCTCTTCCCCCCCCTCTCCAAGACAGTGTTAATCTGTTATAACCTTGGCTGTCCTGGACTCACTTTGTAGGCTGGCCTCAAATTCAGAGAGATCCACCTGCCTCTAGAGGCCTCCCAGAGTGCTGGGATCATAGATGCATGTCACAGTGCCCAGCTCTTTACTGAATTTCTCACTAAACATGATTCTGCTGACTAAGCTGACCAGTGAGGATCAATCAGCCTACACCCCTAACCCCAGTGCCTAAATTATTATATTATGTTAACATGCTTGCTAGATGCTGGAGATCCAAACTCATGTCCTCAGACTACTTTATAGATTTAGCCACTGGCTTCAAATAATTTTTTTAATTTTTAGACATTCATTTTCATTTTTATTTATGTGTATATATGTGTGGGTGCTCTGAAGAATAGAAGAGGGCATCGGGTCCCCTGCTGCTGCAGTTGTAGGTGGTAAGACACCACATGGGTGCTGGGAACTGAACTCAGGTTCTCTGCAACAGCACCAAGTGCTCTTTACCACCAAGTCTATATCTGTGGGTACCCGTGTGCCACAGTGCATATGTGGAGGCCAGAGACAAATCCCAAAGTGCATTCTCTCCTTCCACCATGGCCATTTTAGGGATAGAACTAAAGCCATCAGGCCTGGAGGCAGCTCTTTAACTTGCTGACCCGCCTTCTCAGCTCAAGAACTTTTTATTTACCTTCCTGCCTCTCCCTGCCAAGGGCTGAGATAGTGGTCTAAGATAACACGGCCCATGCAGATGTGTCCAAAAGGGCCAACTAGAGCACTGAATAAGGCGCAACACAAAAGGGTAACTTATTAAAACAATGTGGGTTTTTTTTTCTGTTTCTATAATGCAAATGCAGTTTCTGTACATGAACCTCACAGATGACAGTGTCATTTTGAAATATCAAGAGACTGAACCTCCCACCCCCAAATCTTAGAAGCAGCATAGGACAGGGCCTGAATGGAGAGCAGAATGAACCAGCTAGGCAATGGGGCAAGGCAGGAAGGGTGGTACACACTGCAGCAAGGCTTTGGTCTTGCGTGTGGGGTCATCAGGCCGGAAATTCTTGTACTCTTCCACTTCCTTCTCCAAGGATAGTAGTTGGCTCTGCAACTTGCTGCGCAGGGTCGGCAGTGACTCCCGGATGTGGTTGGTCAGTTGCTATAGGGGAAAGGTAAGGGTCAGACAGGGTAGCACATGCCTAGAGGTCAGGAAAGAACACAATCCACCTTCAGCCCAGACTATCCAGAGCCTTGGGTGCAATCCAAAGAGAGCCACAAACCTACAGACAAAATCATTAGGACAGAGAGAGGAGCAAGAACCAAGTGAGCAGAGGTGATATTCATGGCTGTGGATGGTGGGAAAAGCGTGCAGGCCTGGGATGGTCCTGCTAACTCTAAGACCTAGTGGTGTCCCCTGAACCAATGCACACACCTGGGATAGCCTTGCTGGCTCTAAGACCCAACGGTGTCCTTGGGGAAGTATGGGGGGAGGGAGGGAGCACACATCTGCAGGGAGATGGAAGGGAGAGGAGGGGACAGAGTAAGAGCATCACTTCGTAGCAGATGGCTTCACATCAACAGAGAAGAGGAAGGCTCTGAAGGCACGAATGCTAGAGGAGAGGAATGGAAGAGGCTCCTGCCTGTGGTGAGGTCCAAGCCCTCAGGAGTCAGGGGCCCTAGCCCTATGGTGCAAACTTCGGTCCTCTCTCAAGGGAAGCTACAGGTCTCACAAGGCAGGCTAGGTGCTTACAGCAATATGGACCTCTTAAAATTCTTATTTACCTATTATTGTGTGTGTATGTGTGAGTGCAAATGTCAGGGTACTTGTGTGGATGTCAGAGGATAGTTTCATGGAGTCTATTGTCTCCTTCTACTTTTACATGAGTTTTGGGATTGAAATCGGGTCCTTAGGCTTGAATAGCAGATGTGAATCTCCTGGGCCACCTGTGGATCACAACCCTGAGCTCATGAGGAGCAGGAGTAACCATTGCTCTACATAGCACCCCTCAATTTAAGGGGAACAGCCAGGATACACACCTTCTGCTTCTCAAGCGGCCCCAGGCCCTGTGGAGGATTTTCCTTCCTGTTCCTCATACTCTGCCCAGGCCCAATGGCCTCTGGCTTTAGGTCACTTCCTGTAAGATACACTGTCCAGTCCCTGTCCCACTTGCTCTAGGGATGCTACTCTGAGCTTCCATCTTGCAGTGACACCCCCCCCCCCCCCCCCAGCTACAGCTAGTATTCGACTAGGAACTTATCTGATGGCTCTTACTGGCTGGCCTCCCACTGGACCTGCCCTAAGGACAGTGGCCTTGCACACAGTACCTCTGGCACCATTCCATGCTAATAGAGGAACTTTGCTGTTATTTCTTGAGTCAAGGAGACTCTCATTTAGCCCAGATTATGTAGCTAAGGATGACCTTGAATTTCTGATTTCCTGAGTGCTGGGATTAAATATGTACCACCACACTGGATGTGATGCTGGAGATGGAGCCCAGGGCTTCCCGAATGTGAGGCTGGCACTCTGCTGCTGAGCAACACTCCCAGCCCCTCACTGCAGGATTCCAGACAGGCGATCTACCATTGAGCCACGCCCTCATACTCTTCCGGGGGGATTTTAGGCTGGTGCTCTGCTTCTGCCTGCACTTAGTGGTTTTCTTACTGTTTCATCATTGTGAGAAATGAAGCATAAGGCATATGGCAGTCACTAGATACTGTTTCCTCTGACACAAGGTATGTGCCCTCTGTTGGACACCCATGGCCTCACTGACGCCTAGCCTAGGAAATACAAGGAACAACCATTTTCCCTTGATGGGCAAGAGGAGGGAAGTGTGGAAAAGCTGGAGGACTCCTTGCTTAGAGGCTAGGCAGGGCTTTAGATCCCAGCAGTCCAGACTGCTGCATCTTCCCACTCAGCTGCACTTAGCCGCCTTGACGGACCTGTTGCCAACCTCAGGACTGTCTTTAGACTTCCGGGCAAGTGAGTGAATTCATTTCTGCAGTGGCATCTAAAGACAGTGACACTAACAGATGAAACAGTCATTGTACCAACTTACAACTCACCTAGTCCTTAGGACGGGAGTAACCAGATGGACTGACAGCCTTCTTACTTGCTGGAGACTGAGAACGGCACAAGCCTACATCCCCAGTGTATATTATGCAGCCTGTCCCGCTCTGTAAGGTAGCCTCAAACCTCAGCTGTACCTGATTCAGGGTCTTCTGCAAGTGTGGGGTACCCATGCGGTCAGCCATGTGCCGATAGGCTGGGTGGGAGAGGAAAAACTTCCTCTCAGCTGCCAGGGCAGCCCGGATGTCCTTTTTGCCCTCGATGTCTTTCTGGCTGCGGTTAACCACGCCAATGTAGCCTAAAGAGAAAAGGTCAAGGTATGTATGAAGCCAGGAGGACACAGTGCTGTGGCTTCCAGTGTTGATCTGGTTCAGCATGGGCCAGGTAGAGGTTAGAAGCAGGCTGGCCCCATAACTCACTCACAGGATGGTATTGAGACTCCACCAGGGGTGTGAATATAATGGAAGGTAGCAGGGGAAAGCAAGTTGAAACGTGGAAGAAGATGAACTTCAGGGGAGGTATGAGCAGGCTGGAAGTGTAGCTCGGCAGGGACAGCCCAGTGTAGCATGTACACAGCCCCTAACTTCCAGGACGGGCTGGGCAGACAACTGTGCAGTTAGGAGCTCCGGCTGGTTCTGAGCAGTGTTTGTCATGAACACAAGCTGCAGTCATTCTGAAGAGGAGCCCTTAACTGAGGAACTGTCCTCCGATTGGCTTGGAGGCCATTGCTGAGTGATGCAGGAGTGCCCAGCTTGCTGCAAGAAGTGCCAACCCTGGACTAGTGACCCTGGATGCATACAAAGCAGGCCGCGCTGGGCGTGGGGGCGCACGCCTTTAATCCCAAGACTCAGGGAGGCAGAGCAGGAGGATCACTGTGAATTCAAGGTCAGCCTGGTCCACACAGTGAGTCCAGGACAGCCAAGGCTACACAGAGAAACCCTGTTTCTAAAACACACACACACACACACAAAAAAAAAAAAAAAAAAAAAGAAAAGAAAAAAGAAAAAGAAAACAAAGAAAGCAGCTGTGTATGGTACATGTCTTTAATCCCATCGTTTGGGGGCAGAGGTAGGCAGGTATCTGCGTTCCAGGCCAATCTGGTTTCTGGAATGAGTTCTGGGACAGCCAGGGCTACACACAGAAACTGTCTCAAAAACCCAAAACAAACAAACAAACAAAAAACCAACCAACCAAACTGACAAACAAACAAACCATTACAACCAGCAAAATGGCTCAGCAGCAAAATGGCTGGGCAAGCCTCATGACCTGAGTCTGACCTCTCAGAATTCACATGAAAACAGAGAACGGACTCTAAAAAGTTGTCTCTGATCGCCTGAGGTGTGGCAACCTCTCCTCTACAAACATCATACATAAACCCACACCCACATGCAAATAATAAAGTAAAATAAAACCAACTACAGTCAGGGTTAGTGGCCCACGTCTGAGAAGTCTGAAGGAGAAGGAGGTCAAGTTCAAGTGTCAAGTTCAAGGTGGCCCTGGGTTATCTCATGATAGTCACTAGGCATATATAGTCTTTATAAAGAAGAGCATGTAGACAAATAGTTTCAATATTAATAATAATACTAAAAAAAAAAAAAAAAAAAAAAGCCTATGTAGATAAAGAAACCAGGTGTGGTGGCAGATGCAGAGTCCCAGCTGAGGCTGATGCAAGACAGTCAAGTCCGGCCTGTCTCAAACAACAAACAAAACAAAGCACCACAGAAGTAACAAGAAAAGATGGGGTACTCAGGGCAACAGTAGCACAACAGGGGAAGACAGAGGCCATGAGGTTCCCTCCAAGGTCAGAGTCTGCAAAGCAAGGAGGAAAGGGGCAGCGGGAGAACCCTTTTGCCTGTTGTAGGTCTTCTGGTGCTGTGGACCAGCCAGGACCTTGTGTAAGCAAGGTCCAGCCCTCCAGTGGAAGGGACCCTGAAGTCACAGGAAAGAGAAGTGAGGAAGAGAGCCCAAGGTCACAAGATGAGAGGATACCACTCTTGAATGAAGAGGAAGGAACAGGTGCCACTCTTAGGAAGACAACGGGAGACAAGAGGCCAGGCAACTGGCCATCATGGGGAAGAGGTGGACGAGGCTCTGTAGTCCAAATGGATGGATTCTTACAGCTAATGCCTGTGGGTATCAGCATTCATAGCTGGTGGAGGGGACAGAAGTGTTCACTTGTGCTCTAGTCCTAGCATTTCATCCCTCGGCCTCCACTAGCTAGGGAGGCACTTCTCAGCCCCCAATCCTTGCAGCCAAGAAAAGTTTCAAACATGTTCTTAAAAATGGAGGTGGGGGCTAGAGATGGCTCAGTGCTTAAGAGCACTGGCTGCTCTTCCAAAGGACCCAGGTTCAATTCCCAGCACCCACATTGCAGCTCACAACTGTCTAAAACTGCAGTTCCAGGGGATCTGACACTGCCACACACATACAAGCAGGCAAACGCCAACATGCATAAAATAAAAATATATCATTAAAAAATAAAGAGAGACAGATGGAGTTGGTTCCCTCTTCCAGCTTTATGTGAATTCCAACCAAAAACGAAACTCAGGTTGTCAGCACTTTACCCCACACTGCCTTCAAACTCATGAGGCTTCTACTTCAGGCTTCTGAGTATTGGACTGACAGGTCTGTGTCCATGGCCGGCTGTCCTCCAACACCTAAAAAGCACCATTCTTCATGGAAGAAAGTGACAGCTGTAGGGTCCTTCAATATGCAGAAATAAGCAGTGTCTCTGTTGTGCTTTGTTTGGAGAGTGAACCTAGTTCTTAGCGTGTGCTGGGAAGCGGTATACCACTGAGACTCATTCCCAGAACCTAAATTATTTTTGAAAGAGTATTTTGTATATTTGTTTGTTTGAAACAAGGTCTCATGTAGCCTAGGCTGGCACAGAACTTTTTATGTAGCTGAAGATGACCTGGAACTCCTGATCCCCCTGTCTCCACCAACAGAATGCTGAGATTATAGCATGTACCAAGGTTGGCTGCCTACTTGCTTCCTGAAGTTCCAGAAAACAGCTGTAATTCAGAACCACTGTGTCCAGATGAAAATCTTGAAAGAAATATCCACGCTCCCACAGCCTACTCTAGCCCTGCATACCTCTTCTCAAGGGCAGTAGCTTGTTTTCCAAGATATCCCTGGCGTCTGTGCCTTCATCCATCAGATCCAGCTTGGTGATGACACCGATGGTCCGTAGGCCTGAAAGAGTCCAGAGGTCAGAAGGGGTCATGAGGAAAGGACACCTGGGGCCCTGACAGGCCATAGGACAAGGGCCAAGCCATGGTGTCGTTTTGCCAGGACACCTGTTGGCAGAGAGTAATGTGACAATTACAGGCCCAGTGACGGTCAAGTGGCAAGTGCTTTCTCAATAAACACTGACCAAGAGTGTGAGTGGGCCACAGCAGAACTAGGGGACATCATGGAAAGTAGAATCTCTCCTGCTCATCCAACATCACACTTGAGCCTGAGTGACTGTTTCCAGGGCTCCCTGTTACCTGGCTCAAGTTCCATTCCAAGTACCACTACATCAAAGTTCTCCCCAAGTCAGCATACCCCACAGCAAAGCCACCCCCACCCCTCTACCCTCTAATCCCTATAGCCAAAGTTTTTTTTTTTTAGTTTGGGGTCCTGAACACAATTCACCTGGGCAATTTATAAGCTGAGCGTCCAGGCCAGGGCAAAGGATGGTGTAACTCCACGAGCCAGACTTGCTTTAGCATTCACAAACCCTAGGTTCCACCCCTGTACCAGCTGAGCTGTGGAGCCTGGACTCTTTCTAAGCATCCAAAGACACTGGGTGCAGTGGTGCACACCTGTAATCTCAGCACTCGGGAAGTGGAGGCAGGAGAATCAGAAGGTTAAGGTCATCTTCAGCTACACAGCGCTTGAAGTCAACTTGGACTACATGATGTCTTGCCTAAACTAACAAGAACCTGAGACATCAGGAACTCAGGCACCAGCCCAGACACATATGTACGTGTGTTGCCTGTAGGCAGCATGTGTGGAAGACACACAGGCCAATGGAGGCCCACAGAAGACTGGTGTCAACTTGGACATCACAGGTGGCTGCATTAGCTGGCACTACTGTGAAGGGGAGCTGTACCTACAAAAATTTGTGGAACTAATAGGGGACAGGCCACACCAGGAAGAGAAGGGTGTGGGCAGGGGCCTGAAGTATGGATGCCAATGAAAATGTCTGCTGATGAGAATAGATGCTGTGAGGATAAAGAGTAGGTAAGCAGACACTGGGGCCTCCCCACAGAATAACACACTATCACTACAGTATAAATAAGAGCTGGACGTGGTGGCTTGCACCTGCAATCCCAACACTTGGGAGGCAGAGGCAGGTAGAATCTGCTTTAAAGACTACTGTGGTCTACATAGTGAAGTCCAGGTTAGCCAGGGCTACACTCTGAAACCACGACTGAAAAATAAACAAATAAAAACCATAAAAACCAAAAGCAAAAACCACAAAACAGGGCACATTACACATACAAAAATATGACTATCCCATTTAAAAAAAAAAATAAGTTTACATGTAAGAAAAACTCTGGAAGAAGTGTGGCCAGGGCTGTCTACATGGAAGTGGGAAGCTTTGTGGGCTCCTGATTTTCCATGTTGACTTTACTTTTCTGTAAAAACGAGTACTTTCAAAGGCAAACCAAAAAAACAAATAGTGCCTCACCACAGTGATGTCCACTTTGCACTGCCTCACACATGCTTTGTCGTGGTCATGCCCATTCTGTGTGTGACAGCGGACGATGCGACTGGCCTGGCTGGGAGGCTCCTGAGGAGGGGACCATATAGCCTGTATTTCCAGCTCACTCTGCAGCCTCATAGGCCTCCCACCCTCAAATCTCTCTCAGGCTGTGCATGCCCTTCTCTACCTCCCCATGTTTGGCTTCTTCACTTTTTTCTTCTTTTGAGACAGGTTCTCATGTAGCAGATGACGAGCATGGACTCTTGGACCCCCTGCCTTCACCCCTGGAGCTCTAGGGTTAACCGTGCAGCACTATACCAGGGTCATGCGGTGCTGGATCCAGGCTTGGTAAGCACACTACCAATGGGTCATACCCCAGGCCCGGATGTTCCCTCCTCACCAAAGAGGGCTTAACACTATAGACAGATGTGTCTGCAATTATAACTGTGTCCCGGGAGGGCCACTGCTAAAGATGGGGTCTTAGTGGTTTGTGTCTGCTTTTCAGCTTTTGGTTTTATTAGAGCAGCTTAGGTATTTTTGTGCGTATGGGTGCTTGTTGTGCATCTGTGTTTGTGCTCTACGAGCATGCTTGGTACCTGCAGAGGTCAGTAAAGGGCATCGGATCCCCTGGAACTGAAGTCACAAATTGTTGTGAGCTATTATGTGGGTACTGGGAACTGAACCCATGTCCTCTGCAAGAGCAGTTAAGTGCTCCTTTTTTAAATTTTTATTTATTTTTTCCTTTTATAGACAAGAGTTTCATTATGTACCCTTGTCTGGACTTGAACTCAGAGCAATCCACTTACCTCTGCCTATTATGTTCTGAAAGAGCAAAAAGTGCTCTTAACTGAAGATCCCTCTGATCAAACCCAGATTCATGCTGAGCACCTCTGAGCTACCCCTCAGCCTCTCACTGGGGTATTATCTGCAGACTAAAATTTGGATCTTAAATGTTCCTCAAAGGTTCATGTACTAAGCTATCTGTGGAGTAGAGCAACTGGGAGGTGATGGTGCCTTTCTGAAGTAAGGTCTCCTTGAAGCTGTCACTGGGTCCCATGGAGCCTCCGCATTCAAAGGTCTCCTGTCCCTTTTCCTCTTCTGTTTTGCTCCCTCCCTGCACAGTGCTGTCTTCTGACAGGCCCACAGCAACAACTGCCAACCACAACAGGAACCTTGGAAACCGTGAGCCTAAACAAACCTGCATGTTCTTTAAGAGGATGACTATGTCAGTGCTGGTTACAGTGACGGAAAACTCTCACTACTACAGCCAGACACCACCCTCCAGGGCTGGCGGAGTAGACCCAGTCAACACTCAAGAAAAGCGAATGTCTAGCTACTTCAAGTATCACAAGGGATGACCACCACACAGGGGATGTTCACTCTCAGGAAGCCTCTTTCTAACACAGCCCTGTGACAGAAAGCACACCAGGGAAGGGACCTAGTACTACTAAAAATAGTTGCTGCCCCAGGGCTGGAGGTCACCTTGGGGGTCCACCTCCTTGGCCAGCTTGAGGGCATCCGAGTTGGCTAAGTCCATGTTGGCAGGTGTGACGGCAAGAATGAGGCTGCTCTCTCGGCTGATAAACTGTAGGATCATTTCCTTGATCTGGTACTCAATGTCTGGTGGCTGGTCCCCCACTGGCACCTTAGTGATGCCTGGGAGGTCGATGAGGGTCAAGTTCAACACTGAGGGGAAAAACAAGAGGCAACGGTGGTCAGAACCTAGAAAAGAGAATATGCAAAGCCCGGCCCCATAGAGACCCAGTGAGCATCAGTGAGTTCCCAAGGGAAGTCACATCTCAGGACCACTCCTAACACACCTACTAGAACATACTTCTGTGTGTACTTTCTGTGTTGGATGGGGGCCCTCATGGGCACAGGTATGTGAGGTCAGAGGTCATATAGGTATCTTCCACAATTGTTCTTCACCAAAGTTACTCTTTTTAAAATTTAATAATAGTATTTAGTGCGTGTGTGCGTGTACCAAGGTGCAATTCAGAGACTAGGGAATCTACAGTAGTCAGTTCTCCCTGGACCCTGGGAAGTGAACTTGGTCATCAGGTTTGCCAGCAGGTGCCTTTACTGAGTTAATTTCTGCCTCGTACACCTTATCCTTTGAGAACGGGTCTCCTCACTGAGCCTGGAACTACCAATGCAGCTGCACTGGGCAGCCACTGAGCACAGGAATCCACCATCTGCCCCGACCGCCCAGTTCCAGAATTAAAACCACACTGCACTGGGTTGTGCTCTGCATGGCGGCTGTGGCATAAGGCAGGCTTTACGCTTGTGCAGCAAGCACACTACTCACTGAGCTAAGCCTCTTCATTTTTGAGGCAGGGGCTAGGTGTGGAGCCCAGGCTGGCCTGGAACTCACCATGTGGGTCAGGCCATCAGGCCATCAGCGCTCACCTAGCATCCTCAAATCCCTGCATTCCATTCCTAGCACACAGAAACCAGGCCTGGATGTGCATGTCTATAGTCTCAGCACTGGAGAGGGAGCTACAGGCTGAGGGACGCAAGCTCACCTGCATCATCAAAGGAACTGGAGGCTACTCTGCACTACACAACATATTGTTTTGAAAGAGAGAAGCAGAGAGAGGAAGAGAGACAATAAATAGGGCCAGTGAAGTGGCTTAGTGGGTAAAGATCCCTACCACTAAGCTAGATGATGTGACTTTGATCCCTGGGACCTACATGGTGAAAGGAGAGAGACGACTCTGCCAAGTTGTCCTCCAACATCCACATGTGCACCATATAATGTGAGACTCTCTCCACCCCCTTACGCCCCTCTCCCACACAAACACAGAGAAAAGAAAATTTAAAGAAATACATTAAAGGTAGGAGCTGAGTGGTACCAACACTGGCTCCTTCAGAGGCTCTTGGTTCAACTCCCAGCACCCACATGGTGGCTTATAACCACCAATAACTCCAGTTCCGGGCGATCTGACCCCTCTCTGACTTCCTTAGGCACCAGGCATATAGATGGTACATATATATACATTCAGGCAAAATACAGTTACAGAAAGTACAATATTTAAAAATTTAAACCAGAACTTTTTTTTTTACAAAGTTTAGCAGATGTTAGCATCAGTGTTTATGTCTTAGGCCACTGAGTGCTTGGATTACAGGTGTTCACACCACCATGCCTGGTTCATTTTTATTTTAAATGTGGTTCTGGGAATTGACTTTACCCATGCTACACAGGTGCCTGAGCACAGGGCCCCAGCCTCAGCTCTAATTTTTTGGCTTCTGTTTGAGATGGGGTCTTATGATGTCCTTTGGCCTTCATCTCCCAGAGCTGGGATTACGCTATGTGCCCATGCCCACTCTTGCCCACCATTTCTAAGTCCACAGTGCTTTTTTCAGATGCTCGGGAAGTAGAAGGAGCCTACTGGACAGAAGAGTATACTAGCTTCCCTTGGTCCCCGCCAAGCTACCTACCGTGTGGTGAATAGACCCGGAGGTTGATGGGCACTGGGGAGATGCCTTTGTTGGTTCCTGTGACCCGGTCAGTCTCCGCTTCGATTTCCTGCCGGACTTCATCAAAGTCTGTAAACTTTTTGGACTTGCAGTGCAAAAACTCCGCATATTCTGACACAAGAAAACAGATGTTCAAGGTGAGAAAAAGAGAGGGGAGGATAAACAAGAACATGCAGTGTGCTAGGCAGGGGAAGAAATGAAGCCACTTGAGGAACACGGCACCCATTCATTTTATTGGGTTTGCTGATATTTTGGGAGAGTCTCACTGTGCAGTTCTGGCCCTGAGCTCAGGCATTCGTTTGTCTTTGCTAGGACTGAAAGTGTGTATGTGTATGCCACCAGGCCTGGCTCACTCTTCTTTTTAAATTCTATTTTTGTGTACAAAGTACTCATACATACATGCACACTTGTGTGGTGGCCAGACATCAGCCTCAGATGTCCTTCCTCTACTACTCTCCACATCACTTTCTGAGACAGTGTTCTGAATGGGTCTGTCTGGGCTAGACTGGCTGGTCATGAAACTGGAGTGACCCTTACATCTCCACTGCCCCAGCACTAGGGTTACAAGTGAGCACCCCAACACCTCAACTTTTTTTTTTTCAAGACAGGGCTTCTCCGTGTAGCCTTGACTGTCCTCAACTTACATTGTAGACCAGGCTGGCCTCAAACTCGCAGAGATTTGCTTGCTTCTACCTCCCTGAGTTCTAGATTCCAGGTATGTGTCACCATGCCTGGTTTAACACCTGACCTTTTACAAGGGTACTGAGAACCAAACTTAGTCCTTCTACTTGTGACAAACCCTCCCCTGACAGATTTTTTTTCTTTTTGATAAAGGGAATTGGCCCCTGGCTGCTCTGGAGCTCAGTATGTGGTCTGGATGCACTGACAGTTGAGATCCCATTGCCTTAGTGTCCCAAACTGGGAAGAGCAGGGTACTGCAGCAAGCACCCGTAACCCTGGTACTTATAAGGCTGAGGAAGGACAATGAGATAGACAAAGACCAAACTGAGCCACACAGGAGAAGCTGTCTGACAAAAAAAAAAAAAAAAAAAAAACACCTAAAAAGACAGCAGGTGTCTGTCTGTACTGAGGGAATCAGCTGCTAGGCTAGGGTCTAGCTGTTTCAATTTTCAAAGTAAAAGGCTGAGGAGGTGCCAACTCTTGTCTCAAAGGCTGCAAGAACAACTCCAGTAGACAAGCTGTGAGGCAGCAAGGTCGATGCAGGGAGGAAAAGCCAGGATGAGCACTGGGTGGAACATCTGAGGATGAAAACAATCCAAATCACAGGACCACAGCAAAAGCTGCCTCAAAGAACAGGCACGGGGAGCTTGGGATTAGAAGGCCTGGGTGGCTCCACAGTAGAGCTGGCCCAGCAGCTCAGCTGACAGAACCCTCAGCACACATGCAGGAAGACTGCATAAGGCAGCATGGTGACAAAGGTCCAGATCCAGGGATGCACAGGTGAGGGATTCAGAATAGACCACTGTGGGCTATGTCCCTGTCCCCTGTCTCAAAAACAAAACAAAACAAAACAAAAAACACCGAAGCATGTGGCTACAGATGACTCAGAAGTTTGTTGTACAAACATGAAGATGGAAATTGGGATCCCATCACCCACATACCCACCAGGCATCCCCACAAATGCCTGTAACCTTAGCACCAAAGGGCCTGAGGAAGAGAAGGCTCACTGGGGCTTGCTGGCTTCCAGCCTAACACAAAACAAGCCCAGCATGGTGGGGCACACCTTTAATCCCAGCACTCAGGGGGCAGACGGAAGGAGGTTCTCAATGAGTTCAAGGCAGGCCAAGGTTATACTGTCTCAAACAAAACAAATAAACAAAAAATAAGAGCCAGACACCCTGCCTCAAAGAAACAAGTAGAGAGGGTGGACACCCCTGCCCCACCCCTCCCCTGCCCCACCCATTTTACAGATATGGAATCTGAGGCCCAGGGAGGACATGGAGTTGACTTAAGCTCAGTAGTGCCAGGATGGTAGGCTAGACCACCTGGCAGGGGTAGTGACTCCCAAACCCAATGACCTCAACAGGCTCAGGTCTGTATCTAGCATGGGTGCTAGCCAGCTAGGAGCAGGGCCAGTGAGGGTGTGGACGGGAGCTTCTGGGACTCCCCCTCAGCCCCCACACACACTATCAGCTGACCCACTGCCCAAGGGCAGCCGTCCTCTGGCTTTCCAGGGGACAAGTGGAAACACTCTTCCTACAGCTGCCACTAAAAATGGCTCAGTCGCCCAGCCCCCACAGAATCTCAGTTCTCTTCCGGATCAGGGCAGTCAGCAAGCAAGACATGGTGCAGGGTAAGGCAGCAGAGCCAGGGCCAGAGCCAGCCTGGTTCTTCCCCTTCTCCCTCTGCCTGCCTGCCACCCTATCCAGCTTGGCCTCCTTTACCATCTGCATTATGTTCATGGGGCTGGAACCTGTCTGCACAAGCAGCAGTACCAGTGTTTGCTACAGTTTGCTACAGCCCTGGAGGACGCAGGGCCTCAGCTGCAGAACAGACATCCCGACAAATCTGCGAGGGCAGGGGGAGTGGCAGCCAGCACCATTGCCATTTGGGGAACAGAGAGCCCTAAGGTGCAGTGTGGAAAAGCGCTGGGGTAAGGGGCTCTGTCATCATCCTGTCTCAACACCAGAGAATCCAGGGAGGGCATTCGTATAAGCCACACAACACCTTTGACAGGCCCTAACACAAATGCCTGGTTTACGTTCCATTGGGGCAGCCCACACCTTCAGAAGCAGTCAGTAGCTAAAGGCAGAATCATGAGTTAGGGGCCAGCACGGGCTACACAGCAAAGCCTTGCCTTAAAAAGAACCTCTTAAGGCTGAAGACTCAGTCAGTGAAGTGCTTGCCATGCAAGTGTGAGAACCTGCCTTTGGTTCACAGAACTCACAAAAGAAGACAGGTGTGCTAGTGCATGCTTGTAACTAGGGCTCACCGGCCAGCAGGTCACCTTAATCAGCTGGACCTAGGCAGAGAGAAACATTGCCTCAAAAGATTCTATTAATGCACATGCTCAAATGCTAAATCAAAGAGTGTGCTGGATGCCTTAAGGCGGAGCTGCTTGCCAGCTGGTCATCAGTAGCCCAGGCCACGCCTCTAACTTACTGCCAGCCCTGCCCATCTGGGTCCCCATTTTCCCTGGTGACAAATCCAGCTCCTCTGGTCCCTGGGCCAACACTGCAGCATTCTGACAGCCACACATCCACTGGCAGCAGAGTGGATTCCCCCTGGGCCTGCCCTGCACAGTGAACCAGATAGGCTCTCCAGAGGGCTTCTTAGTGCTACACAGGCCCCAGTCCAGGCCTGGTGCACAGCAGGGATAAGGGAAGAAACCAAAGGTGGGCCTAGGTCAGCAGTCATTCTGCTAACCCTGGTGGGCCAGCCAGCCTTTTTGCCAGCGGTTTCCCAATGGCAACATCATTGTGTGCGAAGGGGTCTCTAAATAGCTTCTATTTAGTCACACCAGCCTGCATAGGTGTGACTATAAGCGAGCCTGAGTCTATACTTTTCTAGCACCTGCTTCTGCCTCTTAAGCTTGTACCTAGGTGTTAGAAGATAGAGGCAGGAGGATCAAGACTTATCCACAGCCTAGCAAAGTGCCAAGAGGTTTGCCTTCCTCAGATCTTTTAGCATTGGCATGCATGCCTAAACACGAATGCCTGGGGGCTCAGAAACACATTGGAGACCCCTGGACACACCCAACAACCAAACAGGATCTGTTAACCTGAAGGATTAGCACAGAAGGAAGGCCAGCAGCACAGGTTAGGCAGTTAGTCTCACACAAACCAACAGGGTTTGTTGGCTCAGTAGTCAAGATTGAGTACTGTTCTCCCTTCTCTCTCACACACACAAATAACAGATCAAAAACAGTAGGAATGGGGATCAAACTCAATTTGGTAGAGAACCACATAAACCCAGCACTAGGGAAATAGGAACAGATCAGGAGTTCAAGGTCACCTTCAGCTACTCAGGGAGTTTGAGGCCAGGCTACCTCATACTCTGTCTCAAAAATGAAACAAACAATCCTAAATCATAGGCCACACCTTTAACCCCAGCACTAGGGATGCAGAGGCATATGGATCTCTGTGAACTCATGGCCAGCCTGGTCTGCAATGTGAGTTCTAGGTCAGCCGGGGCACAGAGTGAAACTGTCTTGAAAAACCAAAGATAGATAGATAGGTGCTCCACAACATTTACTTATTATTCCTGTTTAGATTGAGACAAGTAGGGACTGTCTTATCTAAGACACACTGGGACTAAGATGGTTACAAGGCAGTGGCTCCAACTAGCCTACAACTTGAGCCACACCTGCTTCAGGCTCACTTTTTTCTTAGACCCAGAAGCACACCAAAGTGTGTTTTTTTCTGCTACTGATGGCTCCCCAGGCCTTGGTCTTCCAGACCCTGTTCAGATGGAAGACAAAGGTTTAGAAAAGCGCCTGCCATGTCCAAACAGCCTAGGGGAGGAGGTACTAGGTAAGAAATGGTGGAGAGCTCCATCCACTTTCTAGTCCTTAGTCCATGCAAACAGAGCACTGATGAGGGACACAAGACCCCAAGAGGGGTGTCAGGCAAGAACAGAGAGCAAAGTATTTCTGCATCACCTTGCCTCAGTGTATTTGCTGTTCCAGTGGGAAAGAGAGACAGTGAGAACACAGCAACACAGCCAAACATGGTGAGGCACGTCAGTTATTCCAGCACATAGGAGGTAGAGCCAAAAGGATCAGGAGTTCGAGGCTAGCTTCAGATAAAAGCAAATTCAAGGCCAGCCTGAACTACATGAGATTTTTGTTTTCTCAAATAAAACTCAAGAAAGCACAGTTTTATCTATCAAGTGAACATGGTGAGGGCCAGAGGTGAAGACACAGGAGCCTGAGGGGCATCGAGGAGCCGTGGTTGTCTCTGGGGAACAGGAGGGGCTGGGCTCTGGTAGGGACTGGCCATGTCCTGTCATCTCTCTTTGGCCCAGTAATCACAGACCAATCAAGGTCAAGGTGAAGAATGGAGATGGGAGGGAAAACCCCACGCCCAAAGTTTAGCAGGGTGATTCTCAGTGAGGGCAGGGTTCATCCATGGGCCACTAGGCTTCCTGGTGCCTGCGGTCTTGGGTAATTTTTAACAACACCAGCACTATTTATGCTCAGCAGACCAGCCTGAACAAGAAGCCACAAGGCCCTTGGGTGTCTGAGGTACTAAAGGGGAGGACCTGGCCGGACTCAAAAGCAACATCTTTACACTCCTGAAGCTGGGAGGAACAGACAGTACAGAAGTATGGAAAGACAGCTGTCTGCCCAAGTCCTGGCTCTGCACCTTGGGTCCCAACCTTCAGTATAAGGAACCTGTAATCTCAAGGGCTCAGCCTCGCCACCTCCACTCACAGCTCTGCATACACTACTGTTATGACCTAGAACATGCTCCCAAGGTCCTGGCTCCAGGGTAGATTAGAAGCCTGATTCCATCTCAAACAGTCCATGTAATTCTCTACATCAGGTGAATGTGGTGAATGCATGTCTGTAGCATCTATCAGACCAGGAGTGGGGAAATGTGGCAGCCTGGTGACAGCACAGCAAATGCACCTTATGAAAACACAAAGGACAATGTCCCAGCGAGGTCTTGCATAGTATGGGCATTTGCCTAAAAGAAAAGAGACTGGCAATGCACCATTAGGCCAAGGGTCAGGGGCATTCAAACTTAGGGGACACAGAACAGAACATTCCTGACAGACACACCTGCCCACTCAGCCCAAAAAGATCCAGTTAAGTTCCTATCTCCACAACTGTCTCTCTGCCCCAAGCATCCATGCCTCCTCCCATGTCATGTGACTCACTTCAACACTAGTCTAAGGTCCCTTCTTACCACAACTACACAGGTCTCATCATATCCCTGAGATTAGCTCCAATAAAGATCTAAGGAGTAGGCCTCCTTTGCAGCCTTAGGCAAGAAATGGGGAAGTTTGGGCTCCCTCCAAAAGGGAGAAAGGTCTGGAACTGATTTGAACTTTTATGTAGGTCAGTTCTGGGCAGGCGTCCCCAACTCAATGGTTCCTCTCATGGACTTCTCCCCAACTCTACCCAGAAAATCTCAGGCTTCCAGTAGACTTTGGCAGCCCAGAAATCTCCACAAATACCAAGTTTGCTAGGTTAACAGCACCCCCTATTCCCTGCACATGCCAGCCAGGCCTTGGGCTGTGCTGTTCCAGGTATTGGGAGGCTGCAAATGGAGGATAAAAAGTTCAAAGTCAGGCAAGTGAGGTGGTGCACAAAACTGCAGTCCCAGCGCTCTGGGAGGCAGAAGCAAGAAGATCTCTCTGAGTTCAAGGCCAGCCTCGAACAAAGTTAGTCCAGGACAGCCAAGACTACACAGAGAAACCCTGTCACAAAACAAACAAAACAGAAAACAAAACAACAAAAAAAAGTTCAAGGCCTACCTGAAATACAATGAGTTCAAAACCTGTCCATCCTACAAAGTGAGACTCTTGTTTCAAAAGAAGAAGTAAAAAAAAATGCAGTTGGAGGAATTGGGGTTATAGCTCAATAGAGTGCTCACCTAGTTTGCATAAGGTCCTGGGTTCCATCCCCAATACTCCAAAACCCAGGCAGGATGGTGCATACTTATAATCCCACCACTAAGCAGGCAGGAAGCCAGGAGCTCAAAATTTACCAGATTCAAGGAGACCTGCCTGAGCTAACAATTTTAGACAGACAGACAGACAACTTAGCCGGTTAAAGATGCAGCTCATAGCACTTGCCAAGCACATGCAAAGCCTGAGGAGCATGGAACTTGGAAAATGTAAAGTAGCAGTTTCCAAGGTCAGTTTCTGAGAGAGGCCCTACCTGAACTTTCCCCTCTTCCCCCAGCATCTTTTCACTGGGAGCACAGGGTAGAATTCAGCCTCTGGACCAGCTTTTGATAAAATTTAAGTACTTGGTGAACCACTGCTTGTGGCAATCTCCATGACAAAAGCAGTGGCCTTCCGAAGTAGGGGTCAGTTGATCTGCTGTCCTAACAAACTGTCCCCAGACAATCTGGCAACAGCAAGCATAAAACCACAGTAAATGGGCCAGAGAGCTAACTGAGCAGGTAAAGACACTTGCCACTAATCTTGACGACCTTAGCTAGGTGCCAGGGACCCAAATGGTAGGAGAGGACTGACTCATGCAAAGTTGTTTTCTGACCTCCACACACACACACAAATATATATATATATAGAGAGAGAGAGAGAGCTAGAGAGATGAATCAACAGCTAAGAACATACACTGCTCTTACAGGACCCTAGCTTGGTTCCTAGGACCCAGGTAGGGTGGCTCAGGAGCACCTGAGCTCCAGGAGTTCTGGTAGCTTCAGATCTCTGTTTGCACCTTCAGGCAAATATACACACCCACACACAGGCACATGCATACACATAATTTAACAAATAAAATAAGAGGCTGGGGAGATGGCTCACAGGTTAAGAACACTGGGTTCGGTTCCCAGCATCCATAGAGTAGCTCACAGAGCATGTATCTCCTGTTCCAGGGATCTGGTGCCCTCTTCTGACTTCCACAGGGACCAGGCACACACATGGTGAGCAAAACATTATACAATTAAAAACAAAAACATACTTTTTAAAAAACAAAACTACAGTAAAGTCAAGAATGGTGGCTCACTTAGCACTGTCATCCCAGCACTCAGGTCCAAGGGAGCTGGAGGCCAGCCTGGGTACCAGCTGCCCACACAGGCTACCAACCCTGCAGGTGTACAGCTAGTGCTGCTCATTAACGGCTGGTACACGACTAACTAGTGTCCCATTCTCTTCACTTTGCAGGCAGGGTGTCCATGAAGAGAACCCGGGCAGGCTTTCCTCCCTTCCCTGCTCACCCGGGCAGGCTTTCCCAGGGTAGCCGAGGACCAGCAGCAGCAACACTGCTGGGTGCTATCTCATGAAATAGTGCAAAATAAGCCAGGCGGCAGTGGTAGTGGTGGCAGCTCACACCTTTAATCCTAACACTCAAGAGGTAGAGGCAGGTGGATCTATGAGTTTGAGGCCAGCCTGGTCTACAGAGCAAGTTCCAGAACAACCAGAGCTACACAGAGAAACCCTATCTCTAAAAACCAAAAAGGGGGGAAAAAAAAAGTTGCAAAAATAGGGATTCCTAAGGTGATGTGGAGGCCCTTTAAAACAATGAGAGCAAACACAGGAATGGGTGCCAGAGGCCTTTCCCAGTGCAGCTGATTGGAAGTCTGGTCCCAAAAGGCAGCAGCCCATCCTATGGTCTATCATGAGGGAAACCCCACAGGACATGGTGTACCAACCACCAGGTCTCACTGATGGAAAAATAGCCTCTCCTCTGAGCTAGACTGATGGAAAAATTGCAGGGCCTTGGAAGGCAGGGTGTCAAGTCATGTTGCACTGGTTGAGGATCCTAAGTCAGTGGCCCACTAGAAATGTAGGTAATCTGGCTACACTCCAGTTTTCCCATCTGTAAATTCAGTTATAGGACACACTGGGAGCTAACTGGCAGCACAAGAATATGGCCTGGGCCTCAAATACCAGGCACAGCGGTTCTGGTCTGTAACTGTACAGAAAGCACAAAGAAGTAATTTTGGTTGACACAAAAGACCTCTTAAAAAAAAAAAAAAAAAGGATTCAGAAAGTAACTATGGGCACCTGGAAGCCTAGTCCTGCTTGGGCACTCAGAGCTGCAGAAGGTGTTCACTGGGCTATTTCTTAGCTTCCCTGTACATATGGGACCTAAGACTGAAACCCAATCAATTAAAGCTCTGATTCCTACATCCTCATCGTACCAAGTCCATGTCTGCACCCCAATGTGGCATCCACATAGTACATGTTTGTTGCTCTTGTTTAGAAACGGGGTCATGGGTATCCCAGGATAGTCCTGAACTCTATGTAGCACAGGATATCCTGGAGCTTCTGATCCTTCTACCTCTACCTCCCTGGTGCTGGGATTACAAGTGTGTATCACCATTCTAGGTTCAGACTATGGGGGTGGGGGATACGGTGGAACCAGGGCTTCCCACATGGTAGGCAAACTGCAAACTATCTTGCCTTTGCACCCCTTTATCTAGCTATCGATTCATTTAAAGTTTATTTTTACTTTCTCTTGTCTTTTGTTTTTGAAATCTCTATTTCTCATACCTGTTTTGGAAAAGATGAGCTGCAGAATGAGAGGCCTCCGGGTGACAATTCCTGATCCACGCGGAAGGAAGTCCCTGGGAGAAGAGAAAGCAGCAGAGGTGACTCACAGTCCTGCTCGTGAGGCAGGAAGTGTGACCCCAGGCAATGAGCAACTGTTTCTGGCAAGCTTCAGCAAACCCAACCCCAGCTGGGTCCCTGGGGAACCCTCAAGCTACGGAGGGTCTGCAGGTCCTAGGTCTGAGGAGACCTAACTAGAGCGGAGGACACAGAGCTGTGTGCATATTGTTCTGCAGCTCTAGCACTTCCACTGGGCCCTGTATTACAGTCAGACAATCTCATCCATGGTGAGAGGCACAGGCAAGACTGGGAAGGATCAGGTTTGTGGTGGTTTGAATAGGTTTAACCCGTACAGACTCCTACAGACTCAAGCGTTTAAATGGAGTGGCACTATCTGGAGGTGTGGCCTAGTTGGAGTGGGTGTGGCCTAGCTGGAGTAGGTGTGGGCTTGCTGGAGAAGTGTGGTGCCACTGTACAGGTGGGCTTTGAGGTCTCCTAGTAGGGCTCAAGCTCTGTCCAGTGTGGAAGAGCCTCCTCCTGGCAACCTGCAAGACAGTCCCCTTCTGCTGTCTTCTGATCAAGACGTAGAACTCCTCCGGCACCATGTCTGCTGGCGTGCTGCATGCTTCCCACCATGCTAACAATGGACTAAATCTCTGAAACTGTAAGCCAGCCCCAATTAAATGTTTCCCTTTGTAAGAGTTGCCTTGGTCTAGTGTCTCTTCACAGCAATGCAAGCCCTAACTAATACAAAGTTCAAGGCCAGACTGAGCTAAAAAGAAAAACAACAGTCACCCCAGTACCCTAAAAGCTGAGGCAGGACAGATAGGACTACATAACAAGATACTGTCTCAAAATAAAACAAGGGCTGAGGGTGTGGCTCAGCTGATAGAGTGCTTACCTAGTATGCCAAGGCACTGGGCTGGCCTCCCAGCACTGAAGAAAATGGGCATAGTGACTAATGCCCGTACCAGCATACAGGGAGGCTGAAGAATCCTGAGTTAGGTCAGCAGCAGCATTGTTACATGGCTGGCCCATAGTTATTTCTGTGTGGTCTGCCTACCTTGGTGTAGAAATGAGTACAGTTGCTGGGTGGTGGCAGCACACACCTTTAATCCCAGCACTTGGAGGCATAGGCAGGTGGATATATGTGAGTTTGAGGTCAGTCAGGTCTACAGAGTAGGGCTATACAGAGAAACACGGTCTCAAAAAAAAAAAAAAAAAAAAAAAAAGAAGAAGGGAGGGAGGGAGGGAAGGAAGGAAGGAAACACAGCTGTTCTGGAGACCCCATGCACATCTTTTCAGACATATGGCTCAAGCTACAGGCTGGCACATAAATGGACTTCAATCTCAACAGGCAAAGCTGGTCTTTTGTGATAGGGATCAGGGCAGAGAGAAGCTTTTTCTTGGAGCAGGCAGGAAGACACATGACACACGAAACTTTCTAGGGAGGCAAAAATCAGCTCAGTGCTGATCTGTCCAGTGATTAGCAGTGTTTTGTTTTATTTTTTTTTAAGTTATCAGAACAATCAGGATGTGTATTTAAGATGTATGCTTAACTATATCTCTGGGGAAAGGTCACCAGCAGGGCACTAGAGGCATGAGGATCGTAAGTTCATGACCAGCCTCAGCTATATGGAGAGCTCAAGGCTAGCCTGGGGTACATGAGCCCCTCTGGAAAAAGAAAAAACTCGGATCTAAAGAACAGGCAGCTGATTCTGGATGACAGCGCACTTGCATAAAGTGTGGAAAGCCCCAGGTTCAAGCCTTTACACAACACAGGGAGACCTCGAGCTGAGTGCCTTCTAGCTGAGAACTCGGGGTGGGGGGATGCAACGAGTCAATTAGGGCTACAGCACAGCACAGCACAGGCCTAGCATGGGCAGCTAATGGCCCCATCCCCAGCACAGCAACAGAGGGATTTAAAGACAGGAGAGGGGGTGAAGGCGATTGCCAGCAGGGCTCATGACTGAGCTTAACACCAGGACCGACATGGTGGAAAGGGAGAGCCAACCTACACATGGTTCTCTGACCTCCACACAGGCACCACGACACGCACAGGAGCACACAGATGCACAAGTGCACACACACAATAAACAAAATGTAACCTGTTAAGTGTTTCACAGAGGAAGTTAAACAAAAGCTTCACACTCAGCAAGAGGTAGTAGTCAAGGCTGACAGCCATAGAGAGGCTCGGACAGCCAGACACATAAAAGAAAAAGAGCCTTTTTTTCTTCTCAAGGAACTTCCTCCTGGGCGGGCCAAGTAAGAAGGGTTTGTTTTGATGTTAAAGAAAACACAAATGAACTACAATAGAGCCCGTGGAGCCAAGTACCATTGGGAGGGGTCACTGCCTGTCCTCAAACATTGCTGACTATGTCACAGGGTGCCTATTCCAAAGGGTCTTTGTAAAAATAGTTATGGTCAGTGTGTTCACGGCCATACCTAGCCTAGTGAGTTATGGACAAGCCTGAGCTATCTAAGACCCTGTCTCAAAAGTCCTGAACGAAATCAATTCATTAATCTAGTCAACTTCATCCACAGACATTGTGGAGCAGTCACTATGTGTGACAAGTGAGAAGCAGAGCACTTTGCATGGATTCACCAATCTAACAGCAATGAGATCCTGCCAGAAGGCTCAGTTGCCTTCATCTCACAGAACTGAGCTGCAGAGACTGAGCCCTGCCCAAGGCTGCAATGTACCAGCAAAAGCAGCAACTTAGGCTGAAACTGCAGACTGTGACCACCAGGTCCCAGAATCTCAGCTCCTACTCTACAATGCAGCCTCTCAGTGGGGGACTCTGTCACTGAACCACTACCCCCACCTCTAGGACCAGCAACCAGTAGTATGTGTTGCAGTGACTTTACTGTGAGTGCATCTGAGGTGACACATACCAGAGGACAATGGTGATGCCTCAGACATCACCAGCCTCTGTCCCAGACAAGGGACACAGAGAGTTTCAAATGGTGATGGCCATGATGCCCAACAGGGAGGGCAACAAAGAAGGCAGATACAAGGAGGAAAAGGCTGCACAGGAGACCACCGGTCACATCACAGGCAGACTGGGAGCCAGCAGCCCAGAAATGATGCAGGGCTGCTTCCTCCAGCTCTGGAACTGAGCGCTCAGCCCCTATGGTGCTCCACGTAAATCTCTTAGGGGTTTTTGGTGTAGAAAGATCTGGCCAAGAGAATTTCCATGGGCCAATGAAATGGATAAGGAAGTAAAGGCATTTGCTGCCTAACCTGAAGACCTGAGTTCTACTTCTGAGTTTCACCCGGTGGAAGGACAAAACTACTCTAGAAAGCAGCTGTCCTCTTGCCCCATTTTCATGCCATGCCTAGTACACGGCCTCCACACTAAATAAATTATAAGTAAATAAGTAAACAAATAAACAAATGTGCTTTAGGTCCCCCCCTTTTTTAAGAAAGTGAGAGAGTGAATGAGTGAGTCTGAAGCTGAGAATAGAGCATGCCTTTAATCCCAGCAGTTGGGAGGGGAGGCAGAGACAGGCAAATCTTTGAGTTTGAGGCCAGCCTAGTCAATGAAGTGAGTTCCAGGACAGCCAGGGCTACAGAGGGACCCTGTCTCGAAAACCAAGGGGGAGAAAAAGTGTCTGGAGTTGGAGGCTCAATGGTTAGGAGCACTGGCTGCTCTTTCAGAAGACGCAGGTTCAATTCCTAGCCTCTCTATGGTGGCTCACAGCCATCTCTAACTCAGTGGCTCCACTACCCTGTTCTGATCTCAAGCAGGCACATTGGTAGTTTGTACACAGACAGGCATGCAGGCAAAACACTCATACACATAAAAATACTGTATTTTAAGAGTGCTTCCTGGGCAGAGCAGCAGAGCAAACACTCTGGCCTCCTCAGCAGCTCTCCTACAAATGCCAACTGTCCTTAGCTGGCAATGGAGATGGCCTCCAGTGACATCTAGTTCTTCCTTCCTGGCCACCTGCCTCCCACAGGCATGAGGACCTTTCTCTACTGTTACTATGACACCCTAACTTAGACAGTTCTGTGCTGTGTGACTTGGTCTGCTTCTCTCACCCTCAGGTCTGGGTTTCCTGGTTAGTAAAACTCTGCCAACTGTGGGGGATGCCAACAAATCTGTGGGGGATGGGGAGGACTCTGGCTCAAAGACACCCACACCTCCATACATAAGTACAGGATCAGTCAGCCAGGCCAGGGTCCACTCTTCTGTGTCTCCAGGCCTGGGAAAAGGATAACACATGGTAGATGCTCAATTGTAAAGTGCTACATCATTTTTCACTCCCAGACAGAGCTGCCCTCCTTGTTTCCTTCCTTTCTTGTTTTCTCTTTTGGCACAGGGGCTCATGTAGCCAAGGCTGACCTCAAACTATGTAGCAGAGAATGATCTTGAACTCCTCCTGGTCTTCCTTCCTGTTTCCATCTCCCGAGGATTACAGGTGTGCACCACCACGCCTGGTTTATGTGGTGCTGATGGACCCCAAGGCCTTATGGTTGCTGGGCCAGCACTTTCTGGACACACACACTTCTAAACACAGACCTCCAGAAAGCCCCCTCTAAAAGTCTTGTACAGCTGGACCAATCCAGTCCAGCTCTCCACACTATCTAGGTGCCCAGTGGCCCTCTGAACACTTGAACTTCCCAGGGGTTGTTCCTTCTGCCAGGAAACCCTTCCTTAAGGAAGTGCTCACCTAGCAATGGTCAGAGGCTTTTATCTTGAACCTCTCCTCCCTTCCTGACTGCACAACCCCTTCCCCACTTTTGCCAGCTCAAACCAGATGGAAAGACGAAAGTTGTTCCTCTCACAGACCAGAGCTTCTGCACTTGGTCAGGTCAGCAGCTTCAACAGGAGCCTTACAAACAGCAGCCATAAGTCAATGTGTGTTGAGGAGACAGAGGCACCTGGGCCCTTGGGACAAATGTCTCTCTGGACAGTGGCTCGGTTCCTTATGGCACAGGACATTCCCTGTCCACAGGACTAGTGACAGGGACCCTGTGAACAGCTTCTCCTTCTTGGAACCTTCAGGCTCCCTGGAAGAGGAAAAGGCTCCTGGGAGGGGACAGGGAAGATGTAGCACAGTGGCTGATCCAAAAGCCAGGTTTGTTTACTTTTCTCTGTAGAGCTTCACCATGAGAGTGAAGAAGGTGGGGACAGCTATGTGAGCAACAACTAGAGACTGGGTCTCCAGGCCTTCTAGGGGCTGGAAACCAAACACAAGATGGAAGGATGAGTCAGACAATTACCATCACTTAAGTAACCTGTGTTCTGGCAGGATGTAGGTAAAGGTCCTGGGTGGAGAACCCTCCACATCATTCCCAAGACCTCAGAGCCTAAAGCTGCTAGATTAGAGGTCATACCAGATCAGCTCCACCTTCTATCCCTCAGCAAGCTGATTAGGGCCTCTGAAGGTGGTAGGGGGTGTCTCTCAAGGCTACTGCCTTCCTCAAGCAGAAGGCTGAAGCCTTCCTATGGCCCACTAAAGCTCTGCACAATCTGCTCCTGTCAACCCCCATCCCTCCCTGGCCACACAGACCTCCATGTTCCATCACAGGCCAGGCCCACTTCTCCACACTCCACTGGCCTGCAGCACCCCCAGATCTGACTGATGATTCCCACCTAAGCTGCTTCCTTCCTACCTATCTGTCCCCACTACGCTTCCACAACAGCAGCAGCTACACCAAGGCAGGGTTCTATGCTGGACCAGGACATAGCTCTCTCCCCAATCTCCCCAACCCAGACTACCAACCCAGAACTGGGTACTCAACAGGTACTACATCGGGGTGGAATGAAGGACAGACTTGGCCATTTCAAAGAGAGAAGACTGGAGCTCAGGTGGAGGTAGAGGCGGAGGCAATCAGGCACCTGCTTGGCCTTGTGAGCTCAGGTCTGGTGCTTACCTCCCAGTTTCCGCCCAGCAGTCCCTCCCTAGCCAGGAATCCAACAGGACCCAGTTCTGTCCCGCCCTTGGCACTCAGGACTAGTGTCACCTGCTCATGGTCACATCTGAGGAGCAACTTGGGTAGGGAGCAAGAGCAGGAAATAGCCTCGGTGACTTGGCTGTTGCTCTGAGCCCAGAGGTAATCCAGACCTCGGATTACTTCTAGAACCCTCCTGGACAATCTGATGAGTTGGGCCATCTCTTGCTGCCTCCACTTCCTCTTTGGTTAAGTGGGCACAATGACAATGACACCTGCCCCAGAAGGGAGTGTGGGTTACAGAGAGCTTACGACAATACCCCAAAATTCAGCATTCTTGGGGCTAGGGAGAGGGCTTGGTCATTAAAGTGTCCATCACACAACCTTAAGGACGCAAGTGTGGATCCCAGCACCCACACAAAGCCATCTGCAATCCCAACACTTGAGAGGCTGGGAGAGAAACATCCCTGGGCTCACAGGGTTCACTGGCCAAACAGCCCAGCCTGAATTGATAAACTCCAAGCTCAGTAAAAGACCCTAGTCTTAAAAAATATGGTGGAAAACAATACAGCAAGAGATACCCAATATCAATTTCTGGCATGCACACCCACATCCACACAGGTGACGGCATCCATCCTATACAACCAAGTGAATCTGGCATAACCTGTAATCACTCTTCTGCTCCTAACTTGCAGGGGCTCCCACATGCTCCTAACTTTCAGAGGCCTGTCACCACTCAACAATCACCCCTCCTCCTTCATTTATTCCCTCCAGCTGGACTGATAGTGAAAGACCCTCAGAAAAGCCTCAGGGCCTTTCTTCCGCCAACTCTGGCTTTCTCTGTACACTGAGGGCTCAGCCGAGATGTCCTCTCCTCAAGAGAGGTCTAGCTGCTTCCTGGTAAACCAACACCCACCCTGCACTGCCCGTTTTTTCCCCTCTCAGAGGTGTCCTTATCAGTCTGCATTTCTGGCTCATCTAGTTATCAAATGATCAGCTCCACCTGGAGCACCTCCAGGGTAGGCAGGAGATGGGTGTCACTCTCCTTGGGGCCCTGCACCCATCACCACCCTGATACAGGGCAGAAACCTCACAGTTAAAAATCAGTCACCACCCACTTGTGTTAGCCAGGACAGATAGCAACACCTGCCCCTCCAGAGTGTGGCGCACAGAGCGGGCTTCGTGGTGGATCCATGTGGAGGAAGCCCACTCCATATTTAGGAAGTTTTTTGTTTGATGGTCTGTTTTCTTTATCTCAAGGCAGAATCTCAGGTAGCTGGCTCTGAAGCCTCTATTCAGCTGAGTATGACCCTGAACTCCTGATCCTCCTGCCTCTCCAGGTGCTGGGGTCCCAGGTGTGCATCGTTGTGTCTGGCGTGCAGATGGATTCCCAGCGATTTGAGCGTGCCAGCAAAGTACTCTAACCACTAACCCAGCCCGACTCAGGGGGTTTCATCTGCTTCCATCTTTTTGCAGAGACATCTGGCTTGATGCAGGGCTCCCAGGAATAGCACAGTATCTGCTTCCCTGGGGATGGTGGCCCTCATGTGATCCCAGCCCTCACTGGAGGCAGGTGGATCTGGAGCTCAAGGTCATCCTCAGCTATATAGTAGGCTGGGGGTCAGCTTAGGCTCCATGAGACCCTACCTTAAAACATTAAAATTAAAAAAAAAAAAAAAGACAAAACTGAGAGTGGTTGTGGAGATACGAATTTTCTTGCACCCAGGAGTCAGGATTACTGTTAAAGACCAACCTGCGCTCTATGAGACTCTGTCTCAAAACAAAACAAGTGTGTTTCAATCTCCAAGGTGATGTGAATTCCAGGATTTTGCAGTTCATTTGTAACTTTGTAATGGGCGAATATTTAACCCATCACTATCCAGCTGTACGGACTAGACACATATTTTCAAGAATGATGGGAAGCAGGTTGGACTGTGGAACCATGAATCCCAACTCCACCCATCCAAGGCCCTTTGATGTCTAAAAACTGCGGGCGGAAGACTTGTGTCCATGTCCGCCCTGCCCTATGTAAGTTAGTGACCTTGACAAAAGACTCTTTCTTACCCTGGGCCGGTGCCCTGCTGGGTAAACAGGGTGAGGTAGGGCTGAGACTGCACTGCCAGCCCTCCAGCAGCCTCTGTGTATTAGATAGCTGGCTACATGTGGATTCCCAGCTCTGCGGGCCCAGCTGTTCCCCAGGAATGAAGGAAAAGACAGAGCCTCTGGGCTACAAGAACATTCCACAACCATCCGCCTCACAGGCTGATCCCTTTTGTAGACCCCTCCTCCTCTCACAGCTCAGCTGCCCGTGACCCACAGTATCTCTGGGTCTTTTTCCTTCAGCAGCAGTCACAAAGCCTTCTTGCCTCCCAGTTTTGAAGCAACCTGTCAGCTCCACAAGGACAGGGAACATTGGCTGCTGTGTCTAGCACCATGTCCCAGTAGTGGCTGCCACACAGTGGGCAATGTTTTTGAGTTCTATCACCAGAACTACATAAAATAGATATGGCAACACATAGGAGACAGAAGTGTGATCATCCTTGGCTACTACTGAATTTGAGGCCAGCCTGAGCTATATGAAGCCATTCCCCCCCAAAGAACAACAACAACAAAACCACCTGCTAATAAATGACCAGTGCAGGGCACACGCTGACCCCCACAGGAGCTGGACTCCTGTGATAGACAAGGGAATCTTGCTGTGCTCCCATGGGACTTTTCCTGTCCCCATCTGGTCTTATGGTTGTTTACAGCCTCAAAATGTAGCTCTAGCTGACTTGAACTCTTAGTCCCCCCACCCTACCCTGGTGCTAGAACAGTAAGCTCTCTCTACTCACATTCAGTAAATAAGGGAACTGAAGCTCCAGGGGTAAAGTAACTCCGACCAAAGTCACAAGCAAAAGCTACCCCGACCACTGAGGAACCACCTAAGCTGCTACAATCCAGCCCTCAGCTTCCAAGCACCATCTGCTTGTCCCACACATCTGCGAAGCATGGTGAAAACAAGCCAGTGAGCTCTGAACACCGGGAGGCCACTGCAGCTTCCTCCTGGCACCAATTAAGAATGTGGGCTGCCCCAGGCATAGTCCGCAGCCTGACAATTCAGCCACAGCCTCACCATGTGTGACCAGCACAAGGACATCACTGTCCAGCTCTCTCCATCTGCAAATGAGATCCCAACACTTGGCTACGCCCTGAGGCCACCAGCAGAAGCAGGCAGAGGCTAGGTGTCTGACAAATATAGGGTGCGGCCACAAAGGCAATGATGTGTGGGGATGTCAACCCCAAGAACCAGCACAAGGAACACGGATTCCTCTCCTTGGCAGCCCTGTGAGGACATCAACATAGCTGGTCCTGTCAGGTGAGGCAACACCATCCTGAATCCATTTCCTTCTCAAGGATTACCTGCTTCCTTCAGGGACTGATCCCTGGGTACAGCACTCACACTGGGTGACCCTCAGGCTCTGCTTGGAGAATGACAACTAGAAACAACTAGAAGCCCATCAAGATAGTGACTGGAGAGAGTGGGTGGGGCAGAGTCAAGGAATACAGGGTGATATGTAAAAAAGCAGGGCAAAGGAATTCAGTACTTCAATAGATGTCAATACTCCACTATTTTTTTTTTTTTTGGCCTGTGTGTGTGTGTGTGTAAAGGTGCATGTATGTGCATTTTATGGGTGCACATGTGTACATGAGCATACGGTCTCAAGGCTGATGTCAATGTCTTCCTCCATTGCCCTTCACCTTATTTACTAAGGTGGTGTCTCGGAATAAATGCAGAGCCTGTAGTTCAGCTGGTCTAGCTGGTCAGCTTCCTCCAGGGACTTCCTGTCTCTCCTGATGGAAGCAGGTAAGTACACCTACCCAGCTTTTACCTGAGTTCTGGAGATCCAAAATTGAGTCCTCGGGCTTCCATGGACAATAACCCTTTCAGTAATTGCACAAATGGCTAGGAAGGGCAACATACACTTAGGATTCCTGTACTCCAGAAGATTACAGCAAAAATACTGGAAGCTCCAGACCAGCCTAGGTTATATGCAGAGATAGCCTTTCAGAAAAAGGAGGGTGAGCTGGACGGGGTAGTGCACGCCTTTAATCCCAACACTTGGGGAGGCAAAGGCAGGCAGACAGACTCGAGTTCAAGGCCAGCCTGGTCTAACAAAGCAAGTCCAGGATAGCCAAAGCTACAAGAGAAACACTGTCTCAAAACAAAAACAAAACAACAACAAAGGGTGGGGGAGAGTTGGAGGGGTACACACACATGAGATTCCAGCACTCCGGAGGCAGAGGCAGGTGGATCTCTGTGAGTTTGAGGCCAGCCTGGTCTACAGAGTGGATTCCAGGACAGTCAGGACTAAAACAGAGAAACCCTGCTTTGAAAAACCAAAACCAAAAACAACAACAACAACAACAAAAGGGGGTGGGGGGATAAGTTGAAGAGATGGTTCAGCAGTTAAGAGGACCCAGGTTTGATTCCTAGCACACACCCAGAAGCAAGTCTAGTTCCAAGGGAAACCAGCACACTCCTATCAGTCTCCTCACAGACATGCACATGATACACAGACATACATGCATAAAATTAAAATAAACAAATCTTTTTATGGGAGGGAGGCAGCTTGGGACAGGGTTTCTTTTTATAGTCCTGGCTGTCCTGGAAGTCTCTCTGTAGACCAGGCTGCACTCGAACTCACAGATCCACCTGCCTCTGCTTCCCAAGTGCTGGGATTAAAGGCACTTTGCCACCATTACACAGTTTAATAAATTTTTTTTTTAACAAAACAATTGAGGCTGTGCAGGTTGGCACACACCTTTTATCCTCAGGAAGCATAGACAGGTGGAGCTCTGTGAGTTCAAGGCCAGTGGTCAACATGGTAAGGTTCCAGGCCAGCCAGATTGATGTAGTGAGACCCTATACCACCACCAAAAAGGAAGAAAACTCAATGGAAAATGAGTAAGGAGATAAAATATTTAGAGTGAACACTCCCAAAGTGGGAAAGGCTTGTGCCCATCCACCCAGCAGCAGCCTCACTCTCTGGGGGTTAGTCTACTCCTTCTTCTTTCCCTTCATGATGGACCAGAACTCAGGGCTTCTTACATGTCAAGTGCTTGCCCACTCGGCCATCTTCCCAACCCTCAAGTTGCACACATAAATCCTCCAAAGAGACTGCATGTTCAGCCATGGCAGAGCACAGCACAGACTCAAGGGAAGAACGTTCCCTGACTTCAGCAGAAAGCGAAGTCAGAACTTGAGCAGAGGGGATTGGGGAAATACCAATGTACACGGCTGTCGGCCACTGTGGGCCTCGATCTACAGATGGAGGCCCAGTAGTTCAAACCTCAAGAACTATGGTTCCCAGGGTAGAATGCTTCCTGGAATACAAAAAGCCTCAGGTCCCATCATCCCCAGCGCCACATAAGCCAGGCATGGGGGTGCACAGCTATAATCCCAGCACTAGGGAGTACAGGCAAGAGAAGCAGGAGTTCAAGGCTATCTCTGGATATACTGTGAATTTCAGGCCTACTTGTTTAAAAAAGATGGGGGGGGGGCAGAAAATAATCAAGACTTCCCAAGGAAAAAAAAAGACTCAAATTACTAAATTTGGAATAAATGTGTAGGGACAGCATGACTTACCAAAAGGAACAAAAAGGGAAGAGGAGCTGTAGAGATGGCTCAGCAGGTAAAGGTATATATGCCAGAAGACTTCAGCTTGAGCCCCAGAACCGAGGAAAGATGGAGAGAGCTCCCTCCAATGATGCCCTCTGATGGAACATGACTTTAATACCAGCACTAAAGACGCAGAGGCAGGCAGATCTGAGTTCAAGGCCAGCCTGGTCTACAGAGTCAGGGCTACACAGAGAAACCCTGCCTCAGAGAGAGAGAGAGAGAGAGAAAGATGTGCACCATCACAGCCATCTAAGATTTGTTTATTTTTATTGTGTGAGTGTTTGCCTGCATCTATGTATGTGTCCATATGTACGCAGTGCCCTCAGAGGCCGGATGAAGGTGTCAGATCCCCTGGAACTGGAGTTACAGAGGGCTGACTTAAGCTAGCTGCCATGGGGGTGCTGAGAAGTGAATCCAGGTTCTCTGCAAGAACAAATGCCGTTAACCATCTCTCCAGTCCCATGAAATATTTATTCAAAAAGGCTAATAGAACACTATGGAAGAAATTGAAAACCTTGGAGGAAATGGTAGAAAAAAATTACAAAAAAAAAAAAAAAACCAAAAAAAAAATAAAAAACTTTCCCCCCAAAAAGCCCGGGGCCAACAACTTCATGGTGAATTCTAAGAAACACTGAAAAGGGAACGAACACCAATTCTTCTGAGATTCTTCCAAAGAATGGACTGGAGGGAACACATCTGAGCTCACTCTGCAAGGCCAGCATTCTGCCTGTTACTCAGGAAGTCAGACGGAAGCATCAGAAAGTTCCCCTCCTAGGAGCTGTGAGCATAAATCAAAGTTCAGTGCCAGATGCTCGGCAGGGAGGCCCCTTCACATTAGAGGCTACTGCTGCGGCCCTTTGTTGCACAGCAGAGCTAGATGGTTAGACCCACTGCTGAAGACACCCACACCCTTAAGACTAAGGAACAGCAGCTGTTCCCTGCTGACTATCCACAAGTTTTAGAAGGTGCTGAGAACTGGGCACAGTGGCACGGGCCTGTAGTCCCAGCACTTGTGGAGGCAGAGGCAGGGGGATCTACATGAGTTCAACACCAGCCTGGTCTACAAAGAGAGTTCAGCCACAGATACACAGAGAAACCAAGAAAGAGAAACCAAGAGAGGGAGAGAGAGGGGAGAGAAGAGAGAAAGAAAGAGAGAGGAGAGAGACAAGAAAGAAAGAAAGAAAGAAAGAAAGAAAGAAAGAAAGAAAGAAAGAAAGAAGGAAGGAAGGAAGGAAGGAAGGAAGGAAGGAAGGAAGGAAGGAGGAAGGAAGCTGAGAAAGTCATCAATGGTCCTACCCAGCTGTGGCCAACAAGCTACAATAACAACCTGTCTGGAAAGATATTTCCATTGGTGCAGCAATGGTAACCACTCTAGAGGAGCCCACTCTACAGGAAGAAACTCATGCCTGCCTCTGAAAGGCTAGACAAAATCTGGTGGCTAGCAGGCTCGAGGATTCAGGGGAGAACTTATTACAGGGTTTTTGTTGTTGTTTTGTTTAGTTTTGAAATAGGGTCTTTATATATAGTCCTGGTTGTCTTGAAACTTGAACTGTAGACTAGGCTGGCCATGAACTCAGAGATCTCATGCCGCTGTCTCCTGAGTGCTGGAATTAAAAGTGTGTGCCACCATGCCCAGCTGAACCTACTACTGCTGTTTAACTGTCAAACTGGATTTCAAATGCTTAAGTTTAACTTAAGTTAAATGCTCTCAGCTTCTATCAGAAAAGCTTCCCTCTGCAGTGGGCAGCACACGTGTGGAAATACACAGCTGGTCAAAATTGAGAATGACTGTAGGGTGCTCAGACGAGACCTAAATAGGATAAGCTGTATCAATACCTCCAAATCTCAAGAAACCTTTGGATTTGAGAACAGAAAAATGTTAAGAAGCCAGGCAAATGTCTCTAATCCCAGCTAGTACTCAGGAGGCGGAGGCAGGAAGATCTTTGTGAGTTTGGGGCCTATGTAGGGAACTCCAGAACAGCCAAATCTACATAGGGAGACTCTGCCTCAAAACAACAACAACAACAAAAGAAACAAGCTGGGTGTAGTAGTGCATGCTTTTAATCTAGCTCATCTACAGAACTAGTTCCAGAACAGGCAGGACTACACAGAGAAACCCTGCATTGAAAAACCAAAACCAACCAAACAAACCCTAAATAAAGAGCAAATAAAATTAAGATTTTTAAGAGCCAGAGGACAAGGGGTGCTGAGAAGTGTTTTCAGAAGAGGAGATAACTGCAGCTATCTACTCAGCTCCTGTGCAGGATTCACCTGCCAGCATTTGGTCATATCATACATGGAGAAGGGGGCTCTTGAGGCTCCACCCCTCACTGAGGGACTACAGGCAGTGAAGAGTTCCTGGAAGCAGTGTCATGTGCAGTAAATAACCCCCCACAAACACACACTCATGCCTTTGCAAGCAACCATAGCTTAATCAGTGGGCGGGGAAGAGTTGGGGGGGAATGAAGAGGCGGAAAAGGACTGCCTCAGCTACTTTCCCCCCTACCCCCAGAAATGGGGTATCACTACATACCTCTGGTGATCTTGTACTCATTTTGTAGAACAGGCTGGCCTTGAACTCCCAAAGATCTGCCTGCGCCTGCCTCTGCCTCTGGAGTGCTGGAATTAAAGGCATGTACCACTATATCCAGCTCTTCCCTACTTTTCTATGATAAAACACCATAAGAAAGGCAACTTATTAAAAAAATGCATTTAATCTGGGGCTCACAGTACCAGAGGGTTAGTCCACGACCATCATGGTAGGGAACATGGCAGCAGGCAGACAGCCAGAGCACTGGAATAGTATCTGTAGGCTCAGAGCTTACATCTGATCTACAAGCAAAGAGGCAGAATGAGAACTCACTGAGAATGGTGTGGGCTTTGAAACCTCAGTGCCTCCCCCTAAACCCCTAACTGCGTCCTAAGCCTTTCTCCCCGAGGCTGCTCAGCTGTGCAATGTTACGTAAGACTGGTAAGACATATCTTAAACCTTCGGGTCAGGTCTGGTCTCTACCAGAAGTCTCTGATTGGAGGGTCAGGCTCCTGGAGGAGACTCTCTAACCCACAGGACAGATCATGGCGGTGCCTCTCCAGATGTGTGAGCAGAGCATTGCTCTTAGTCTCTGTGCTATACACTGTGCAGTGGTCCTCATGGGGTTCTAAGACTGTCTGGTTATCTTGAGGGAGTGATGTCACTGGGTCCTGGTTATCAGGTACCGTCTTGAGTGCGGTGGGGTTCCTGACTCATCTGTTTTTACATGTCTAAAAGGCATATTTTACTATGTTCATTATACCCAGTGACCCACCTCTTCTAACAAGGCCACTCCTCCTAATCCTTCCCAAACAGTTCTACCAACTAGGAACCAAGTATTTAAGAATAGGAGCCGTAAGTATTATGTGAATGAGATTGCTGAAGTGTTTTTTTTTTTTTTTTAATTTTGTTTTGTTTTGTTTTTTTTTCAAGACAGGGTTTCCCTGTGTAGCCTTGGCTGTCCTGCCTGGACTCAATTTGTAGATGAGGCTGGCCTCAAACTCAGAGAGATCCACCTGCCTCTGACTCCCTTAGTACTGGGATTAAAGGTGTGCACTACTGTGCCTGGCTCTGGAGAATTTTTTTTAAAGAAAGACTAAGACTAAGCTGGGCACAGAAATGCTCCCCTGTAATACCAGTACTTAGGAGGTTGAGCCAGGACATTCACAAGTTTGTGGCTAACCTGGGCAACACAGCCAGACCTTACCTCAAAGACAAAACATGGGAAAGACTTGTGAGGAGGGCCCTGCTCACAGCCTAAGGAGCTACTGGCTATTAAGGCTGCTAAGGGGAAAGGATCATTTTTCTTTAGCGGTATGGACACTGTTAGATTGCCCACGCTCCACTGAATAGCCCTTCATACCCATGGACATGTGGGCAGTACTAACTCTACTCAGTAAGTCATTTAAAAAGAAAAAGATATGAAGTTTGGAGGGGAATGTGCTACAGAGTCCTGGGGAAATTTGAGGAAGTGTGTGTGACTGTGATCAAAAGATGTTATATGACCCGGCATAGCATTGCACACCTTTAATTTCAGCACTGAGGCTAGGGCAAAGGCAAGGGGATCTCTGTGAGTTTGATGCCAGCCTGCTCTAAATACAGAGTTTCAGGCCAACAGGGCTAAACAATAAGAAGACTCTGTCTCAAAATAAATAAAAGATTTAAGGGCTAGCTAGCACTGTGGCTCAGTTTATAGAATGTGTGCCTGGAATACAAGCCTTGGGTTCTATTCCTTGCACCAGATAAGCAGGGTGCAGTGGCAATATTTGTCACACACAACCCCAGCACTGGAGAGTATAAGGCCAGGATGGACTATATAATGAGATCCTTACTTACAACCAAAAAGGAGGGCTGAGAATAGAGCTCGCTGCCAGAGTGCTTGCCTAACATGCACAAGAGTCATTCTCCAATTCCAAAAAAGAAATAAGTAAATAAATAAAAAGTAAACAGAAGCCCTGGAACTCGGTGCAGCATGGAGGAATGGTGGAGCCTCGGAAGCATTAAGAGAGGTGGATAGCCCAGCTATCCACTCCCTGGAGTCCAGGCCAACACAGCAGAGACGCTGTGCACCTTTGCTTACCGCTGCAGCCACACAGCTTGGTGACGAGACGAGCCTGGGTGCCCAAGCACAGGGGAAGAAGCAATATGTGCTATGCACACACAGGATTTACAAGGCTGGGGTCGGCTCCAACTCACCATGAAGTGGGTAAGCCCAGCTCAGAAGGAGAAACTATCTAGGTTTCTCTTATCTATGGCTCCTACTTTTTTTTTTTTTTTTTTTTTTTTGAGACACCACAGCCAAGGCTGAACTCTTAGCAACGCTCCTGCCTCAGTGGCCCTGCCTAAGTACCAGATTTCATCTTCAATGCAGAACCATTCATTCTTTTGTAGCCATATGGCAGGGGGATGGTAAAGCTGGTTTCTGCCTCTGGCTTAACTGTCTTTCTGGAAAGTGTGTCACAGGCCTTGTGACCCACTGGTTTCAAATGGCTGCTGGGAGGAGGGGTGTTGTAGATTCAGACTGTGAAACTATTCCCACTGGTTTCAGGACATTTTAATCTTCTCCAGGCTCTATGTCCACTAAGCATTCACTCCCTTGTCACCCCCTGTAACCACAACTCCACTGTTTCTGGGAACTAGCCTGTTCTAGACTATTCTTCCAAGTGGATTCATGCAGCTTTTGTGCCCAGTTTCTCTCGTGTCTTTCTTCTTATTACGTTTTTGGTAAATTTTTATTGGTGGTGGTTTTTACAATTTTTAAAAAGGCCCTCACTGTACACAATATTGGGTTCTGGAAGGACATTTTCATATGAAATATGAATGTATGAGCATATTAGACACTGATCACACCTCTCACTATTCCCCTGCCCTCCTCTCCTCTCCAATTAGTCTTCATGCCTCTAAACTTGTATTATAGCTTGTTTTTATACACACACACACACACACACACACACACACACACACACACACGAACTTTATGCCTCTGTATAAACTCTAAGACCATGGTTGGTACTGGGCTTCAGCTGGCAGAGCACTTGCCTAGCATATAGGAGCTCTGGGTTCCATCCTCAGCACCCCATAAAGCAGATGTGGCTATTGCTGGGTCATCCCAGCACTGGGGAAGTGGAAACAGAGTGATTAGAACTTTAAGGCCGGCCTCTAGGTCTGAGTCTTACCTGAGCAATATGGAACCCTGTTTTGAAAACCCCACTGCTGCCAACACTAACATCCCCAGGAAGGCCTTGGCTGTGCTTGCTTTAGCTAATTCTCATTTGCCTCCTGAAGCTTTGTCCCCTGTGATCCTGAGCTAGAGCCTGCACTTCCTTTTGCTGTATGTGGCTGCAGGGTCTCACTGTGACCCAGCTCCACAGCACTAAGCATGTTGGTTTGGTCCAGCTGGGTGGGGCCCAGTCACAATGTGACAAGGAGCTCGGTAACTAGAGCCTAGGTGGATGTAAACAGTGACACATGAGGAGGGGCCAGGCACCTGTGAGGCTGAGGCACACCTCAGAGAAACATATTCTCTGTTTGACCTAAAGAGAAACCTTTAGGTCAAACAGAGAATATAAGTGCTTCCTAAAGAAATTACAGGTGGACAGAATGACAAGGTGGTGACACAGTAGCAGAGCATTCTGGGATTGCCCTGGAGGAGGGGACATTTCCACGGAAGCTAAAAGAAGGTAGTAATTGAGCTGCAGAGCTGGCTGAGGGACAAAGAGTGGTCAGGGAGTACAAACAGCATGCACCAAGATCCTGAGAGGCATCAGGCTACCCAGGTGGAGGAACACGAAGGCCCAGTGGGGCTGGAACAGAATAAAGAAGGGGGCTGTGAGATAACTCAAGCAGGTAAAGGTGCTTGCTGCTGGAGTCAGCTAAAGACCTGACTTCAATACCTGAAACACAAAGAGGAAGGAGAGAACCAAGTCTTTGCAAGTTGTCCTTTGACCACAACCACCCCCACCCCAACACACATCTCAAGTTTTTATGGCTGGATATGATGGCACACACCTTTAGATCCCAACAACTGAAGGAGGAGGAAGGTGGATCGCTGTGAGAAGTTTGAGGCCTACATAGCATGCTCCAGAACAGCCAGAGCCACATAACAGAGACCCTATCTCACAGCAACACAAAACAACAAAAATAAAGGGATATGACCAGGCACTGGTGGCATGTGCCTTAATAGGTTAAACCCCAGCATCTGAGAGGCAGAGGCAGGCATTATCTCTGAGTTTGAGGACAGCCTGGTCTGCAGAGCAAATTCTAGGACAGCCAGGGCTACACAGAGTAACCCTGTCTCGAAAAAAATACAATTCCATCTGTAGTGAACAAGTACTGACGTCTTCTGAGTGGCTATTTTCTAGGCAACACACCTAACCCATTTCCAGCATTCCTGGCACCACGGCTGGAGCACAGGCCTGCACTGCCACATGCCCCACGGGTTTGGGGCAGGCTCCTTCTATGGAGGGGGGGAGTCAGACAGACAAGAGTGAGGGAGCAGGCAGTACTGGGCAGTGCTAGACAGCTGATGGAACAGCACAGCAATCAAAATTAACAGGAGGCTGGGGTGCATAGAGAGGACAGTCCCCATTAGGGACCACTTGGCCTGTCATTCGCAGCACTGAACAGAAGATCCAGTCTCAAATAAGATGAAGGCCAGAACCTGTATCTGGAACTACCCTCTGCCACCTACATCCACAAACGTGCACATATAAGCATAAAAATGAAGAATAAAACCACGCCCTCGCTGGGGCTCGGGCTCACTTGGTCAAGTGTTTGTCTGACACACACAGAGTCCTGAGCTCTCTGTCTTCAGGTGTGGGATGCATGCTTGTCATGCTAGCACCTGGGAGGTAGAAGCAGGAGCATCAGGAGTCCAAGGTCATCTTCAGATACATAGTGAACCTGAGACCAGCCTGGGACAGAATACTGTTTCAACAAACCAAAATAAATACCTAAGAACAGATCTTTATAAACCAAAACAACCTATTCATTCATTCATTCATTCATTCATTCATTCATTCATTCATTCATTCACTCATTCCCCCCTTCTCTCTAGCTTTCTTTCGGTGTTATGTGTTTATTTATGTAGTGCTCTCGATGGAATCCTGGCCCATGCTTGACAAGGACGCCATCACTGACGTAGAGCCTTAGTCTTTTATTTTGTTTGGTAGAAATGCACAACATGGCGTTGGGGGCCCACACCTTTAATCCCAGTACTGGGGAGGCTAATGTTTAAGGCCGGCCTGGTGTACATAGTGAGTTCCAGGACAGCCAGAGTTGCTTGGATAAATGGATAGATGATAGATAAGTTGATCCAAAAGCTGAGTGTAAAAGGGGTATTTAGAGCTGGGCATGGTGCTACACCTCTAATACCAGCATATACCAAGCTGAGGTAGAAGTGGCTCAAGCTCCAGGTCAGTGTGAAAACCAAAGAATTCTCAAAACAACAAACAAACAGAAACAAAATTAATGTTTAAAGGAACTAGAGCATCCAAAACAACTGAGAAAAAGAACAAAGAGTACTCACAGTGTCTGATTTCGACACTGAGCAGAGAGCTGCAATCATAACACAGATGTGACTTGGGCAGATGTGGGAACCACTGGGCAGTGTTCCAGCAGCATCCAAAAAAGACCATGCCCACCCAACACAACAGAAAACTGCACAATGCTTTGCAAAAAATATCAAAAACGACTCTTGATTTACACTTTATAATTTATACAAAATGCAATAGACAGTTAGGAAATGGGCTTCAACAGTAGTGGGCCTATCTAGAATCCCCCAGTGAGGGGTTGGAGGTGTGGCTCAGTAGAACCCCTGCCCACAATTGTTCCCCTCTACTCCCTAATTAGGGGCTGGCAACCTGACTCAGCAGGAGGGCGGGCACTTGCCTGGAATCCATCAGTGAGACACTAGGGATATTATTTAATGGTGGAACTCCTGCCTAGAATCCCCTCACTGAGTTCCTGAGGCATAGCTCAGTAGTTCAGTGGTAGAGCCCCTGGCTAGAATCCCAGCGGTGAGGGGCTGGAATTGTGGTTCAGTAGTAGAGGCCTTGCCTAGCTTGCATCCCCAGCCCTGCCAAAAATCAAAATGAAGGCTGGGAAGATGGCTCAGCAAGCAAAACACTTACAATGCAAACCTGAAGACCAAAGTCCAGATCCCCAGTACCAACATACTGCCAAGCAGATGTGGTTCCCACCTGTAATGCCACTGTTTGTGGGTAAGAGATAGAGATACTGGAAGACACTGGCAAGCCAGATGTATAAGTGAAAGATCCTGCCTCAGTACTCAAGGAAAACACTTGATAGAAATCTCTGGCCTCCACGCACAAGCACCCACAACATACATGCAAACTCACACATAGACTTGCGTCCTCACACATAAAACCTTTAGGGCCTGAAAAGAACATGGAAAAACAAAAACAGTGACTTTCAAGTAGGGAAATGTGGCAGATGACATTTTCACCAGACTACAGCCCTCTCCCTAGTAACATGTCTTGCTGACTGACATCATGAAGCCCTACAGGATGGATAAAGGGGACCTAAGTAGTATTCTTACCCAAAATGAAGGAACTCACAGTCAACTGTGAGAAAAAGCCAGATAAGCCGGAAGAAGTTACTGTTGTTCATGCTCTATCAAAACCCAAGGTCATGAGAAACTAGAAGAGACGAGAAGAAACTAGAAGAAACTAGAGATCCAAGAAGTGAAGCAGCTGGAAAGTGATCCTGCATCAGAAGGGTGACTAGTGGCTACCATCAACAGTGACAGTGTCATTCTCAACAGTGTCTGCAGTAGGGAGAGGCTGAGGGAGACAGACTGAGCAATGCATTCTGCATTCTATTGATTTGTTTCTGTCCTTGGAGGTGGGATTGCACGGCCCTCGTGAGAGGACAACTTGCAGGAGTCTGTTCTCTTCTTCCACGGTCCCAGGGCTCCAGCTCACGTCACCAGCACCTTTCCCGAGAGCCACCTGGCTAGCCCCTCTCTGTCCTAGCTTTATAACTCTTCTGTAGCCAGTCATGGTGATGTACACCTATATGCTCCACTCAGGAGAAAGAGGCAGGCAGCTCTCTGAGTTTGGAGCTAGCCTGGTCCACACAGGGAAGTACAGTCCCCACAACCAAAATAACTAATGTAATCTTAAAGCTAAAGAGGAAGGTCAGTGGTAGTGGCCCGGTACCATAAAAATAACTTAGACTGGTGTGCTGGCACACGCCTACACAAACAGTACTCAGGAGGTGGGAGCAGGGAAATCAGGAGTCCAGGCCATACAAAGCTACAAAAAAGAGCTAATCTCAACAAACAAACAAACAAACAAACAACAACAACAAAACAGGCTTGGGGGTGTATGAAGCCCTGGGTTCCATCCCTAGCACCACCTAAGTCAGGTATCGTGGTGCACGCCTGTCATCCCAGTACTTAGAAGGTGGAGCCAGGAGGATCAGAGGTTTGAGGCCGGCCTGGATTATATTAAACTGTTAAAAAAAAATTTTTTTTTTAAATCTTTTATCTAGGCATGACTGCTGTAGTACTGGCCTGCAATCCCAGCACTCGAGGCTGATGCAAGTTGTTGGAGGGAAAGAAAGGCCTGGTGTTGTCTGTAATCTCAGCACAGGGAAGTGAAGGCAGGAAGCACAGAAGCACACGCCCCGCCTCAGCAATGCACTAAACTTACTTTGAGGTCAGCAATGTGACATAAGACTTCAAGAAAAAATTCAAAAGAAAAAAAAAGTTTAAGACTCAGTTTTCAACCCATGCCAGGGCAAACCTCAGGTAAGAAGCTCCCTAGAAAACAACTTATGCCCAACTCCTTGATGGCCTGCACTACACCGTGTTCCCTGACAGTGTCGCCAAGGCAGAGGTTGCAGAAGCCAGGCTTCCGCTTGGTTGAGGGGGAAGTCAGCATTGCAAAATGACAGCAACAGAGACTTAGCCCACAGGAAGACCTCACTGAGAGGGGGCTCCAGACACTGGGCAGTCTCCTGGTCTGGATCTCTGCTTGGCTTCACCACGCAGCCACAAGGGCCTTAGCAAACACACAGTTCCTCACAGTACAGTGGCACACACCTGGAGTGCCAGCACTAACGGTGGGTGCAGAAGGACCAGCAGTTCAAGGCCAGCCTCCCACTGGCAGGTTCCCTGCTGTTAGGGCTGCTGGGGGCAGGCATCTCAGGCCAGAGAGCTACCATCCTCTAGAACAGCAGTTTTTAACCTGTAATCTCAGCACTGAGAAGGCTAAGGCAAGAGCACTGTAGGTTTGAAGCCAGCCTGAGCTGCACAGCAAAACTCTGTATCCATAAAACAAATGATAGAGACTAGGGAGATATCACCATGCATAAAGCACTTGCTGGCTAAACAGGAGTTCAATTCCCCAAGCTGAAAGAAAAATCTGGGCATGGAGATATATGCCTTTATTCCTGATTCTGGAGGAGGAAGAAGGGCAAAGACAATGAGACCTGGTTCAAGGTGAGACCCTATCTCAAAAATAACAATTATGGGTCTGGTGAGACAGCTCAACGGCTAAGAACACAGAGTAACAGAATTCAGTTCCTAGTATCCTCATGGTGTATCACAAGCCTCTGCTACTCAAATTCCAGGAGATCAAATGTCCTCTTCTGGTCTCCTTGGGTCCCAGGCATGCACATGAACCATAATAATAAAAATCTAATTTAAAAATAATAATTTTTTAAATATGAAAAGAGTCCCTGGCCGCCACTACTCCCCCTCCACACAGGTGAACATAAAGATAGACACATAAATAACAACATAACAAAGATAATAACAGGACTAGAAACAGGCTGGCTATAGGCCAGGAGACTGCTTGCCGAGCAAGGTCAAGCCCTGAATTCCTTACCCAGCACCACACAAAACAGGTGGCAAATACCGGTAGCAGTACCAGTAGGGTAGAGAAGGAACAAGCAGTGAGTGCCAGGGTGTGTAGGTTCACAAGAGTCCTTGCTCTGTTCCATGAGTGGAAGCTGAGTCTCTGAGCAGAGAAGTAGCACACGACACTCAGATAGGACACTGAGGCAAGAAGAAGGCCTCTTGGCTGGTCCAAAGGCACTTATCCAACTTCACCTGTGAAGGGGCTGCCTCCACCAGGTTAAGGGCCACAGAGCCTGCACCAGCCACCTACCTACCCTTCCATTCACACTCCTAGGGTCCCTCCCTTGAAGTGCATTTAGAATCTTGGAACAATGAAGGCAAAAAGAGCTTTAATGTCTGTCACCAAAGCACATAGGCCACAGAGCACTTCACAGCAGTATGAGGAAAAGAGCTGGACAGCCAGCAACATAGGCACAAAGCACACAGCAGCAAGCCACTCCTCTGCTTTACCTCAGCAAGAAGGCAGCTGCCTCCTCCAAGATGCTCTCCCCAACTGCCACTCCTGCTTCCTACAAGTAGGCACTGGGAGAGCTTTTCATCCTGACCTGCCCTTTCCCTCAGCAGCCGCATCTGTAAGTGAAGCCATACCCAAAGGCTCACAGACAGAAATCTGTACCTTGGCACATGGGAAGTTTGCCAAAGACTTTACCCCAGGATCAGGAGGAAGGCTGGAAAATCTAAGTTAGGGGGAATCTTACAAGCAAGCAAGCCTTAGGGTAAGGCCCCACAAGAGAAGGCCAAGAGTCTGGTTTTATAACACCGACTCCAGAATCCGGGGAAGGTTTTTTTTGACAAGAAATTTTTACTGGGTGAGAGGGATCACACACAGGCCTGCAGGTGAGTAAGACACACGGTATTAAGGCTGTAGGGAACTACCCGTTGAGGGCGCTGCTCTCAACAGCACAGACACCTCAACTTCCTAATGCTGGTCCAGGCTACCTCTACTCCTAACGCACCAGGTGGTCAGGATACTCCAAGCTACAACTGCAAACTATCATGGAAAGATTTCTTTCTTTTTTTCTTGTTTGAGACAGGGTTTCTCTATATGTAGCCTTGGCTGTCCTGGAATTCACCCTGTAGACCAGGCTGGCCTTGAACCCATGGAAAGATTTCTAAGAAGTGTCCCTGGCTAGAAAAGCTAGCTGTGGCTCCATGGTTAAGCACTACACAAAAGAACCAGAGTGTGGATCCCTAGAAGCCACATAAACGCTAAGCAGGTGCAGCAGTCCACTTGCAATGTCAGCCTAGAAAGACAAGAACCGTGGGTCGAAGCCCAAAACAAACTGTTAGCTAGCCTAGCTATATCAGTGAGCTCTGGGTTTGACTGAGAGGTCCTGCCTCAATGGATGCAGTGGGAGCTTTCCGGCCTCTATGCACACTCCCGCTCACACATGCAAACACACATACACACATATACATACCACCTACATCTGAAAAAAAAAAAAAAAGGAAAACAGAAGTTACTTTTGTGGAGTTTGTTGTTACACTATTTTTCTCTTTAGTTTGTTGGGGGTTTTAAGACAGGTCTCCTGTAGCTCAGGCTGGCCTCCACTTGGCTGGGTAGAAGAGGCTAGCCTTGAACTTCTATCCTCCTCCTGCACCTCTCAGGTGGGATTACAGCCAGCTTTTCTTGTTTGATTTAGGTTTTTGCTTGTTCGTTTATGGAGACAGGGTCTCACTCTGTAGCCCAGGCTAGCCTTGAATTTACAGTAATCTTCCAGCCTTAACCTTTCAGATGCTGGGGTTCCAGGAGTAAGCTACCACACTCAGTGGAAAACTAGCTGTCACACAAGCAGAGTGATCGGTCATCTGGGTGAAGATAAGGGATCGGCCTAGGAAGAGCAGGCTCACTCCCCTGTGAAAGAGGTGTACTTACCGTAAGACAGACTCCCGTAGTCTGTTGGACTTCCTTATAAAGCTGAAGAAGGGCAGGATCTGTTACCTGTTCCCACTCTGCTCTTGGAATTAAAAACTGACAGGCAGTGTCCTGAGTCCCATGTGACTCGGGCTATGCCAAATCTGCATGGGCAATCAGCTCACAGGTGTGTACAGGAGACCATAACTGCGGTTCCCCGCCTGGACACTGTTCCCTCTCACCAGTCTCCAGCTCAACTGAGGGGCATCCATGTGGCATCGGCACTGAAAGCAGTCTCTCGCTTCTGACTCCATCCTATCCATCACCACACTTCTCATTCTTCCAGAATGTTTTGTTGATTTATCTGCTCACTCATTTTCTGTAGGTCCAGGGCCCCATCAAGTCTCCAGTATGTGGCCCAGCAGGCCCACCTTAAGGCCTGACAGACACACACTTGACAACTTTGAAGAAGTCTGGCCTTCATGAGGAACGTTACTCTCCCTCTCTAGTCTCAGTTTCCCCGCCTGTAGCTGAGGGCAGTAAAAAGCAGTGATCGTCTCCCACAGGCTGGGGCGGGCCTCTGCTGGTAGAGAGGCTTGGTTGCTGGCATGCAGCAAGCCCCGGGTTCCATCCCAGCAAGGAATAAACCAGAATGATGGGACACATCTGGAATGCCAGCACACAGAACAGAGACAAGACTGTGAGTTCAAGGTCAGCCTCAGCTCCTTAGGAAACTCCAGGCCAGCCTATGCTACATGAGACCCTGTCTTAAAAGAAGCAAGAGGAGGAAATGACTCAGTGCTCATGATCACTTACTGCTCTTGCAGAGGACAGGGTTCAGTCCCCAGTACCACGTTCACACTGTCTGCGACTCCAGTTCCAGAGGATCCAACACCCTCTAGCCTTCAAGGGCACTGCAGCCATACAGTACACATAAACTCATGCAAGCACACACACACACACACATAAAAATAACAAAGGAGATATACAAATATATAAACACATAAATTAATAAAGAGAAACTTGAGGGAATCGAGGTGCTCACCTAGCCTCTGGCTGAAGCTGAGTGTGACCTCATAGAAATTACCCAAATACATCTGGCTCAGCTTGCAGAGAGGCCGTGTAAGTAGCTCATTACGACTGTATGTTCTCCAAAAGCATTGACACTTTAATAAGGGCCTAATTACAGGCAGCACTTGGCCCCTCCCCTGTAAATTAGGGTTCAGCGGATGCCCAAGTTTCTCGAGGAGCCTGTCATTTCAGCATTGTATTCTAACCTGGCACAGCCTAGACCAGCTGCAACTCTGGGCAAAAGCAAGTGTGAGGAGAGGAATGGGGTTCTCTTCAGTGACCAGCTCTTACCCAGCTCTAGAAAATACTCAGCTGAGGCCAGCATGGTGTTGCAGGCCTACCACTGCAGCACTGGAGAAAGAAGGGGGGGGGAACCCGACAAGAAATCACAAGCTTGGGGCTAGCCTGGGCTATTAAAAAAAAAAAACCCACTGTGTATTAAAAACAGACGAAAAGCCAGTGGTGCATGCCTTTAAACCTGGCACTCAGGAGGCAGAGGCAGACTGATTTCTGTGGGTTCAAACCCAGCCTGGTCTACAGAGTGAGTTCCAGGACAGCCAGAGCTACACAGAGAAACATCTCAAAAAGCAAAACAACAAAAACAAATAAAAAGAAAAACAGGAGAAAAAATACTGATGTGATGGCTCAGTGGATAAAGATACCTGCTGCCAAGCCTGATGACGTGAGTTGGAACTAGGGGACCCAAAAGGAAAACAACTCCTGCAAGCTGTCCTCTGACCCCCACATGCACTGTGCCACTCGGGCGTGCACAGCAACACGGGCGCGCACAGCCACCAACACCTCCTGATCCACGGAAAATGGGACCAGGCCCTAACAGGTGAAGAGAACAGAGGGAAAACCGTCAGTTGGAAGAGCAGAGCACCCTTGGACACACAAGCATCCAGTGAGTGATAGGGACAGTGCCTCCAGGCCGCGCTCCCTCCCTCCTCCCTGCTCTCTAGGAAAATGTGGGCTGTGCAAAGCCCTACACCAATTCCTTTTAAACTTCATCTTACAGCTCTAGCTTCCTGGCACTCCTGGTGTGCTCTCAGCTCGGAGCCTTCATGCTGGCTATTTCCATGTCCTGGGATGCTTTTTCCAGTCTTCAGGATACCCTCCCTAGCTTCTCCCTGTCTTCTCCCAAGTCAAGTGTCACCTGACTCCTCTGGGGGTAGTCCTCACTCACTGGCTCTGATGGCTCACTTTATTACCCTGGCACTGTTATCACCAGCACCAGTTCTTTTATCTAGTCTCTGCTGTTTGGCTTTAGGCCATATCCCTGGACACATGGGACAGTTGTGCTAAGCACTGGAAAACACTGTCCAATGAGCACTAACTCAGCCCAAAGAAGAGTTATTGCGCGTTCTCTCTCTCTCTCTCTCTCTCTCTCTCTCTCTCTCTCGCTCTCGCTCCGCGAGCGCGTGCGCGCTCTCTCTCTCTCTCTCTCACCCTCTCACACCCACCCACACCAACTATTTATTTACTTAGGCAGAGCCTAAACTAGCAACTAGCAATCTTCCTGTCTCAGCCTGAGCACTGGAGTTCAGGGCCTGAGCTTGGAATTCTTGGCCTTTTTGCCTCCACGTGGCTTTAGAGGCATGCCCCTGTTTCTGTGATTCTAGGAGTGGAGTCTGAGGCTCCATTCATGATAAGTACTCTACCAACTGAGCTACACCCCTGTAGCCCCCCCCCCTTTGTTTTCCTGTAGCTCCCTTTTTGGTTTTCCTTAAAAAAAAAAAAAAGAAAAAAAGTATTTTTCATTTATTTATCCTCTTTGGGTTGCGTGCATGCACTAAACAGGAATTGCTTCTCCGCTTCTACCATTGGGTTTCAGGGATCAAACCCAGGTCATCAGACTTGGTGGCAAACCCTTTACTTACTGAGCCATCTTGCCAGCCTGCTTGTAGGCCTTACAGAGGTGGGATTCAGTCCATTGTCAAAGGCCTCAAAGACATGTACCAGGTGACTCCGTAAGGTAGCAGGTCAAACATTCAACTGGTATGGTAGCCCCACTTCCTACTGAGGTGACAGACTCAGCAGGACAATCCACACTCACAGGAAGGAGCCCAACCTCAGCTTTCCAGGCTGGCGCCCCAACTTCCTGGGCTCCTGTCCAAAAAGGGGGAGAGGGAATCCAGCCAGCCTCTCTTTGCCAGCCCCTCAGCTAAATAGGAAAGGTTAGGTAGAAACCAAGCGCTCCTGAGAGCCACAAAATCATGGCCAGTGCACATAGCTGGCTGGCCAAAGGTTTCAAATACAAAAGCCTCCCTAAGGGTAAGAGCAGCCTTGAAGGTGTTGGCCTTAACTTATTTTTAACTTCGGGGAGCCTTAGCACCTGACGGCAGGCACTCTACCACTGGCCTGTATGCCCAAACTACATACAACCCCCAACTTATAGCAGGGAAACCTGTAAGGATGGCTAGCTCACCTGCCATACACAAAGCTTCCACCCCCAGCACAATATAAACTCCAACATAGTGGTGTACACCTACAATGCCAGAACTCAGGACGTGGAGGCAGGAGATGAGGGATTCTAGGCTATCCTCAGCTACACAGCCATTTCAAAGCCAGCCTAGGATGCATGAGTCCTTGGGGGTTTTGTCTGTTGGCTTGTTTAAAAAGTTTCTATGGCACCGGGGACTGACTGACTGCCCACGAGTGAAGACCCAAGTTCAATCCTTGGCAGGCACGTTAACAAGCCAGGCATCACAACACACACTTGGCACTCCAGCACTGTGGAGGCCTAGACAGATCCCTGGGGCCAGCTGGCCAGTCAGTCTAGATTAATCAGCAAGCCCAAGTTCCACCGAGAGACCATTTCTAAAAAACATCACGTAGACTGGGCTGGGCATAGTGGCACACGCCTGTGATTGCTGCGCTCAGGGAGGCAGAGGCAGGCAGATTTCTGTGAGTTTGAGGCCAGCCTGGTCTACAAAAGGAGTCCAGGACAGCCAACGCTACACAGAGAAATACTGTCTTGGGAAAAAAACAAAAAACATAGCAAACAAGAAAAAAACAAAACAAAAAAACCACGACGTAGATGGCTCTGGAGAAACCATGCCTAAATATGACCTCTGTCCGCCAGGCACTCATATGTAGACACATGCTGACATGTGCACAGACACACACAAAGGAATCTGGGGCCACAATGCCCAATCCAGTTCGCTGAAGTCACACAACCAATCATGGCAGACCCATGCTTAGGGCCTCAGGCCCCCTCACCATTATCATTACTCTCGAGAACCTTCTGGGTGGTTTCTGGCTCTGTAGAAATCTGGACTTCATGTGAAACCTGTTCCACACATTTCAGGCCCTTGGCCCCAGGCCAGCCATCAGCATGCACGCCCCTGCAGCGGGCGGGGCCAACTGGGACATCCTGGACTACATCAGCGTTCTCAGAAAACTCCAGGGCAGCACTGACAGTGAGAAGCCCGGGCCGGCCCCAGGTGCTGAGCAGGCCAAGCCATTGGCACACTCTCTGCTTTGCTCCTGGGTAACAGCCAGATACCCACTGGACATTCAAGAACAGCAGAAGAAGGAAACAGACTCTCAGTTCTGACCATTTAGTCAAATTCACAACAGAAAATAGAGAAGAGAGAATAAGAGCCCCTCTTAGCAGGGTCCTGCAGCACAGGTACGCTAAGACATTCCAAAGCAAAAAGAACTTAATGCAAGGCACAGTGGTGCATGCCTGTGATCCCAGCACTTGGAAAACGGAAGCGAGAAAAGACTGCTACCATTCAGGGAGCCAACCTGTATCACATAGTAAATTCCTGGTCAGACTGGACTACACTATGAGACTTTCAGAACAGCCAAAAAATGACAGGAAAGGTGTTGCACACCTTTAATCTCAGCACTCAGGAAGCAGAAGCAGGTGGATCCTGGTGCACTCAAGACCAGCCTGGTCTAGACTGTGAGACTCTGTCTAAAAAATTAATTAAAAGTTAGGCGTGGGCACCTACACGTTTGATCCCAACACTCGGGAGGCAAAGGCAGGTAGATCTGAGTTCAAAGCCATCCTGGTCTACAAAGAAGGTTTCAGGACAGGCAAGGCTCTGTTACACAGAGATACAGTGTCTCGAAAAACCAAAAACTAAACTAAACTAACTAAATAAATATGTATGTACATATATATACATATAAAAAATTAATTAGGTACCTAAAAGCCACAATCATAGAAAAGTCTCTTTGAATATGAAGCAATCAAACAGAACATAAATGACAATAATATGTGTTATCAGTTTGGTGCTGGGGACTGACCCCAGGGCCCTACCCCAGGCAAGTGACCTAAGCCTGAGCTACACCCACAGCCCTCTCCTGGCTTTTTTGAGACAAGGACTGACAATACAGCCCAGGGTAACCTCCAATTCAAGCAATCTCCTGCCTCCAACCCTAGCGCACCTGAGGTCAGAGGTGCACGTAAGTCAGCCTAAATCAATACTTCCGGCATCCCAGTCCCCGCGCCCTTGCATCAAACTTTATGTTTTTTGAGACAGGGTCTCACTATTTAGACCTTAGAACTCTCTATGGAGAGTAAGCTGGCCTCAAATCCAGAGATGCTCCTGCCTCCACGAAAGACTAGGAACAACAATGAGACACCACAGCGCATCCCTTTATGAATGTGCATGCATGTTATCCAACGATAGGGCAAGGCAGAGAAAGGTGGGTCGCTGGAGCTCACTGGCCAGCCAGTCTAGCTGATCAGTGAGCCTCAGGCTCAGTGAAAGACCATGCCTCAAAAATTTAAGATGGAAGGTCAACGATATGGCTCAAGCTTGCTAGAGAAGCCTGATGGCCAGAGTTTGATTCCCCGGGACCCTGCAGTGTGAAGCGACTTCACAAAAAGGATGCCCTCTCACTTCCACAAGTGCATCGAGGCACACACTGGGACACACGCGTAATGATACTATTGGGAGCAAAGCAAATACCACTGGGCGCACAGTGCAGCATCACACTGGGAACACTTCCTGGAATGGAGAAGTGGTGCTGCGAGAGAGGGGGTGGGGGAGCAAATCAGCATCCCTCCTTCACCCACTTCCTGGATTCTAGAAACAGCTGCAAGTGGAATTTGCCCACTGGACAGATGGAACAAGCTGAGGCTCCCAGAGCTGTCTGGAGGGCATTCCAACTGGGAAGCGTTGGCTCAGGAGCCAGCTAGCAGGTCCGGGATCCTGGACCAGGAAAGAATCCTGAAGAATGTTGCTTCGCAAGTCCCCCAACTTCTGTCACTCAGAAAGAATTGGACAGGCAGGGCTGCCTGAGTGGTAATGGAAAAACAGCAGGACGGACAGACTAGTGGATGGATTCACTTGGAAGACAGGAGCCAGTCAGCCCAAGAGAACCAGATTACAGAGGCCCCTGCAGTTCAGCCAGTCAGATGGCAGAGGCCGACTAGAGTAAGCAATAGGCACAGATGGGCATGTGCACACCGGAGGTCACCCTTAACAACTAGCCAGACAACAGTGGACTTCAGGGCGAATCTTGGACAGATGGGACAACCAAATAGTACCGGTAGGAAGCCTGTCCAGCACGGATAAACAGCTAACCAGACAGTAGAGACGGCTCCCCCACAAAAAAAAAAAAAAAAAAAAAAAAAAAAAAACCCGGCAAGACAGGCCCCAGGGGTCATCCCCCATGGACGTCTGGGTGACAAGTGCTATCTTCAGCAGCACACACATCAAGACTTCCAGGTAGGAGGAGAAAAGAGGAGTGGATCTAACCCGGATCACAGGCAAAGCGATGTCAGAGTTCCCCAGCGACAGCCTGGTCTAGATGCACCAAGAGGGGTCGGCATTGACCGTCCTGCCCAAACCTCACCCAAAATCAGCGACCAGAGACCCCGGCCAGGCTCTGCATCTCCAGTCCCTGCGGAAAGCCACGGAGACTCTTGCCCCAGACCTTACCCACTGCCATCGGTCCTGCGGCGTCCGCGAGCCACAGTTCCGCCATTCCCCGCCCGCCCTCCGCGCCCTAGGCCGCCGCCCGCCCTCCCCGCCGGAGCCCCAGAACCGTCGCCGGCGCGCTCGCTCACCGGCCCACGAAGTTCTCGAGCACCGAACTCTTGCCGGCGCTCTGGCCGCCCACCACGGCGATCTGCGGCAGGTCCAGGTGGCAGCTCTGGCCGATGGAGCTGAAGGCGTCCTGCAGCTTGTTAACCAGCGGGATGAGCTCTTCCATCCCGCGGTTGCCCATGGTGCCCGCCTCCGCCCCGCGGCTCCCCCCGCAACGACTCGCGGCTCCGAGGCGTCTGTGGTCGCTGCTTCCTCCTGCTCTGCTCCGCCAGCCCGCCCGGGCTCCCCTTCGCCGCGACGCCCGCTCCCGGCTCGGCCTCAGAGTCGCCGCCTCATCCGGTTCTCAGGCGACACCCGACCCGACCGACCTCCCCTCCCGGCCTCCGGGGCGGAGCCCGTGGCCATACTGCTACCGCCAATTGGTTAAGAGCACTGCCACTCAAAATGCGAACCAATAGAAAAGGCACGAGGAAGGACCAGCCGCACTAGCTCATTGGGTGGTAAAACCGCCACTCTTACGTGAAGGCCAATAAAAGCGGAAACAGGTTGTCAGGCCGGGAGGGCGGGGTCACACCGAGGCCTCCGCTCACTAGGTCGGTTCAGGTTGGCTTATTGGTCGCGGGAGACGTCCGCCTGCCAATGGTGTAAAGAATCGATCCTTAAACACTTGATTGCCACTTAGCGCTAGTTAGTTCCGTAAAAATTTCTCATTGGTTGATATAAATATCACTTCGCTTCTCCAACCAATGAGAGAGAGAAAAAAAAGCCGCTATCTTTTTCTGCAGTTTCTGTACCAAATGCGGGCTACACACTCAGTGATCCTCCTGCCTCGGCCTCCTTCCCGCTAGGATTACAGGATACTAGCCCCCCACCCCCCGCCCCGGATTCTGATTGACAACCGTGTCACAGGCGTTCTTCCCAGCTTTCCCGGCATTTGTTGTGATATTTTTCGGCAAACACCTCGCGTGAGAAGGTTCAGTGATTTGTCACACCTGCGCTTTTAGGCAGGCGTGAAAACTTTTCATCTTAGAAAGCATGGCAGATCCCAGCTCGGGAGGAACCCCAGTGCGGTGGAAGGGGGCTGACACAGAGAAAGGCTTGAAGGCGGCGTTCCCACCGTCTTGTGCTTGTGCCACTGGGGATGGAGTCTACAGCCTCATGGCGCTTAAGCAAGTATGTAACCAGTGGTTATAATTCTAAGTTTATACTTAACAAACGAAAGCGTTTGTTCTTCGAGAGACAGCTCAGCGGCTAAGAGCACTTGCTGCCTTTGCACCCGCATGACAGTTCCAGAAATCTGACACCCTCTTCCGGCCTCCACTAGGATCAGACAGAACTTGATGCACAGACTACATGCAGGGAAAAACATCAGTGTACATAATATTTTTTTAATTTTCTGTAAATAAATCTCAAAATTTTACATAAAATAACATTTCATTTTTCAAAAGATCTTATCTTTATGTGCACCACATACGTGCCTGGTGCCCACAGAAGTGAGGAACCGTTAGATCCCTTAGAACTGGAATTCTGGATGGTTGTGAACCACAACATAGGTGCTGGGAACCAAACCAAAATCCTCTGCAAGCGCAACAACTGTTCTTAAGGGCTGTCTGTCCACCCTTAACTTTTACATGTGTGCTCTTTCACCTACATGTACGGTTTGCTAACCACATTAATGCAGGACACAAGAAGACCAAAAGAGGGCCTGGAGAGACGGCTTGGAGGTTAAGAGCACTGGACGTCCTTCCGAAGATCCTGAGTTCAATTCCCAGCAATCACATAACCATCTATAGTGCCCTCTTCTGCTGTGCAGGCGCACACGCAGGCCGAATGTTGTATAAATAATAGATAAGTCTCAAAAAAAAAAAAAACAAAACCTAAAGAATCCCATTATCCCTGGAACTGGAGTTATAGTTGCATGCGGCCATGTGGGTGCTGAGATTTGAACCAAGCTCCTCTACAGGAGCAACTGGGCCTCTAGACTGCCGTGCCATCTCTCCAGCACCTTATTTATTTTCGTTATGTATGTCTATGTTGGGTGTGTTACAGGCAGGTGAGAAGAGGGCATGGGATGCCCTGAAGCTGGAGCTGGCGGAACTGCTCTAACTCCACCTGACTGTGGGGGCTGCTACTGAACTGGAGTCACCCCCAGTCCTATTTTTTTTTTTTTTTTTGCCTGTGTGCCTGCTATAGATGTCGATGGCCAATCTCTCTTACTTTTTGAGACAGGCTCTCTCACTAAGCCTGGAGCTGGTCAGTTCAGCAGGACCGGCGGCTGACTAACCCTCCCAAAGCTGGAATTACACAGGCTCACCACCATGCTTGGGTTTTTGCTGGGATCCTGTGGATTTAGGCCGCCATCTCTCCAGATGCCCCATCTACCCATGCCTGGGCCATCTTCAGCAGAAGCCTATATTCCACAGTTGCTTCCCTGTTTCTTCAACTCTACTATATCCTAGACCTGTTTAATTGCCCAGTGCAATTTGGGGATCTGCTCCCCTGTGCAGGAATGAAAGGACATGCTTTTTTGAAGGCAAAATTGGAGGTTCTGGGAAGTGCATTTGGGGGGGGGTGGTGTTTTTACAGAGACTCATTTAGTCAGCCTTAACTGGAGGCTGTGGAGCTGAGGGCAGACTTGGTAGATCCTCCTGCCTCTAATCGGAAGCGCAGGAATCATAGGCAGGAGCTGCCACACCCAGCTTATTAGGAACAAAGAGCTTTTTTATAAGTCAGGGTACCAGCCATATTTGTTTCCTTTTAGGGGGATTTTGTGTAGCTCATACTGACTTGACTTACTATGCATCCCAGGCTAACCTGGAAGTCCCAATCCTCCTGCTCCAGCCTCTTGAACTCAGAGATTACTGCCATGTAACAGCAGGCCAGGCTGGAGCTATTAATGAGTAGTAATTTGATGCCTCTGGACATAAGTGTGCTTGAGTAGAGTCCAGTGAATAGGTCTGAGCGATACTCACTCTGGAAAGCAGCTGACAGGAGGTGGTACAGGAGTCATGCTGACTCTGTGAGAGATGATAGCAGGAGACCCTTATCTTAAAAAAAGAAATCCCAGAGGAATGATACAATATTTGTGCGAGCCAATGGGAAATGTCAGGGAACTAGGTAGCATCAACTGACAAGCCATTGTTTAGGGAACATGACTTAATCCCAGGTCCCAAACATAGGAGGTTAAAGGTAGCAGGCTTGGTGCTGCAGACTTTATCAGGACTGCAAGAACGTGGAAACACACTAATTATCCACACAATGAGTTGGCTGACTATATGGAAACTATAAAACAAAGTATAGGGTTGAGGATGTGACTCAGGGAACGGTGCTTGTCTAGGATGCCTTGGGTTACATCCGAAGCACACGGACCAGGTGCGCATGGTGGTGCACACCTTAACCCCAGCACATGAGAGGTATCCGGTAGGATGATGGAAGAGACTCAAGGTCATCCTCAAGAATATAACAAGCTTAAGGCCAGCCTGGGCTACATGAGACCCTCTCTCAAAAGACAGACAAACAAAAACCTGACCAAATAAACAAAGAAAAGTAAAATGGTGGGGCTGGACAGATGGCTCAGCAGTTACGAGCACTGTCTGCTCTTCCAGTACTGAGTTCAAGTCCTACATGGTGGCTCCCAACCATCTATACTGGGATATGATGCCCTCTTCTGGCACGCAGGTGTACATGCAGATAGAGCATTCATGTAAAATAAATAAACGTATCTTTAAAAAAGGAAAAGTAAAATGATGTCTGATGGATGGCTCATGTCTTCAATCCCAGCGCTGGGGAGGTACAGCAAAGCATATCTGAGTTGAAGACCAAACTAGATTACATTTAGAGTTCTAGGCCAGCTGGGACTTGTTAGAACCTGTCTCAAGAAGAGAAACAAATAGTGGCAGAGGAACTAGAACACAGATGAAGGGTAGGGTATATGGCGGGCATTGGGGCATTGGGTTTGATCCCTGTCACACGCCATGGTGTGAGAGCTGCTAATTTACATCTACTATCAACAAGAGTGCAGACAGCTATGCTGAGCCGGAGCGTGTGACTCCAGGGTCAGGACCAGAGGGAAAGGCAAGCTGTCACTCCTTACTGGTGACCTTAGGCAAAGCTGCTCCCTCTCCCAGGGCAACCAGGGAAGGACGAGAGTGATGTCTTCCTAGCTGGGGGACCCCGGCCACAAGAAAGAGCGACTAGTCTGAGATTACATTCAACAAGGCAGGCTGCGCCCAGCGGCTCCCAGTCACTGCGCTGTTGCTATGGTTGTTGTTTTGTTTTGTTTAGTTGAGAAAGGGTCTTACCCTGTACCCCAGGCTGGCTATAAAAAGGAAGTTGGCCTTGAACTTGCAGCTCTCCTCCAACTCCTGCCTTTCCAGAGCTGAGCTCACACTCTGGGCCTCCCCATACTGGGCCCATCTCCATTCCCTATGTTACTTGTTACTGAGAAGTGAGATAGACAGCTTCAGTGAAGATCGGCACCAGGAGGAAGACAGACAGGCCACCTCCCCAAAAGGACACAAGATCTTAGATGAAAACAAAAAGCAGTCACAACATCTTTTTTTTTTTTAAAAAAAAAAAAAGTCCTTCAATATTTCCCATACTCCAGCAAGCCTCCCCAGCAACCAGGTCATGTGAGCGTAATTCCCACAGAGGCCAGAGCTTCAACGGCCCAGGCAGGACAGAGGCTGTGGTCACCGTACATGGTGCGCATGAAGTTCTGCACGAACTCAGGAAAGCGCTGTTCCAAGATGCTGCTGCGCAGGGCGCTCAGGAGCTGCAGCTGCGGGGCAGGGAGTTGGCATGAGCTTGGGTGTCGGCCACCAGCAGTCCTGGGAGTACCCCCAAAATACTAGCTGGTCCCAGGGCCCTGACCCCCCCAGCCCAGGCCACCTGATAGGCGATGTTGTGCACAGTCAGGTGGTGCAGCGCTGCGGTGTTGTCACTGTGCAGCAGGACGTGCAGGAAGGCTCGGCTGTGCCTGCGGGCCAACACAGTCAGTGGCTGCACACAGCCTGAACCCTCTCCCATCTCCAGTCCCCAGCTTACAAGACCTACTTCTGGCAGGTGGGACAGGGGCACTCGGGATTTATGGGGCGGAAATCCTTGGCATACTGCTGCTTCTTCAACTGCAGGTTCCCAGTGGGCACAAGGGCAGAGCCAAAGCGCTGGGGACAAGGAAGGTCAAGATCATGAAAGGCATGGGCTCCCAGCTCCCAGTCCCACCAGCCCCTCCAGCCCCTTGCCCTGGCCTCACCGCCGTCCTCGTGGGGTATACACAGTCAAACATGTCACATCCAAGAGCCACACAGACCACCAAGTCAGTGGCATAGCTGGGGTACAATCGTGGAAGGAAGAGGAACAGACTGTCAGCCTGAAGCGAGGGTTGCCCAGGCCTCCCTCCATCACCCAACTGGACCTCTGATGACAGCCAAATGTTCTCTTTTGTCTGTTTTTGTACTGAGACTGTGTTTCATGTAGCCCAGGCTAGCCTCATATTCCCTACATAGCTGAGGATGTCCCAGAACACCGCTTCCTCCAGGTAGTGGCCTATGTGAGCACTTCACTGGCTCCCCAGCGCACTGTACCCTTCACCAGAAGGGAATGGGGGTCCCAGGGTCTGCTCCCCATAGCAGGACTCGGGGTTCTTTCTCCTGTGCCCCAACATACCCAACCCCCATCAGGTATCGTGGCTTGTCCTTAGGCAGCATGGAGGTGCTCAATGCCACCATCTTCCAGAATTGTTCCTTGCTCTCTCCTCCACTCAGACCTCCAATAGCGAAGCCAGGCACATCCCTCTTTGTCATCTCTGAAAGGACAGATGGCCCCAGTTTAAGAGGATTTAGGATTTTGTGACTTTACAAAAGGTTAGAGTACTCTTGTCACAAGGCTCAATTTCTTTCAGTTCAACATTCCACTGATTTATCATAAAACAAGGCCATGAACCAGGCATGTGGACACACCCTGGAATCCCAGCCAGACACTGAGGAGGAGACTGAGGCTGGAGGATCAAGATTTTGGCGGCAGCCTGGGTTATACAAAGAAGACAGGGTGAGGGTGGGGAGATGATGGCTCAGTGGGTAAAAGCACTGGCTGCTCTCTCAGGGGAACCGGGTTCAGATTTCAGCACCCACAGGGTTACCAACACCTGTAATTCCAGCTCCCGAGGATCCAGCACCCTCTCCTGACTTTCTTGGGCCCTGAATACATGTGGTATACATACATGCAGGAAAACATTCATACACATAAAAGTAAAAATGACTTTAGAGAGACACAGCGGCACATGCCTTTAATCCTAGGGCAGCCAGGGCTGCTCTAAGGGAGATCCTGTCTGAAAAATTAAATAATTTCAAAAATTATAAGAAACAAAGACTAGAGACAGAAGAAAGAAAGGGGCCATGAGGTGGTGGCACACGCCTTTAATCACAGCGCTAGGGAGACAGAGGCAGACAGATCTCTGGGTTTAGGGCCAGCCTGGTCTACGGAGAGAGTTCTAGGACAGCCAGGGTTAAACAGAAAAACCCTTTCTCAGAAAAAGGAGGAGGCAAAAGGAAGGAGAAGAAGAAAGGAGAAGAAAAAAGAAAAAAGGAAGGAGAAGGGAGAAAAAAGTAAGGAGGAGGAGGAAATAGAGAAGGAAGAAAAAGGAAGGGAGGGGGAATCTGGTAACAGTTTCAGCTTCATAGTCTCAAGAAAGCCTAGGATGTTCAGCAGTTCAGATGTGGTAAACCCATTTTGGGCAGGGGATGTAGCTCAATGGTAGAGTGTTGGCCTAGCAGAGACTAGGCACTGGGTTCTATCTCCAGGAAACAAGCCCACAAGAGAAATCCATTTTCCGATTATAGTCTTTTCAACACCCATGGGGGTTACCAGGGGGGGAACACATCTCACGTCAAACAGAATCTAAAAGCCCTACCATGCTTTCTCCCTAGGAAATACCCTGTCCCGACAGAAACATCCCTCAAGGGAGGGAAGCAGAGGACAGGAGAATCTGTCTGTGTAGGGTACTGCTGGGGCCCTAAACTGCCGCCGCTGAATGCAACGCTCATTTTTATTACATTTTTTTACTTATTCATGTGACATGTATGGCACTGCAGCGTCTGTGGGTCCAGAGATGAAGGCTGTGAGGATTGGCAGCAAGCGTCTTTATCCACTCAGCAGCTCATCAACCCAACGCTCTCCACTCTGATCTTCAGAAGAGGCCCAAGGCCCACACTCACATAGCTGAAATCTGTGTAGCCAGATTCCTTTCAGGATTCACCATTTTCTAGAAACAAGAATCCAAAGCCAAAGTACTGACACAGCCCTGGAATCCCAGCACTCAAGAGCCTGAGGCAGGAGAATCAGGAATCCAAGGCCACCCTGAACTATGTGAGAACTCGCCTTCGAAGGAGAGGCTGGGACTATTATGCATGAAGCCCTAGGTCCCAGCTCAGCAACCTGAGTGTGGTGATCCATGCCTGGATCCCAGTATGTAGAAATGGAGGCAGGAGGATCAAAAGTACAAGATCATCCACTGCTACACTGGAAAGTCCAGACCAGCTGGGGCTACATGAAGGCCTGTCATAAGTCAATGTAATATCTCAACAAAGACGTGAAAAGAGCCAGCAAGATGGCAAAGGCGCTGGCCACCAAGCCTAATGAGCTCCATCCCCAGAACCCAAAGGGTGGAAGGAGAGAACTGACACCCACAAGTTGTCCTCTGACCTCCAGAATCATACCGTCTCACACACCACATACGATAAACACCTAGCATGATATTATGCATACTAGGTAACCCTGATATCAATTGGTCTACATCTTCACTCTCTCACACCCCCCGTGAGCACAATCACCCACACCCACACACAGCAGGGTGGGGGTAGGAAAAGGAGAAAGAGAGACAGTGAAAGGGAGACATCAGAAAAAGAGATTCAACCTGGGACTGGTACTTGCCTCCCTTATCTTCATTTTCTAGACTTGCCCTACTGCACGCTGCCTCAGGCCTTTGTCTCATGACATCTTGTATCGCTGTCGGTTAAGTCATAGCCAAAGCATCACCCTGTGCCTGGACCAGGCCCACCCCTGCCAGTACCTTTCTCTACCTTTCAGGCAAGTGGTCCGAAGATCAGCATTCAGTCCACCCTGGATGATGGCAAAGAGGTTCTGCTTGTCCCGATGCTGATGGGCTGCGATGCACCTGTCCAGCCAGCGGACTGACCTGCAAGAGGGTCGCAGGTCGCAGAACCTCCAGTGGTTAGACAAGGTCGGGAGCCACAGGACCCAAGTCCTTCCCCCACGCACACACAACCCACATACATGCACACACCTGTGCATGGCCTCCTCCACTCGAGGTCCTGTCACTGTGCTGCTCACCACATCGTCCAACTGCATGATGATGTCGGAGCCTGAGGGTGGCAGGGCCGGCTGGTGAGGGGCAGGCCACAGAGGACCCTCCAGGTACCACCGCCTCCTGGTAATCATCCTAACCAGGCTGCACAGAAGCCAGGGAGGTGGCTCGGCGGTAAATACGCTTTCCTCCAGGCTCGGCTACCCAAATTCAATCCCCAGGACCCACATGGTGGAGGAGAGAACTGATTGTTGCAAATCATCGCTATGGATCTCAGGCTGTTCCGCAGCTCCCGATGCCCTGCCTCTACCCTGTGTGCCCAACTTCACAAGAAGTAGAGAAAGTCTGTGTCTGATCTGGGGCTACAGCTCACTGGTAGAGCAACTGTCCAGCATACACAAGACCACAGGCTCCATCTCCAGGACTGCAGAGAGTGGGCGTGGTGGCTCATGTGGTCCCAGAGTACTACTGGCTGTTCTCCCAGGGACCCTGGTTCAGTTTCCAGAACCCACACAGCACTCACAGCCAGTTTCAGGGAATCCGATACCCTAGCCTCAGTGGCCACGTGTGGTATACAGACATGCACACAGGCAAAACACCTACATACATAAAACGAATAAAATAAAACAGCTAGACATGGTTGGGGCACACATTTAATCCCAAACGAGGCAGGAGGTTCTCTGTGAGTTCAAGGCCAACCTAGCCTACACAGTAAGATCCGGGTCAGCCAAGGCTATATAGTGAGACCCTGTCTCACAGCCACCAAAAATAAATAAAATCTTTTAAAATGTATGTTTAGAAAAATAGAATTCAAGGCCATTCTTTGCTACATAGTTTGAGGACAGTCTGGACCATCCGAGACCCGTCTCAGACAAGATGGAGGCAAGGACTAGCGCCAAGGCTAGCCTCTGTGTCCCATGCTTGCTCTGTGGCACAAGAGCACACACCAAGATATAAATAAGTCACAGCCACCCTTAGCATAATGCTCCCTGCTGACAATCATGAAACTCAAAGACTTTACAAAATCAAAGGTGTGGGCACCTGAGGACAAGACTCAGTGGCAGAATGCTGGCTTGGCATGTGAGAGGACCTGGGTTATACCGCCATGTTAGACAGACAGACAGACAGACTATCACAGCCTAAAGTCATCTGAGAAAAAAGCCTCAGTTTAAGGATTTCCTAGATCAGACTGGGCTGTGGCCGTATCTGTGAGATGCTGTCATGATTGGAGATCAGATGTGGGAGGCCCTGCCCTTCTGAGCAGCGCTATCTCTAGGCAGGTGATGTGGCGCTGGGCTAAATAAAAAAGCTAGCTTTGGGCTGAGGCTTGGGCCCTGTGGTTCAGAGCACTCACGTTCTTCCAGAGGACCCAGATTTGTTTCCCAGCATCCAGGCAAGTCAATACTGTCTGTAACATCAGATCTAGAAAATCTACTCCCTCTGGCCTCCTCAGGCACCTGCACTCACATGCACATTTAAAACAATAGAAAGAAACCTGAAAACAAAACAGCTATCCCAGCATGGGCCTGCGCACCAGCTAGTGGGCAGTGCTCCTCCACGGCCTCTGCTCCAGAGCCTTTCACGTCCCACAACCATCAACTGTGACCTGGAAGGATAAGCCCGATAAAAACCCTTTCCGCCCCAGGCAAGGTAGCCAGTCCAGGACAGCCAAGGCTATACAGAGAAACCCTGTATTGAAAAACCTTTAAAGGGCCAAGGCTCAAGGGTAGAGCTATCACCTAGAATCCCCAAGGGAGGAGTTAGGGTGTGGCTCATTGGTAGACCCCCCTGCCTAGAAATAGATGAAATAAACCTTTCCCCCCTCAAGTTGCTTTTGTAATGGTGTTGTCACAGCAATAGAAAGCAAACTAGTCCATCAATCCAAGAGAACAACCTGTCCTGATTTCAGAAGCTGCAGGGACCTGTCTCACAAGCTGTGCGGGGCCATGGCTCAGGGGTAGAGCTATTATCTAGAATGCTGGTTCCACTTAGCATAACAGACACAGGCTTTATAAGAAGGTCTGGGATAGAGACCATGCCCGGCACACAAGAGACCCTGAGTTCCAGCCCAACAGCACATACAAAACACCCCACAAATCTTCCTATTTGTATGTGTAGAAGTTGGGAGGAGTTGAAGCTCATGTTCCAAGGTTCCAGCATCACACACACTCTCTACAACGTACATTTACTTCCTGGGCTGTAGACACAGTTCAGTGAGCAGAGCGCTTATTCACTTACGTGCAAAAAGCTCAGGGTCTGACCCCCAGCTGGGTCTAAAGCTGGGCATGGCGACATTGAGCTGTAATCCCACCACTCTGAGGTGGAGCAGAAGGAGCTGGGGTCAAGAGTCAACCTCAGTTAAAGAGGGACTTTGCTCCAGGCCAGCCTAGACTCTGTCTTAAAAATAAGACAAAATAGGGGCTGGGAAGATGGCTTAGAGGTTAAGAACACTGGTTGTTCTTCCAAAGGTCCTGAGTTCAAATCCCAGCAACCACAAGGTGGCTCATAATCATATATACTGAGATCTAATGCCTTCTTCTGGTGTGCAGGCAGAATGCTGTATAAATAATAAATAAATAAATAAATGATGCCGCCACCATCATTTCACTGAATTTCATTTGTTACTGAGAACAGAAACAGCTAGATGTGGTGGCACCTGTCTTTAATCCCAGCCACGGATAGTGAGACCCTGTCCAAAATAATCAACAATAAATAAATAATAACCACATATATATACACACATATATTTTTTAAAAAGCAACAAATTAAAAAAAGACGGTCCATATCTAGCACTGTGCCTACACTATTGCTATCACTTCTTACAGGTTCTTAGTGTGTAGCCCAAGGAGGCCTGGAACTCTCAACAATCTTTCTAAGCAGAAACCACATGCATCATTTTTTAATGTGTGTGTGTGTGTGTGTGTGTGTGTGTGTGTGTGCGCGCGCGCGCGCGCGCGTTTCCGTTTTCTTCTGTCCTGTTTGCCGTGAAGGTGATCTAGCCTACGGCGTTGGCAAAGCACTCTAATAAAATAAGGCACATGGCCAGCATATGACCTCTTCTTTATCCTTATTTTGTTTGGGTGAATAAATCCAAATTCGTAGACGTCTGAAGCCACACGCGCGTCCTAGGCCCTGTCTCGGCTACAGACAAGTTGAAGGGGCTGTGACCCAGGATTTTCTTACCCAGAGCATTCTGAATCTCCACGGACCTCTCTGGGCTCAAAAGTGTCTCTTTCCCATCATAGGGCGAGCGGAAGCGGACGCCCTCCTCCGTCACCTCCGACAGGGAGAAGAGGGACACCATCTGGAAGCCGCCGCTATCCTGGGGGAGACCCCACAGCCGGGCTGTCAGGAGGTGGAGATTGGAGACCTCTCACCCCAACCCAGCGCCAGAGGGCGGCAACTCCAACTCACCGTCAGCAGATTGTGGGGCCAATTCATGAAGCCGTGGAGACCCTGGGCTTTCTGGATCAGCTCCGGACCCTGGGAATGCAGGAAAGTGCCGAGTGAGCCCAGAGCTCCATCGCCAGGCCTGGCTGAGCCCGACCACGGTGAGCGGTGAGCGTTCGTGCACTGACTTTTTCAGAGGCGTATCCCGGCCTGGCTGCCCCCTCGCCGCCCACCCCTGGATCGAATCCACCCACCGGCCTCAGCCCCAGATGGTAGGTGTTGCCCAAGCAGATGCGGCAGCCCAGGGCGTCCAGCTGCTCCGCCGTGATACCCTTCATGGTGGCCTGTGTACCCACAGGCATGAACACAGGCGTGGCCACGCTTCCGTGCGGCAGCCGCAGCTCACCCGCCCGGGCTCGGGAGCGATTGCACTCAGCCACCAGCCGCAGGATTCTTGGAGCGGACTCAAGCGAACCGGGGCTGCCTACTGCCGCCATCTTCGGGCCCGGAACCACGTGGGCTGAGACCACAGCGGGCAGCGCCATGTTGCCCCGGGTCACGTGACACCGGAGCTCCAGGGCACCATGGCAACTGACGCCCACAAAACTCCTCACTTTTGGTGCGCTGCTTCCAGGTCCCAGTTGCTGCCACTTTTCGCTCCGTAGTGAAAACCTTTGTAAGGTACCGTGGCTCACGGAGCGAAAATACACGGCGCCACCCCGGATGACCTGAGTCTTTCCCCCGAGTGTCTGAGACCTACAAGAAAGAGAACTGATCGCTGCAAATTCACACGGGTGCACACACAATAAATGTAATTTTAAAACACTCCAACACAAGTTTTTCTACTGCATAAAATACATCAGCCCGATATGATGACTCACCAGGAATCCCAAAGTTTGGGAAGTTGAGGAAAAAGGGCTGTGTGGTGTTGGAGAACAGGTCGACATGCACAGCGGATTTCCTGCCAGCCTGGGCTGTCAAGAGAACCAACTTCAGAACAAAAGATAGACTGAGCCGGGCCTGCTGTTACACTCCTTTGATAGTAATGCAGGAGAGGCAGAGGCAGGTGGAGCTCTGTGAGTCCGAGGCTAGCCTGGTCTACATAGCAAGCTCCAGGACAGCCAGGGCTACTGTCTCAAAAACAAACAAAGGCACTGTAGGGCACACCTGCAATCCCAGTACTTGGGAGGTAAGGTAAGAGAGTCAAGAGTTCAAAACCATCTTCCACTATATAATGATTCCAAGGCCGGCCTCAAAAAGCAAAATAGGGGCTAGAGAGATGGCTCAGCAGGTTAAGAGCCCCTTTTGAGTACCTGGGATTCCCAGCACACACAACCACCAGGAAGTTCAGGTCCAGGGAATCCGATGTCTTCCTCTGAGGCGGTGATGCACACACATTCAGGCAAAATATGTAAACACAAAATAAATCTTTACACTTTTAAGTAAAAGAAGAGCTTCTTGCCTGGCACACACAAAGCCCCGGGCTCAGCCCGCAGCACACGTGCTCACAGCCACACAAAGCATAAGGGTGGCTGTGCTCCTGTGTTTTCATACATGAAGTCCCTAACAGTAGCCTCTGTCATTCTGTGTCCACTCATTCAGTCCAAGAGCATACGCAGAACCGGAACCAGCATACGGTCACATGCCCGATATCCAGTTTCATTTTCTGTCAAGGGAATCCCAGTATTACAAAAAGAAACCTAAAGCCCAGGAACTCGCCCCTCACCATTACTTTCTTCACTGTGTGGGGTGTGTGTGCCAGCCCTTTCCCTGATAAAGCCAGGTAAGTTACTGCCAATTTAAAGCTTATCTGTCGCCTCTGCCGGCAGAGGGCACCATTGTCCCACAACATTCCCAGGAGACTGCTCTCCTGGGCAGGATGCTGGGTAGGCTCCGAGAGGCTCTTACCTTGTGAGAAAGGCTAAATGATACCAGATTCCAGAGGTTGTGGGGATGGGCTTAGCCAGGATGCCTCAGAACGGTGTCACTTACCCAGGCTATTCAGGGCCCTTGTGCCTGTGTGAGCAGAGGCCAGTTTCTCACTGCCCCTGACACGAGGCTGGCAGCCAGGGAGCCCTAGTGATCCTCATCTCTACCCCCACCCCAGTGCTGGTGTTACAGGTCACAGTTCTGTTTTCAAACTTTTAGTTATTTTTGTGTGAACCCAGACACTTGCCACAGCGTCCATGTGGAGGCTGTGGAGGTCAGAGGGCAACTTCTGTGCTCTCATGTGGGTCCCAGGAGGTCAAATTCAGGTTGCCCCCTTCTTGCATCTGAGCCAGCTCCCTAGAATCCACACCAGCTATTTGAAAAAAAAAATGTGTGTGCATGTTCTACCTGCATGAACATGTGACTGAGCACATGCTGTAGCCTCGAAGGGCGAAGGGATGTGATTGGAAACTGGAGTTACAATGCTGAGCTGCTGAGAGATCTTTCCAGTCCCCTATTGGTTCTTTCTTGAGACAAGTGCTCACATAGCTAGTGCTGACCTCAAATTCATCATGTAGCTGAGGCAACTCTCCTGCCTTCACTTTTTGGCTGGCTTCAAAGTCAAAAGATCTGCCTGCCTCTGCCTCCCGACGGCTGGATTAAAGTCCCCACCATTGCTACCCAGCCTGCCATCATGTTTTAAGTGCTAGGGTTACCACCGTATCTGGCAGGTTTTGGTTTATCTTGAGACAGGGCTTCACTGTGTAGACTAAGCTGTCCTGGAACTAGGTAGTCCAGGCTGACCTCTCACACAAGTTGCCTGCAACAGTCTCCAAGTGTTGGGATTATAGGTATAAGCCACTAGAGCTAGGCTTTTGAGACAGGGTTTCTCTGTGTAGCCTTGGCTGTCCTGGACTCGCTTTGTAGACCAGGCTGGCCTTGAACTCACAGAGATCGCCTGCCCTTACCTCTCTTGAGTGCTGGGATTACAGGCATGTGCCACCATACAGCTAGTTATAATGTTCAACTTTATTGACAAGGTCTCTTTTTTCAAACACAGTAGTCTGCTTGCATGTATGCCTATATGCCAGAAGAGGGCACCAGATCTCATTATAGATGGCTATGAGTTGGAAATTGAACTCAGGACCTTTGGAAGAATAACCAATGCTCTTAACCTGAGTCATCTCTCCAGCCCTTATTTTTGGTTTTTCAAGACAAGGTTTTATTGTGGACACCCTTTATCTAGACAAGACTCCTAATGGACAGAGGACATCACCAACCCACCCACAAAAACCTCAAACCAAAACTTACCCTAACCTACAAGATCTACAGGGACAAAGAACAGATAGCACAGAGATTAAGGGAATGCCCAACCAATGCAGGGCCCAACCCTAAGGCCCACCCCATAGAAGAAAACCAACACCTATGACTATTGATGATTCTCTGATATGCTTGTGGACAGGAGCCTACCAGAGTTCTCCTCTTACTAGAGGCTCCACCCAGAAACAGTCTGAAACACAGATTCACAGCCAAATATTTGGCAAAGCATAGGGAGTCTACTGGAAAAGATGGGAGGATAAATGGACCTAGAGGTAACAAAAGCTCCACAAGACAATCAGAGCCAGTCAACCAGAGGTGCCGGTGGAGTCTGAAGACCAACCAAGACAATGCATGGTCTGGACCTAGGTCCTCTACTCTTAAGTAGCTGACGGGCACCTTAGGTGGGATCTCAGACACGGACTATGTTGCCTGTTTTTTGATCACTTCGTCCTGATGGGACTGTCCTACCAGGGCACAGGGAAGGAAGACAAACTCAGTCCTCGTATGAATAGATGAGCTGGAGTGTCTGGGTAGGGGTGCTCCCCTATTCTGAGGAATAGGGAAAAGAAGATGCATAAGGTGGGGACTGACTGGAGAGGAAAGAGGGGCCTATGATTGAGATGTAAACTGAATTTTTAAAATGGGAAGAAAAAAAAATTTAGAGTGTTCTGCCTGCGTGTATGTCTATGCACCAGAAAGCACCACATCTCATAGTTATAAGCCACCATGTGGTTGCTGGGAATTGAACTTAGGACCTTTAGAAGAACAGCCAGTGCTCTACTTCTGAGCCATCTCTCCAGCCCTCACTTTTGGTTTTTCAAGACAAGGTTTTATTGTGTAGCCCTGTCCTGGAACTAAAAAACCTGACTGCTTCTGCCTCCCTAGTGCTAGGATTAAAAGTATGGGCCACCACACCCAATATCCTAGGAGACTTTGACTCACCCTTTAGGATTCCTCACCTAGTTACAGGATTAAAGAGGGCCACTGTCATGGCTCTCCATTAAGCAGGAACAAGAGAAGGGAAAGTACCAGGGCACTGGAGTAGTGGACTCAAGTGGCTGGTAGGATATAAGAGAAAGGATTTAGAGCAGATATCATGGTTGTGGGGAGTGCCTTGGAGGATGTCCTGAGCCCGCCTCTGTAACTGATAGCAGCAGCTCAGCTTCAGCACAAGGGACAGCGCCAGGACTGTTTTGCCTGGTGATTGGAGGTGCTGTTGAACAAGAGGCGGGGCTAAGAAAGCAGGGACTTGAGAAGCCAGAGGACTCAAGGACAAGGCAAGCGGAGTTCCCAGTGTGGCAAAGTCCAGGAATTACCTAGGAAATCCTGCGGGGTGGGGGGTGAGGGGGTGGGGACTTTGAAGGGATGTTATACGCAGAAACTGCCGGAGATTTCCACCCTTGCATCTTGCCTAGCCATTCAGGCTTGTGGTCTCACACTGTCCTCATTTAACCATGGTTCTTGTGGATGTCCATGAAAGGCCCACAAACTAGGAGTAGGTGGCTGGTGGAAAGAGTCCAGACCAGCAAGGAGGGGCTAGATAGCATTCTGGGCACAGAGAGAAGCTGAAAACCTTCAGAAATGTAAAATAAGAGTTTCAAAACAAAGAGGCAACCAATGGTCTGAGTATCGTGGGCACTGGAATCAAGCTTTCTTAGCCATCCATGGGAGAGGTGTCCAGTGCTAACCTACAGTACCTAGACGTCTCAAGCAGCTGAGCTCTGGATACCATTTCCCTGGTGGTGAAGAAGCCTGGGTCAAGGAGTCATAACCACCATAGTGAGGATTCTGCCTCACAGCAGAATCCCTTCTGCTGATCATTTCCTTTCAAAACGCCTACCTCTGAGTTCTTCAAAGCTAGTTTTTAAATACCTCAGGTATCCTTAAGTACTAGGGGCTTTCAATTTCAAAACATTCCAATTCTTCTCATCTCAGAGACCTTTTGTAGGTTCCCTTTAGCAAACGTAACACTTTAACCCAAACCAAATTCTGTATTGCTGGACTGTTCTCTGCTCAGCATACTCATCCCTTACCTCTGACCCTAACCCACCTACCCCAAAGAGTCTTTTTTTTTTTTTAAGATTTATTATATATGCAATGTCCTGCCTGCACACCAACCGTGGTAGCTATCCCAGGACTCAGGAGGTAGAGGCAGGAGCACCACAAGTTCCAAGGCCAGACAGGGAACCTTAGTGAGACCCTGTTTAAAACACACACACATACACACATGAAATCTGTTTATTCTGGGAAGGGTTGGAGTTGAGCCCTGCACCCACTCCCTCTATTGTGACTGGCCTTGTCTCCAGGTCTCAGTAGGTCAAGTGCACTGTTAAGATTTGACCTCACATCCAGACTGCATGTTGAGCTGCAGAGGCCAAAGCATTATAGTCAGTCCTTGGAAAGAGGCCATCATCCGGATGGTAAGCTGGCATTTGAGACTGGCCACAGCCTAAGGAAATATGCCAGGGGCACTGCTCAAGTAGTTGGAAGCCCTGGGTCTGCATCCATCCCAGTTAGAGACCTTTTGATACCCCACCCTGAAAGGCTTCCTTCTCTGACAGAGTGAACACCCTGGAGCAGTAGTTAACACCCTGGAACACAGGCCCCAACCCCTATGCTTAATTATACACCAAGCACTTTGTCATAACCAGAGGAAAACAGTGGCCCCTTGGTCCTTCCTGTTGAAACTCCTGGTGACCATTGAAGACAATTCCAAAGCATGACATACCATCCAAAGCAACCTGGAGAGTATCGCCCAAGGGGTGTGCCCATCAAAAACCAGCCTATCTACTCACTACGGGGTAGGGAAGGAGGAACAGATCCTAAGTCGGCTTCCTGGGGCTGGAGGACAACTGCCAAGGCCTCCTATCAGCTCTGCACAAGTGAAGGGCCAGGAACAGGTCTCCTCCACGTTCAGGGTACAAGTTATAACTACCTTCCTGAAAAGCCAGCTTCCTAGGCTGACGAGCTTGGATACAACAGGGGTAGGTGTGTGTAATCCCTTGCTGCTTGCTGGCCAACTGTCCACTGAGAAACTTCAGTGTGATAGGCAAGGGTCACCACCCAGAGCTCCTGGAGGGGAGAAGCAGCGTGGCTGAGGAAGCAGTTGCTGTCCTGGTCTTCAGAGGAGTTGTAAAGGTCCTGTGCTTCAGGACTCCTCCCTCAGCCTATTACCCCATCTAAGGCACCCTTGTGTTCCTTTCTTGCACCAGAAAAGATCCATCTTCCTTGACTGACTTTCCGCACCGAGGCAGGAGCCTGGAGTAACACACAGATCTTCTGAATACCCTGTCACTTTGTGTGGGAGGCCAACTGATACCCGTGCTCAGGCTGACAGAGTGAGGAAGGGTTTGTTGAGGGTGCTTGGGCCCCTCCCAACAGGCTGGAGTCTGAATGACCTCTAGACCCTCTGCAGGCAGGTTCAAGGGTGAGGCCTGCCCTGGTGGAGGTGCAACTCCACCTGCACTGCATGAGCAGCATGCAGCATTTCCCAAGGCATTCTCCAGGCAACAGTGGCTTCTTGAAGCATCCCTCCCCCACCGTGTAGAACTTCACCTGTGGAGCAAAGACCTGACAGATAACCACAGCTCGAGACTTCATGAAGTCCCAGTCCCAACTCTTACATTTTTACAGCACCTCCAGGCAGGACTGCAGCTGGAGGACATTATCCGGTCCTCCGGTGCGGTTATCCACCTGAGTTACACAGTCTGCTCTGCAATGGTATGAGATTACACTCAAAACCACATCAAACCTGGATGCAAACCTCAGCACTTGGAAGGCTGAGGTAGGAATGCTGCAAGTTTGAGACCAGTCAGGGCTACATAGGATCAACAAGAACTTGGAACACAAACACCCATACAAAAAGAGCAGACATCAGAAGGCCTGCAGCTGGACTCTACAGTAACCAGGTCTGTGACCTGCTCCCCCGTTGCATGGCTGGGGGTCAGACACCCAGGCCTGAGACAGGCACCGCTTTGTTTTTCTTTTATTTATCTACATTCAGTGGAATTCAAATGTACTGCCTGAATGATCCAGACATACAAAAAAAACCCCACTCTTTCCCACTGTTTAAAATAAAATTTTCACTTATAAAACTGAAACACAAAAGCCATTAAAATAAAGAAAGCTCATTTAACTCACTTCACAAAAAGCATTAACAAATGACGTATCCCTTCTGCAACTATTTAAGGAGGCCCGATGGAACTCACACCAGGCATAAACAGACAGAGGGATACCACACGGCAAAAAACTCAGAACACTACTCAGACAAGGTGTAATGGTAACTAACAAACCACTGAAGACACGGAGTCCCAAACACAGCTAAATAGGGGTCACGGCACGAGCCCCAGGGACCACCACACTTCACAGCGTGGCAACGTCAGCAACGTGGACGGGTGGGCACTGTGCCAGTGGACATGGCAACTGGTGATGTGCAGACTCAATCTCCCAAGACAAGTTGGAGGCAGAGGTGCAGAAGGTGAGAGGGGTAGCCTGGGCCTTTATCTGTACTGGTAGTTCATGCTGTGCTCTGTGTTCCGACTGTAGCCACCCTGTGAGGACTGGTAGGAGCTGGCAGGGCCGCTGTAGCTCTGGCTGGACCCAGGAGAGCTGTAGTTCGACTGTGATGAGTGGCCTCCTGCAAGATGAAAGTGGCTTAGAGGACAGAGGCCTGGGCAACAGTTACACAGAACTGTACCCAGGGTGGCAGCTCCTGCTCTGTCATACAGGCCTATCGCTCACTGCTACCCCGAGTGGAACAACTTTGCCTCGAGCAGCTGATGTCAAGTGTTGACGTACTGAGCAGAGAAGCAGCACCACAGCTCAGTTCAGTACCCTCTAACACAAGTGGCTCTTTAACTTGGTGCCAAGATTTAAAGAGTTGGATAACTTGAGCAGGGAGGTGGTGGCGCACGCCTTTAAACCCAGTACTCTGGAGGCAGAGGCAGACAAGATCTCTGTGAGTTCAAGGCCAGCCAGATCTACAGAACTCATTCTAGGACAGCCAGGGCTATACAAACTCTGTGTGTGTGTGTGTGTGTGTGTGTACTGGGGGTCGGCAACATGAGGTCTCTGGCTTCTAAAGACTAAGCAGTAGGTGTGGGCCAGAGCCCAGGGTTCCCAGCCCCCAATGGAAGCCACCAGCAACTGCCAGTATAGCCTCACTCAGAATACATCCCTGTCAAGTCCTGTGACCTATAAAGCCCCCACCCCATCCCACCCTTTGCTGGCCCTTGCTGTCGGGGCCCACCTTGTTTGCCTTGGTATGAAGAGCTGCCCCCAGAACCTCCGCCGTAACCCCCATGAGAGCCTGTGTTGTAGGATGACCCACTGGAACCATAGCTGTTCCCTCCACTCCGGCCTCCACTACCACTGTAGTCTGAGGGAAAGAAATCAGTGTGATTAGGGTCTGAACCAAGGAGAACTGAGATAAGCAAGGGGCCTTGGTGGCAAGCCCTGTCAGGTCACCCTGCCCTGGGTCAGGCTTGTCACCCACTCTTGAAGTCCACCTGTCTTACCTTCCCACCTGCCTCTTCTAACCAAGACACAATGCTTTAATCTGCTTCTCACCTCACAGTTTATTTACTCCCCAGTCCTTCTCATGGCTACTGCTCTGACATGAGAGAGAATGCACACCTACTCAACCCTACTGGGCAACAGTGCACATAAGGACCCGAGGCCTGAACATGAGGCTGGCTCACTGAGGAACTAGATAGAACACAGCCCTTGAGGAGTCCCAAGAGAAAAGCCTTGCAATTTCCACCTTGGTACCTAGCCACAGCCTGGAGGGCAGAGGCCTTAGCCAGAGATGGATACCAGGAAGGGACTTATGGTCCAAGGTAATGCTTCCAGGTTTCTCCCTACACTCACCCTCCCAGAGCCAAGACTATCTGGGAGCACCTCACAGTTCCTGGCTAGAGCTGGGCTTCTGGCCATCCCCAATCAGGAAGTGGACACTGGAGGCCAACTCACTGAATTTGCTGTCGTAGCTGTAGTCAGAGCCCCCACCACCACCAGGGGAATTGTAGGAGTTGGAGTAGGAGTAGCTGCCCTGCCCATGGCCGTAGCCTTTCTGCTTGCCCTGTGGCGTGCCGTAGCCGCTGTACTGGCTCTGGTTGTAGGGTTGCTGCTGGCCCTGGTGGGACTGGTAGCCCGAGCTGTAGGAGGGTTTCTGCTGGCCCCCATGCAGCGGCTTCTTCCCAGCATGTTTCGGGGGGACTGGTGAGTTGTAGCTGTCTCCTTGGTAGTAGGAGCTGTAGCTGGCCGAGCCACCACCTCCCCCGCTGCCTCCACCACCGGCATTCCCAGAATGCCCTCCATTGCTGTAGAACTGACCTAAACAGGGAAGCATCAGATTAGATGGAGGGTCCCAGGGTGAGGGCTGGGAGGGGAGGAAGGCAGCAGTAGTGGGCCCTGAAGGCTGGCCCGCAGCCCACTGCTAGAGCATCAAGGAACAGACTGGAGCACAAGGCTCTGCTGGTCGAGGCAGCCTGGCTTATGCCAGCCCAGCCTTCAGCTCCACTCACCCTCAGCTGATGACAAGGGGTCTTTGCCAAGCAGCAGCACGACAGCAGCTTTGCAGATGTCAACATTACAATGAGATGGGCTCCGAGCGCGGATGACATTCAGGACTAGCTGACGGCTACCCAGATGTCCCCAACGGTGACAGGAAAAGCAAAGCACCCAGAAGCAGTGAGCCACCCCCTTTCCTCTCCGTGCAGGAAATGAGCTCAACAGGCACAAGCCTTAGGGACCCCCAGGAGATGCCTTGTCACAAACACAATGGTTCTTCAAAGACCAAATGCTCTCAAGACAGTGATTTGGACTTGCCCAGCCTCCTTCCTGAGTATGAAAAACATGACTGAGGGCACAGAGTGGGTCCCTAGCCTTATGAGAAGGCAAGCACAGGCTGAGGCTGAGATAAAATGTTTGGATGGGGCCTCAGTGGCTGGACTGACGAGCTAACACTCTATAGTTGTGGCTACAGCCTCTGGCCCCCACTTCTGATCAGTGGGTTTGTCAACATGCTCCCTACTGGAGACTTGGGTGGAGTGACATGGGTAGGGCTGAGCCAGGCCAAAGCTTCACTTCAGGCCCACTAAAGAAGGGAGTTCCTACTTCCAGGCTTAAGGGAAGCCAGAACATTCCCCAGTGTTCAACAGGGGGGCCTGGAATTCCTAGAGGCCTGGATTCCCAGAGTAGGTGGCCTCAGCAGGCAGACCTTTAGCCCAATGAAACCCATCAAGCCCTAGACAGGTAAAAGGGACACTCCCACATTGCCTGTCCTTCCTTCCCAGGGTGAAATCTAAGAGCACCACACTTTCCTTCCACCCACTGGTGGATGTACACCCACCCCCATGCTGATGCCCCCCCCCCCCCCCAGCTACAGGCACAAGCACCAGGAGAGGCAATATTCCCGTGCAAGCCTTATTTTAAGAAGGTCTCTCCCACCCCCATCACAAAGCCACAACAGTACAGAGGAGGAGGTGTTCCACAATGGAAGGAAGCAAACACAGGGAGGCTCAAGTGAGGATACTGGGAAGCCCAGGGCTCCAGATCACGTCCCACCACCCCATCACCCCAACCTAGCCCCCAACACCTCCTCCAGGCCCCTGCCATGGCTTCCCCAGGGTCCTATGCTGAGCAACTGAGCTGCCTGCCTGAAGCTGGGTATGAATGAAGACGCCAGTACGGAGGGCTCGTTACTTTAACATGTATTCATTTAAAAAATAATAATAGTAATAAGGAAGGGTAGGTTTTCAACGTCATTCAGAACTATTTCCTGGTATAAAAAGACATAATTTGCAAACATAACTTTCTAAAAAATAGAAATAAAATACATCATGCAAAGTCTTAGAAAGAAGTTTCACTGACTTTTTAAACCTTGGGGAACAAATCACACCGTAACTATTTTGATCACTTTTTGCCTGAATAAACGTTAAATCTTGCAAGTCAAGGCAGGGGCAGACCTGCAGCAAAGACTGCAGAGTAGAGGCCTAATGACAGTCTCACAAGGGCTCCCCACCACAAAAGAAGGGATCTTGTACTTTAAACACAGGAACAAATTTCTAGGCACCTAGAGTCAGCGTCTGCATGGCGGGCAGTATAGACCCTTGGTGAAGTCAAAGCCAGCTCTTTGTTAGAAAAAGAAGAAAATCTGGGCACGTATTGGGCTCTTCCAGGCCAGTTTTAAAGCCCCATTGTGAAAAAGAAAACAAACCTATAAACCCAAACCCAGGAGCTCACGCTGACACTGTGGATCAGGACTTGCAAAACTTCACGTTATTCTCTCCTTTCAAGCCTGTCTCATTTCTCACACAGGTAACGGAAGCGCAGTTTTGATGCCTTTGCAAGTTAACTCGTATCTAAAGCAGCCACAGAATCACCTCACCCCAAGGACCAAGCAGAGCATTTACAAAAGGTGGGAGGCCCTGCTCTATGCAGCACACCAAGCCCTGGCTGTCCCAGAGGTTACATGCTCAAAGAAGGCAAGAGAAAGTCAGCTGCTCTGGATTCAGATGTGCTGAAACAGTTTTCATCACTGCCAAAGGCATCAACCAGATGTGGAAATTTGTGAAAAGGTTAAAAACACATACAAAACCTGCTGTAAATTAAGACAAAGGTAGATTAAAATGCGCCATTATCTCTCTCTTTAAATAAAAGAGTGTTTTCCATTAATAGCAAAGATAGGCTTTTGCCTTGATGCTGAACAACGCTGGCTTTAGAATTCTGTGCAAGGCTGCACACATACACACAAAAATCTCTGAGAAAAGGGTTTTTCCACTTAGTGTGAACTTCGAAATGAACAAGTTCAAAGGTAAATTCATGATAGAAACTGCCATTGTCTTAAGTCTGCAGGCTAACAGTTTCAGACAGGCTGCGGTGGAAAGCCACGGTTGAGAACCCCAGTGAAGCACAGGGACACAGCACGGACACTTTGGGTTTTGGAGTTGGAGGAAATTGGAGTAAAAAGTTGATTTTGTGTCAATACTTTTAGACGCTCTAGGAAGCCCCAAAATCATGATAGCCGTAGCAGTCTGTGAAAAAGTCACCTACAAAAGGGGGAGACAGAGCAGAGAGAAGAAATTAGAATTCTTTTGAAAAAGGGCACAGAGCGCCACATTTGAAATTCAGGTTTTAGATTTCTCTGCTCGTGTGACCCCCCAATGAAGGCTCCTTCTCAAGACAAGAGCGGTGCACGGGCAGGAAGGCGCATTCTCAAAGACTGGTTGCTTAAAGCAGAGAAATTTAAAAAGCCGACTTCAAAGGAACTTAGGCGGTACACAAAGGGTGTGTTAGCATTAAAATTGTCAAGGACATACTTTGGGGACAGGGGCTTAAGGACCAGCTAACCTAATCACCGCAAAAAGGTGCGGCTGGCGGCCCTGAACCTCAGAGATGCTGAGGCCAGCACCCTACCCTAACTCAGACCCAGACTACACTGACGCAGCTTCCCAAAGTGCAGACAGAGAGAGTGCACACTTACTGTAGCCTGCTGTGGCCGAATTGCTGCCGTACCCATAGCTTCCATATCCGGCGCCTGCAAGAGAGCAGACAGGTTACAAGACAGACATACACCCAACGTGTGCCTTCCTTCCAAGGAAAGGTACACAATCACCCCAGTAGGTGACACGAAGAAAGACCCTCACCAGCATTCATATAGCCTCCTCCATGGTTAGCGCCACCAAATCCTCGGCCCCGTCCTCGCCCACGGATGTTGCCTCCTCGGCCCCTTCCTCGGAGGTGGGGAGGTGGGGGCACTTCATTATGCATGGGGCCCCCCATGCCGAGGCCAGGGCTGTGCGGCTGAAAGAGATGCACAGGGATGCGGTTACCCCACCCTCAGATTAACCCAATTCCTTCCCCAGGCCAGAGGGCTCAAAGATGAATCCTCACCTTGGCAGCAAATTTGGGTCCACCTCGGACGGGTACAGGGGTTCTTTTCTTTTTGTTGGCTTCAAGGGCAAGAGGGGCATCAGGGAAAAGCTTTTCTAAAGCAGCAAGAGCAGCATAAGCCTTTGCCACCTTTTTGTTTGAACCAGCACCTTGAAACTTCTGTCCATCCACCTCAACCTGTAAAAAACATACTGTTTGGGGACTAAGCTAACCAGCACCTCCTCCAGATTGAGGGCATAGCTCAGGCCTTTCTGCAGAGGCTCAGGCCTCCCCCACAGCACTTTTTCCCCCAGGAATCTCAGGGATGCCTCTAGCCACCTCATTACTTACCTCCATAACAAACCGTTTGTCGTGGCTGCCCCCTGTCTCAGAAATGAGCTCATATTTGAGGCCACGCCTCTTCTCATTAAGCTCCATAACGGGGTTCTTGCCATGCTTGGTCAAGATCGGACCCTGCTGTTTGACGCCCTCAGGGAAAGCACACAGAAAACCCACAAAATTAGATTTGGGCATTCCACCACCCAAAATCCAAACAGCCACTGAGGTCAAGCCCTCTCACTTGAACCGTATCTGGATCTAAACCTGCCTGTGTATATGCCAGCTGACATGTCTCAATGAAACAACCGCCTCCACCCACGACATTCTGGGTGCTGGGTAGCTGAGTCCCTTGATGTAAGATCTGGCAGATGAATCCAACCTTTTGACACTGCAAACATTATTTATACTGAGTTCACACAAGACCAGCAAGATGGCTCAGTGAGTAGAGATGGTTGCCACCAAGCCTGAGGACGCAAACTCAATCTCTGGAACCCACACAGTAAAAACCAGACTTACAAGTGACGACCACTGAACATGTGCTACGGGTGCTCAGGCCTCATGTGTGTGCACACATAATAATGGGTATGAGAAAAAATGGTGATAATAAAATGAAATTACCATGAGGGTTATATTAAAAAGGGAAAAAAGGTTCAGGGCCTAAAGGAATGCCCCAGTGGTTAAAAGCACTGGCTGCTCTCCCAGGGAAGCCATTTCAGCTCCCAGCATCCAGACAGTGGCTCACAACCTTTTGTAAATACAGTTCCAAGGGATGAGGGCACTGCATACGTGTTGCCCAGACAAAAAATACACACGTGAAAGAGAAAATGAAGGGGGAAAAAGTTTATGCCTGAGAACCATGCACCGCAATTACAAAACAAAACAAAACAAAAAAACAACCCAGAATGTGTGAAATGATTTCAGGATTTCATACAGGCCACAAGTTGTTCAGGCTCTGTCCTGGCAATAGACTCTTCCTAGCACCCACCACAGGCTCACCTCAGTAGTGGCATCTGAGGGGAAGACAGAACTGGGGTTGGAGACAGCTTCCACCACAGGGGGTGGGGCCACTACTGCTGGCTTCCCATCTGACTCCTCAGCGGAGTCCTCCCCCTTGCTGGAGTCTCTGCCTTCCGCGCCTGTTGGCAAGCCCATGTCCTGTAACACCTGTGGAGCAGACAGACCCAGGGCTCAGGTGAGGAAGACTTACAAGGAACCACCTTCACAGGTCCTCTCCAGACTCCACAGAGCCTCCTATGTAACTTGCAGCACAATCCCAGCTACCTGCAAATTTTTTTTTTTCCCTCTTTTCTTTTTAGTTCCTCAGGTTATCTTTAAAGATTCGACAGGTATGTATGACTTGTCAAATTATCAAAGACCTACCCCACTACCTGTGTTTTTACACTCTTTCTGAGATACATGCCATCAGCCAGAGGGCAACCTGGGAAGTGCATTTTCTGTTAGGAAAGGAGTACATGCACTTACCTTTACAGCCACATGCAGCTTGGCGGTCTTTTTGGATGGCCCTGAGGCTTCGAAGGTACTGCCATCTACCTCCACAGACATGGTGAAGATGGGGGCATGAACAGGACCTGTCTGGGAGATCAGCTTGTACTGCAGCCCCGGCTTCAGCTGGTTCAGCCTCATGAGGGCATTCATAGCTTGGGGAGGCTCGGCCTTCTCCTCTAAGAAAAGAACAAGGCAAGACTAGATGAAACTTCCAGAGTCCAGAAAAGCCAAAGCCTGGAGACTGCTACACAACTCTGCGGCATATGGCCAGTCCTGAGCCTCTCCTGCAGTCACTGGAGCACAAGTTATCATGGAACCATCTCTGTGTCAGTTACTAGTTTTGGGGTAAGTGGAGTGATGAGAAAGGTTCTCTCTCACTCTGTATCTCAGTCTAGACTTGAGGTCATAGCAAGATCTCTCAGCTTAGCCTCATGGGTGCTGAGAATACAGATGTGGCTACCAGACCCAGACATTAATTTTTTACAATACTTAAATATCAAGGGCATCCTGGTCTACAGAGCCAGTTCAAGGACAACTAGAGCCACATAACAAAGAGTGTATCTCCATAAACAATCAATCAACCAACCGAAGGGGCTGGTGAGATGGCTGTGAGTTCAGATCCTGAGAACACACATAAAGCCAGATGGGACAGCCCATCTGTGATCTCTGCACTCCTATGTCTAGACAGGCAATAGAAATGCAGGAATCCCCAGAAAGCACCTGGAACAGTTAGCCTGGCACACTCAGCAGTGAACAGCAAAGGCACCCTGTTTAAAACAAGGTGGAGGGGCTGGAAAAATGGCTCAGCAGTTAAGAGAGGACTGGGGTTCAATTTCCAGCACACACATGGCAGCTCACAACTGTCTGCAACTTCTGTTCCAGGGGACCCGACCCCTCATACAAACATGCAGTCAAACACCAATGTACATAAACAACAAAAAAACAACAACAACAACAAAAAAAAAAGTGGAAGGCAAAGAGACACCCAAGGCTGTCCTCTAACCTCTACATGAACACCCCGCCACAAGCACATTCACACCCACACACATTTTTTAAATATACACAAAGGGGGAAAAAATGATTTAAGCGAAGTAGTGGTGACAGATGTCTTTAATTCCAGCGCTTGGGAAGCAAAGAAATCTGAATTCAGGGCCAGCCTGGTCTACAGAGTGAGTTCCAGGACCACCAGGGCTACACGGAGAAACCCTTCTTCGAAAAACCAAAACCCCCATACCCCCCAAAAAATTTCAAACAAAAATTAACAGCATTAACATTCATCACATCCAGTTGCACAGTATCTGGGCCAGACAGAGGAAGGGTGACACCTACCAATCAGGACACATGCTCACCTTTCTTTTGGATCTTCTTTTTCTTCTTGCTGGGAGACTTCTCCTCCCCATCCTCTTCCATGGGGCGTTTCATGGGTGTGATGGCATAGGTGGTGCTTGGGGGAATTTGAACTGAAAGGAGACCAAATGGAAGCAGCTGAGACATGCAAACAGCACTCGCAGAGAGCCCTGTCAACAATGCCCACATATCCTTACCAGTGTAGTCCACTGGGTTCTCGTTCTTTGGTTTCTTGGGCATTTTGGAAGGCAGGGGGTCCATCCCCAGGACTTTATGGAGTTGACCAAAGGCAGCAAGCCGCAGAGCATGCTAGAGAAGGGGAAGAAGAGTCTGACTCGGCTGCCTCACGCCACAGTGACTGTATGTGTGCTCACTAATGTCTTCTGAAGTGGGACAGGAGTTGGGGGGCTGCTAACACTCTCCCTTCAGTCAGCAAGGGGTCCCCTGACAGGCAGGGCAGGGCCTGACAGCTCTGGCCCAGCCTTGCTGTGGGGGAGGGCCAGCCTGTGACCACCCCCCTTCAAGATGAGTACAGGAGACCCCAACCTGGGGGCTGGTTGCCACATGGAGCCAGGTGGTAGACACACAGGGAAAGAGCCCCACTGCAAAGCTGCTGCCCACTGTACTCGCTGTGCCAACATGGCACGTGAGCAGGGTGGGAGGCAGACAATAGTCACATGTGGTGCCAGAACAAAGAAGCAGCCCAGATTGGAGCGCCCTGTATCAGAGACACCATGCCTTTGCCTTGGTCCCCAACCTGAGCCTATGATCCAGGGGCTGCCCTTCAAATGCCCAGTAATGGAACTGGGAGCCAGTGAGTGCAGACTGGGTAAGGGCTCATGTTGGCAATGGCGACGACTATACCTGCGCACTCTGTGTGATATCTTCCCGTTGCTGTCTGTCTAGATGCCCAATAGCATCAGTGGCTTCTTTTTCACAAGGGTCATAAATGCCAGAACCATCTGAAGGCAGGAAACAAGGAAGATATGCAGAGGATTATACCTTGTCGTCTCGTAAGAGTTGCTGGCTGAGGGAACCAGGTGTGTTACCCCCCGCAACCCATCCACACCCAGCTCTGGAAAACACACCGAGCTCGGTGACCCACTCAGCATCCAGCCCTTGACAGAAATAAATCATATGTCTCAGAGCAAGAAAGTCATGTGGGAGTGGGTCACCACCGGCCCCGGGTCCGCCCTCTGATTTGTGGCTGCGGACCCGGACAGGGCTGGATATGATGGTGCAAGAGGGTAGTCACGTGCTTCGGCCCTAGCAGGGGGAAATGGAGCTGCTGTAGCCCTAACCCAGTCAGTGGACCAGTGAGGCAGTGGCTATAAGGCCTTCATCCCTATTCTTTTCCCTGTCCCTTGAAAATCACAAGGCCCCAACCTGGCATTACGATGCCGGATGCCAGGCACTCCAGCACTCTCCGCAGGGCTTCGCCAGCACCCATTGGCCTATTGGCAGTGCCGATGGACTTCTCACACAGCAGCTCCAAAGGCTAGAAAGCAAGAGGTACAATGAGCTTCCAGCTGCAAGAGTTGACACCCCAGGAAGTCCTATTAATGGGTAAGAGATGTTAGGGATCCTGAGAATCAAAGCCAGCCAGTGAGGTGAAAGTCCAACATCAGACATCTAGGCAGGGGCTGGAAGACTTTCACCGAGGCAGTGCGGGGACCAAGTGGCAACCCCGAGTGCCTAAGTGGGTAATTACACTTAAACTGTAACCACTAGAAAGGATGTCTTTAATAGTGGGCTGTCAGAAACAAGCAGCTGGCACAACAGGCCTCAGGTCCTTGTTGGCAAGCTGTTGAAGAACACCTGCACACCTACCTTTATGATTAGTCACAGCAGACTGCCCAACCAGCTCCACCTCCTCTCTCAACTATGTTCCCCCACAGAAAACCCTAGCCTCACTTTCACCCCAACCCACAGTCTGATGATCATAACAGTCACCCAAGCCAACAGCCATGAAACTACAGGAAGGTCACATCTGAAAGGGCCTGCCTGGACAAACACTACTCCCACCCCTAGCACAAGGTGTCTTACCCATCCTCTGAGGGGACCCCAGGTGGGCACTCGGGTACACAAGTCCCTCAGGACACGGATGACAATGACACATGACTTCAGCCCATTGGCTCTGGCCTAGAGGAAGAAAATGCAGGCTCTTCATACTCGGGGCACCACAGAGGACACCAAGCAAACATGAACAACATGACTCTGGTGGTGCTACTTTGCCAAGGGTAAACAGTTGCAGGGGTGCACAGCCACCAAGTGTGTGGCCAGCATTATGCTCCCGGCATATATGGAAGCCTGTTACTCTTATTGCAAAGCAGCCCACTGCTCAGCCTCCTCGGGGTCGTCAGGTCAAATTGATTTAGAGCCGCTCCTTTAGCAGCTGCACACCGCAGATGCTAACAAGATCGGCACGGCTACAGTCAATGTTATGGTCACTTTTTGGTCAAAGTTAGCCATGTTGTAAAACTTAGGCATTCTCTACTGAAAGACAAAGAGAAGAACAAAATGCAAACCTGGAACCACTTGGCGTGTCGAAGGGACGCCAAGGCAGCAAGGCATTTCTGCCTGTCCAGAACGTCCGGGGGGTCGTTGACTGATAGCGTTTCTATTCATGGATGGAATAAGAAGACAAGGCACAGTTTGACCAAGGGGTTCTGTCAGGTGCAAAGGGGATGTGGCAGCTTCCTAAAGGGCAGCTGAGTCTCCCACAATCTCAATTTGTGTCCACCCTGGACAAGGGAAGGAGAGGCTAAAGTGCCATCAGCTCTGAGAGGAAGTCAGAAAAATCGGGAGGCCCTCTCCCAAATTTTAAACCACAGAAACAAAAACCAAAATCAAAAAGAAAAGTTACTCTAAAAGGAACAATCAACGGGGAAGGGAAAAGATAGGCTAACCCTATCTTCTAGTAGACCCGTTCCCTTGCTTCCTCCCCATAAATCAGCTAGACTGGAATTTACAATAGAAAAAAAACAAAAACAAAAAGAGGTGGGGGAGTGGAAACGAACTCCCTCTCTGTGTCTCACAAACAGGCATCCACCTGCAGTACAGGGGACCACCTCCGCCCACCAGGCGGGACTGCCCTAGCCCCAGGCCTTGACAGAAGAGAGTCCTGTTGGTCAAAGGTCCAGCGTCCCTGAGTGGATAAGCTAAGAGGGCTTTGCTCACTGGCATCATATACGTGTGCCAAAGGGAAATCAACAAGTCAGCCTCCAATGCGAAACAACTAGGGTGTCATTTGGCTCTTCCAGCTATGAAGGATTTGGATAAGGCCTGACCACAGGCCCAGGAGGTCCTCAGGGAGACCAGTGAATTGTGGATGAAACATTAGCTTAGCAGCTGAAGTATAAAGACTGGACTGGAAGACAGCACAGTGGTTTGAACTTTATCCAAAGCTGCTCTGGCCTCTCTAAAGCTCAGAGTGCCACAGGAAGAGGACAAATGAAACACCCAGGCCACGCCGCAGGGCCAGCCGATCACTACTCCTACGTGCCGTTCATATAGAAGCCATCTGGTTGCTGCTAACCACTGCAATACTGGAAGATTCCCGGGGAATCTTGTTTTTTCCAAGAAGGAAACAAGTTTAACAAGGAAGTTTCAAGAGCATTTGAGGAGTACGAGAAACAAAATGGCGTACTCCCTGTGCAAAGTGCTACTCACTTTTGGTGCCACTGTTGGGTCAAACTCCCAAGAACACAAGGCCAAGCGGAGACATGAACGTAAAGGCAGTCAGAGCTACACTGACACCCTCTAATCAAAGCACTCAAAAACTGAATAGCACATTGGAGCGAGAAGGAACACCAAGTCTGAAATGTTCTGATGGCTTCTCTTGGCCTCCCTACCTCCAGCTAATACTTTCTCCATTTCTTCTCTGACAACAGGGGAGGTCAGATGGATGGTCAAGGACAAGGGGGGCTCTTTTGTGTTTTGTATCACAATAGCAGCATCATCCACAGACTGGAGTACTTCATATTTGTCTTCTGTTACAGTCTGGAGGAGAAAAAAAAAACAAAAAACGAAGCTTTCAAAACACTGACTCTGAAAGGTAATCAAGTAATCTGACAAAGTCTGTTGGGTCTCAGGCTATGAACGCTAGGAGGGCCTCTAACCCTGTAGTCAAAAATGTTATTTGCACCAGGAGTGTTAAAGTATAAAGGAAGTCAGGTGTGATAACTCGTATCTATACCACAGCATTTAAGAGACTGAGGCAGGACAATGAGGTTTCAAAGCTAACAAGAGCCACAGAACAAAACTCTATCTCAAGGGCAGGAAGTGAAAGGACCTAGTGCAGTGGCAGCCATTCCAGTGACCTGGGAGACTGAAGCCAGAGGATCGTTTAATTAGGGCCAGCCTGGGCAGCACACACAGTGACACCAACAACAACGAATCTTTTAATTTAAAAACAAACAAAAAAAAAAAATGCAATTCAAGCCTGAGCATCAGGGTGCATGCCTGAAATGCCAGCACTCTGAAGACAGAGGCAAGAGGATACTAAGCTCAAGGCAAGCCACAGCTAGACAGTAAAACCCAGCATAAAAATAATTAAGTGCAATAGCTGGCCAGCTAGGAAGATACATGTCTATCACCCCAGCAATCAGGATGCTGAAGCAGGAGGGTTAAGTTCAAGGGTAGCCTGGGGGGAACAAAGGGAGAATCTATCTGAAAACAAAACCGTTTTTCTTTCTGAACATTTTTTGAGGCAGGCTCTTCTTACCATGTGGATCTCCCCACCTCAGCCTCAGTCCTAGCTCAAGGCTTAAGGTTCTAATTTCTTACATGGCCCTAGCATGCTGCAGAACCTGTCACAGACACTGTATGGGGAGCCCGGCGCCCGTGCTAGAGGGCACCCTCAGGCTGAACAAGCTCTGTGCTGGGAGGAGCAATCAGCAGACGGTGTGGAAGAGAAGCACAAGCACTCCTTCAACTATAGGCAACGGTACAAACGGGAGCATGTGCCTCTTGCAGGTAAACTCAACCGCCTAACCTGAACTTCTCTACAAGCTTGTTTATGCTAACTGGAACACATTCAGTTTCTTTAACTAGTTCTGTTAAAAAGTCAAGTGCATATATTGCAGAAAGGACATTTGCCCTGGAAATCGATGTGTAGATTTTATAACCTCTGCATGGTTCACCTTCTGGACCAGGTAACCCTTTCTGAGAGGAAGCTGTCCTGTACTATACAGGGTGCTCAAAACATCCGTGGTAACCATGCACTAGGGAAAAGAGTACCTCACCTGCCCCTATCTCCAGATGGCCAAAAGTCCTCAGGGAGTGTCGAGGTTAGCTGTCAAGAACCACAGCTGTAACGTGCACACACTATTGTGTTTGCGATAGGGATGGAATTGGGCAAACTCACTAAGCATACAATGTGCACGTGAGCACTGCAGCTGCATCCATTCCTACCCCTGAAGAACAGCTCTTCAGAGCTTTCTTTTCAAACATTTACCAATGTGTTCTCCGTAACAGTCTTTAAAGAGGTAACATCAACTGAAATCGCAGCTATGAGGAACCTCCTGACCTTCAGCAGGTCCTCTCGGTTCTAACATTCTGCACTTGCTCCTCCAGACCTCAGGTCACACCACTGTCCTGTCCTGAGCACGTCCCCAGCATATTACAGAATGGTTACTCACATGCAAAGATATTTTTCTTTGCAAAAGAGTAATACTTAAAACCAGTTCTGAATTTCTGTTTGCTATCTTTTAGTTAAATTCATGAGGACTATCCTGGAAATGCAAAATATGGCAGTGAAGAAGCTCTAGTCTCTGGCTGTCCCCATTGGGGACCCTATATTCAGCTTCTCAGCCTCAGAAGGTCACATCACCCCTATTACTCAGATAAGTGTGAGGTCCACCACTGCAACTTGCCAGGGAGACCCACTCCTAGAATCCTAGCACTCTGGAGGCAATAGGATAGAGATGTCAAGGCCAGCCTGGGCTATAAGACTTTTTCTCAAAAGTCAGGAATAAGAGGGTGGATCAAAATGGACAGACACTCAAAGAAAGTGAGGGAGGAGGTGCACATATGTCTAACCTGGGGTCTGACTTAATAAATGTTAAATAAATATGAAAAACCATTTTACTTATACAATAGTAACAGAAAAAAATGACTGAGGTTTTTTTGGTTTGTTTTTCGAGTCAGGGTCTTACTCCATAGCCCAGGCTGGACTTGAATACTCAATAATCTTCCTGACTCAGCCTCCTAAATGCTGGGATTATAGGTATGAGCCACCACGACCACACTGTTTTTCCCCTTCTCTCTCAACTCTACCACTAAGCTCCAGCTGCAGCCAGCTGAACGGAGTTGAGTCTCAAGCATGCCCAGGTCTAACCCAGGGAAAACTCCCTTCCTCTCTCTACCCCACACAGCCTACACATGGTATTTCTGCCCAACAGCCCAGGCTTCATATGTGAGAGCAGAATGGGCACCACTAGACAGAGCAGATGATTTCCCACAGACCTTCCATGGCTCCATAAGTGTCCTGCCTGTTATCAAGGTGAACATGTGGCAGATGAAAGGGGGAGCCTGCTCCCTGGCATATAGCACAGTTGGGCCCTCCCTTCCTCTGACCATCTCTTTTCCACAAGCGCTAGAACCCCCTCTGGCACAATAATGGTGGTGGTGGTGACTCACAGTGAGCTGGATGGCCAGGTTGTCAGCCACCTTGTCCAGAAGGGCAGTTGTGGGCTTCTCCTTACAGAGCAGAACCAGCTCCAGATCCAAGTCCCCCTTGAGCAGAAGACCCTTGGCTACCAGGCCGACCCGCATCACGCCCCTCAGGGTCCTAGTCATGTGTTCCGCCTTCTGTTCCCTGAGAGACAGACAAAAGTCAGGCTCAATGGAAAGCCGACCTAGCCAGAACCCAGAGAGGCTGGCACTTCTCGGAAGAGATGCTAGCTTAGCTGTGCCACATGATGGCACACACCTATAATCCCAGCACTCAGGAGGAGGCTGAGGCAGAAGGACCTCTATGATTTTGATGCTACCTTGGGCTACAAAATAAGTTGAAAGCCAGCACAGACTATCCAGTGAGATCCTGTCACAAAAAAACACTACAAGAGCTAGGTAAGATAGAGACAGGAATTCAAGGGCAGGCTTGACTACATAGTGAGGTAGCAAATCTGGGCTACATTAAGACCCTGCCTGAAAAGTCCTAAGCCCTCCTCAACAAACATACACACATATACAAACACATACAAACACATGAGAGACAGATAGACAGACAGAGACTTACCCAGTCCCTTCTTTGCTTTCATCATCTGGGGGTGTGTCCATATTTTCTGCCTCAGCAAGCTCACTGCTGCCCTTCTCCTGCTCATCAATCCAGTCAGAGACAGCCTTGAGGGCCCGCTCAGTGTGGGACACCATGTTCTGTACAGCCTCCAGCTCTTCTTGCGTAGGGTACACTGAAGAATGCTTTGCCATCACATGGCGATCATCATTCACAAAAATTCTCATGGGACGCTGGAAATGCGAAAACTACGCTAAAAATGATGCAAGGACAGCCAGCAGCCCACGCCTCGCCACTCAATATCATTCCATCCTTCAGAAGACAGACTATGGGAACATGACCCAGGAGCTGAGAGGAGACTCTCCACGCAGCAACCGGAAGTGGGCACTTTACGTATCGCTATACTACAGTAGTCCCCCCTTATCCGCGGGGTACACATTCTAAGACCCCAGTAGATGTGTTAAACCGCGGATAGCACCAAAACCAGTATGGTTGGGTTTGACCTCTACGCACACAGGTATGGTAGTTTAATCAGTCAATCAGGCACAGGAAGGGTAACTCTAGACAAGACGGAATGTGAATGTGGTCTCCCTCCAAGTAGCTGATCGTCCTACTCACCCTTCTTCTTCTTGTGATGAAGTGATGATGATACAATGCCTACGTGATGAGATGAAGTGAGGTGAATGACGCAGGCATCAGGACGGTGCACAATTTAAAACTTAGCAATTTTTTCTTTCTGGAAATTTCCACTTAATACTTTCAGACCGCGGTGGACCGCAGGTAACCGAAACCGCGGGAATTGAGAACGCGGCTAAGGGGGGACTACTGTACTCACATCGTGACACGTGATGACTTTAGAGAATTCAAAATGTCTAAGATAAAATGCTAACAGCATAAAACCCTGGGGGACATGCTATGGGCATCTTCAAACGTAAGTGAAGAAAAAGGGTCTATGAGCAAAGAAAAAAAACTGTCTTACCATTTTTCCTTCCTTTTTCCTTGTAGTGTCTGGAAATCAGCCTTGGCTTATCTTTTCAAATTGTGACAGTTCCTTGGTGTTAGCAATACTTCAACTATCTATAAGATCAGAAAACCTTTTTAGTTTCCAATACCGCAGAGATGGATGGGCTCCACAGCTAAATACTTGGGAGCAGGGATGAAGTTGCTGGCTCACAAAGGGCCTGCTCACAGCAGGCCATATCTGTGTTCCTAGGTAGCCAAGCCAAGTCACCAAACTCACTCCAATTTCCCTTGATAAGAAAACAGCAGACTTCCAGAGGACAGATCTCAATTTAACCATACATTAAGGGGGTTTCTGTTACCCTGTGGTCCCTGTTGCATTTCTTCCCAGTTAGCATGCAAGAGGGGGGCTACAGTGCAAATGGGGGCAGGTGGTAGTAGTCAGGGTTTTCTGTAGCATAGATTGGCCCCAACTCCAAATCCTTATCTGTCCACCTTGTAAGCCTAGCTCGGATTCTCACAGTTCTGGAAGCAAACAGGGACTCCCATGCTGGGCATGTGCTCTACCACTGCTCTACCCCTCAATCCTAAACTGCCGATTTTGCAAGTGTGTCGTATATGCATAAAGTCTTTTGGAAGGCACACATGGAGAACAGAGGCAGGACTGATGTCCTGCTCTATTATTTCCCACTTCCCCCCTTGCAATAGGGCCTACACCAAACATAGAGCTAGGTTGGTATCCAGAAAGCTCCCAGGATCCTGTTTCTGCCTCACCCAAACACTTGAGTTGCATGAGGCCACGTACAGTTTTTTACAGAAACAATGGGAATTCTTTTTTGTTTGTTTTTGTTTTTCAAGGCAAGGTTTCTCTGTGTAGCCCTGGCTGTTCTTGAACTCAGAGATCTACCTGCCTCTGCCTCCCAAGTGCAAGGATTAAAGGCATGCACCACCACTGCCCAGCAAACACTAGGAATTCTAACTCAGGTCTTCACACGTATGCAGCAAGCATTCTTATCCATCAGACCTTCTCCCCAATCCCAGGGCAGGTTTTTCAAGGCAGGATCTTCTATAGCTCAGGCTGGCCTCAAATATAGAATAAAGATAACCTTGAATTCCTGATTCTCCTCTATTTCTACCTTCCAAATGCTAGATTACAGGTACTTGCCACAGAAATCAAACTTATGTAGTTTGTAGTTCTGGACTCAAATACAGGAAGGAACGCATATAAGCTAGGCACATGCTCATTTCACTGGCTGTACTCCAACACCAAAGCATGCTGGCTTTATAAATAAACTAGAGCAGGAGGTGAAACAGAGGTTGCTCAGTAACAGAGCATGTGCTTAACATACTGCAGGCACTGGGTGTTATCCCCAACATCAAAACCAAAAACATAATGTAAGCTAGAAACGGTGGCTATCGTAACTGATGAAAAGGTAAGGCTATCTGGAGTTCAAGGACAGAATAAGCTACACAACATCCTTGTCTAAAAACAAAGAAGGGGGGTAAATAAGATGGACCGACGGGTAAAGGGTTCTTGCCACCAAGCCTGATGACCTGCGTTCAAAACCTATGGCCCACACAGTTGGAGAGAACCAACCACATTCCACAGGATGTCCTGGCCGCCACATGTGTTACACGCCACATGGCCCCATGCACACAAATAAATGTAATAAATATTTTTTGAAAATCCAAAGAATAAAAACATAAGATTAACAAGCTACCAAAAATGTTGTGGGTAGAAATGCTCATCAAAATGTGAGTGTTATTCCCAGCACCTGGTGAGAACTGAGGCGGGAGAGTACAGTGAGATGGAGGCTAAACTGGGTCTATAGTTCCAGGCCAGTCAAAGCTATGAAAGGAAGAAGAGGAGATAAAGAAAAGGAGAGAAATAAATTAAAAAGGGAAACTGCTGGACTTGGTGGCACACATCTTTAATCCCAGGACTCAGGGGACAGAGGCAGGCAGATCTCTTTGAGTTTGAGGCCAGCCTGGTCTACAGAGCAAGATCCAGGACAGCCAAGAGAAACCCTGCCTCAGGTGGTGGTGGCACACGCCTTTAATCCCAGCACTCAGGGAGGCAGAGCAGGAGGATTTACAGTCAGCGGAGTCTACACAGGATAGCCAAAGGCTACACAGAGAAGAAACTCTGTATGAATTGGGGGAGGTGGGGCCTGTGCTCATAATACTCCCGGTAGTCCCTGCACTCAAGAAGCAGAGGCAAGGGGTGTGTAAGTTTAGGCCAGCCTAGGCTCCACAGAAAAATCTTATCTCAATAAGCAAACAGGGCAGGAGATGGTTAGTGGGTAAGAACATGAACACTTGCAGTTGAATGCCCAAAACTTACGAGTGAAAACCTGTATGTAACTCCAGCACTGTGTGGGTCAGAGACAGGAGGATGGCTGACTGAAGATTTCTACTCATAGCCCAGCCTCAGATTCACCTGTGTAAACCTGTAAAGACTAAAAGTGGGATAGCGCAGGACACACAAACTATCTTCCTCTGGCCTTGTCTTCTTCCACAGACATGCACACACACCACACATACAAATCAAAGACACACAGACAAACAATATTTGGAAAAGGAAAAAAGGGAGTGTTGGCCCTTGAGAACACTAAAGAGGTAAGAGAAAGACATGAGGTCTCAAAGAGCTTCTGCCACATGGAAAAATAACGAGTGTTCTCAGCCTTGGTCAGAGAAGCGTCTGTCTGCAGTGGACCTGAGTTAATGCAGACTCATAACCAGTTCAAGGGCTGAAAGTAAGTGCTTACTGAGTGCTTGGACGTAAATGGAACTTCTATTCACTTGACTCCAAGTTCACAGAAGACAGGGCAGAGAGAATCCTAGGAGCTAAAGGATGTGGTAAGAATGCTGTGAAAACATGTTTTCTGGATATGACCTTGACACTGCACTACTGACCTCACAGCAGCTGGGGCTAATTGCACAGGACCTATACTACTTAGGGCCTGCCAACATTTTAGCATGGATGAAGGAGGGGCTTACAAGGCCCCACCCTAGCTGGTAGTTAATGGCTGCTGAGGGAGAGGGAGTCATTTTCTTCAGTGCTGCAGCCATTGGTAAGCTGTCCATGCTCTAGTATGAAACCATTACACAGACACACTTATACAAGCAACCCTAATTAAAGGCAATGGGCAACAAAACAAACAAAAAAACCTGCCAGGCGGTAGAGGTACACTACTTGGGAGGTGCACCTGGTCTACAAAGTAAGTTCCAGAACAGCCAAGGCCACACAGAGAAACCTATCTTGAAAAGCCAACAAAACAAACAAACAAACAAACAAACAACCTTAAGGCAAGAATGGACTTCAAAAGGATTCAGTAGGAATGTGACAGGGTGATGGAGTGAGAATAGTCAAAATATATTAAATACATGTACATAACTGTTGAAAAACTACAAAAATAAATTTCCAGGAGGAGCCAGCAGGGTGGCTCAGGGGGTGAGAGTACAAAACCAATTCCTCCTGCAAACAGTCCTCTGAACCTGCTCAGGTATGACATGTGGCCCCCAACCCTGCAATAAAAAAAATTAAGGCAATTAAGAGACAAAGTTAAGAGCACTGCCTGCTTAACCTCCTCTTCCAGAGGTCCGGAGTTCAATTCCTGGCAACCACATGGTGGCTCACAACCATGTATACTGGGATCTGATGCCCTCTTCTGGTATGCAGGTAGAACACTCATACATAAAATAAATAAATCTTTAAAAAATTGTTTAAGGAAGGAAAAGAAAAGACAGAAATAGGTGCACCAAGTAGGTAACTTCCATGGACATAACTTTGGAAAACATACCCAAATGAGCAACACAGCCTTCACAGAAAGAAAAAAATCACTACATACTCAACTCTCTAAACAACATGCAAACCACAACCTATGCAACTTCTGTGCAACTGTCCACCAATCAACAGCTCTGCCCCTCCCCAGCACCAACTCTGCTTCCTTCCAGCCATAATAGTTGTAAGACAGACTGCAGGCACCACCCTTAAAAGACAAACTGTAAGACTGGCCAAAGAGACAGTCCCAAAGGGCTTCAGAACTGCCTAGCAATTAACACTGCCAAGTTAAAAAACTAAACTATCACCACAGAGTGGGAGTTGAGAGTGCTGCTTCTGCAGAGGTGGCTACCAGGAAAGAGAAGCAAGGCTTCATAGGAGAACAGTAGGGGAAGGGAGTACAGAAGTGTGGGATGATTAAGAGAGAAGAGAGCAAGCCTAAGCTGTAACTGCTCCTAAGCAGCCACAGGTGAGAGGGGCCGCAGCCCAGAGACTTTGGAGTTGGCCTGCCTGACTTTCATCTTTCTATAGTTTCCTTCTTGTCCTTGCAGCACAGAAGCACCCCTGAACACCACTTCAAAGAGCTAAGCAGGTCAGACTATGTAAGCCACAAAGCCCAATTCCCTCTAGACCCCAAAATGGTAGTGGCTCCTACTCCTTATAGTGGTACTGTCACCAACTGATTCACATTCTTCCCATGTAAAGGAAGAAATTGGAACTCAACTGGAAGTCAACTATACTTGGCTGTGTTGCTAAAGGATGCCTAGGCACAGCTACAATTTCAGCACTTGGGAGATAGACAGGAAAATCAGGACCCTGTTCTAAACAAACCTAGGTTAAGGGAAAACCTATCTCAAAAGTCAATACTTGAGAGCTGGAGAGGCAGCTTTGTGGTTAAGATGGCTTTTCTTGCAAAGAACTGGAGTTCAACTCTTAGCACCCATATTGAATGGCTTACACCACCCTCCTGTAAACCCAGCTTCAAGGGATCTGGGAGTACAGACACCTGTACTCCTACCTACCCACACACTGACACACACATACACACTTAAGTAAAAAAAAAAAAAAAAAAGAACATTTAAAAAAAAATGTAATGCTTAGAAGATGATACAATCAATGAATCAATGACCCAAGTTAGACAGGTACAATGGAGCACACCTTTAATCTCAGCACTTGGGAGGCAGAGACAAGTGGATCTCTGTGTACTTAACACCAACCTGGTCTACACAGCAGACAGGAACATGTACAGAGATGCTGTCTCAAAAAAAAAAAAAAAAAAAAAAAAAAGACCCAAGTTCAGTTCCTAGCACCTGTATCAGGCAGCTCACACCCTCTTTTAACTCCAGCTCCAGGGGATCCAAAGTCCTTCCTACAGGCTCCACAGGTACCTGCATAAAGTGCACATATAACACACACACACACACACACACACAAAATTTCTTTTCTTTTTTTTTTTTTTTTAAAAAAAGGACCTTTAGGCTGTAGAGATGACTCTGAGGTTAAGAGCACTGACTGTTCTTCCAAAGGTCCTGAGTTCAATTCTCAGCAACCACATGGTGGCTCACAACCATTTATAAGGAGGTCTGGAGCCTTCTTCTGGCATGCAGGCAGGATATTGTATAAACGATATAAAAATCTTTTTTTAAAAAGGACCTTTAATCCAGTACCCAGGAAGCAAAGGCAGGTGGATCTCTGAATTTCAGGCCAGTTTGCCTATATAGGCCAGGCAGAGCTACACAGTAAGATACTGTCTCCAAAAAAAAAAAAAAAAAAAAAAAAAAAAAAGAGCAAACAAAAAAGAATTATGGTGCCTCGAGCTTTGGGAAGGGGGAAGAATAACTTGATCTACGTGTTAACACCTAGTTCAGACAAATATATGGCTGAAATTACCACATGCTTGATGTTTCCCCGGAAATACTCCAGGAAGAAAATACAAAAGGATAGGAGGCTGCCAGGCACCGTGCAGGGTTGAAGCTAGGAGATGAATGTCCTGGGAATCATTTCTTTAAGAAGTTCCAAGATAGATCTTCTGTTATTGTTTATAGTACTGGACATAAATAAAAACCTGGGCCGTGGGCATACTGGGCAAGTGCCTTACCACTAGCCATGCCATGTCCTGGCCCTTTTTTACTTTTTGAGAAAGCCATGCCCCTATATGTGGACCTTGAACTCTCCTGCCCTAGCCACCCAAAGTGCTGGGGCTACAGGTGTGTAACAGGGCACACCACTAGTTACTTTTAATTACTTATTTATTTCATGTGTCTTTAGTGGAGCTGACAGGAGGTGGGCACATATGCATGCCACAGTGTGCCTATGGTGTTAAGGTTTACAGCAAAAGGTGGTTCTTCCTTCTATCATGTGGGCCCTGAGGATAAACTCAGGTCATCAGGTATGACAAGAGGTATTTTACATACTGGGCCATCACACCAGCCCAACTAGTTTATGTTTACTGCATAATAAACATTGGGGCTTTGTTTTGTTTTTGTTTTCTGAGACAGGGTTTCTCTGTATAGTCTCGGCTGTCCTAAACTTACTTTGTAGACCAGGCTGGCCTCGAAATCACAGAGATCTACCTGCTTCTACCTCCCTGAGGGCTGGGATTACAGGCATGCACCACTGCGCCAGGCACGGTATTTTTGATAAAGCACAGCCAGTGGATTCTGCCAGGCACAGGAAATACCAAGGGCTTAAGAGTCAGACATCAGCTGCAGCTAGATTTCACCCCAAGTCCCATGCACACCTTTAACAATCAAGCCAAATCTTTGTCAAATCTCATGAATCATGATCATGAAGCTTCTATGTGAAGTGCATTTAAGCAGGCTGGAGAGGTAGCTTGGCCATAAGTGCTGCCCTTCCAGAGAACCCCAGTTCAATTCCTAGCACTTTCATGGTAGCTCACAACCTTCTGTAGTTCCAGTTCCGGGTAAATCTACCCTCTTCTGGCCTCCTCAGGCAGCAGCAGACCCAATGCATGCGCGCGCGCGCGCACACGCGCGCGCACACACACACACACACACACGCAGGCAGACACTAACACACACACACACATACATACATACATACATACATAAGCAAGCAAGCAGGACCTCTCCAAGAGCTACAAGTGTTCTTAACCACTGAGCCAGGCCTCCAGCCCCCAACCTGGCTTTAAAACAAACAAACAAACAAACAAACAAACAAACAAACAAACTTGTTCTGGGGACTAAAGTCAGTTTCTCCTTGCTGGAACTTTACCAACAGAAGCATTTTTCCAGGCCCCAAAGCCATATTTATTTATTTGTTTGTTTATTTATTTTCTTTTTATTTTATTAATTATACTTTATTCACTTTTTATCCCCCCCATAAACCTCTCCCTCCTGCCCTCCCAATCCTACCTTCCCTCCCTCTTCTCCACCCATGCCCCTCCCCAAGTCCACTGATAGGGGAGGTCCTCCTCTCCTTCCTTCTGATCCTAGTCTATCAGATCTCAACAGGAGTGGCTGCATTGTCTTCCTCTGTGGCCTCTCAGGAAAGGTGATCAAATAGCAGGCCAATCAGTTCATGTCAGAGGCAGTCCCTGTTCCCTTGGACACTGAACTGCCATGGACTACATTCTTGCAGGGGTTCTAGGTTATCTCCATGCATGGTACTTGGTTGGAGTATGAGTCTCAGAAAAGACCCCTGTGCTCAGATTTTGGTTCTTCTGCTCTCCTTGTGGAGTTCCTGTCCTCTCCAGATCTTACTATTTCCCACTTCTTTCATAAGATTCCATGCACTCTGCCCAACAGTTGGCCATAAGTCTCAGCATCTGCTTTGATGGTTTGCAGGGCAGAGCCTTTCAGAGATCCTCTGTGGCAGGCTCCTAACTTGTTCCCTGTTTTCTTCTTCTGATGTCCATCCTCTTGCCTTTCAGGATGGGGATTGAGCATTACAGCCAGAGTACAAGTATTTATCATGCATCTTTTCTATGTCAGGACTAGGTCAGAAGATAGGTCAATGACAGATGATGTAGACTAGTCCCCTGTTCCTAGGGCCCTAATCACCTAGTGCACTATAAAAGAGAGAAATCTTCCTCCCCTATATATGCAATTTGGCGCCAGAACAAAGGCCTCAACCCACACTGGTCTCTGGAACAGGCCCTTTACCCAGGACTATAGGGGTTATGGCTCATGCCTGTAACTCCAGCTCTTGAAAAACTGAGACTCCAAGTGCAAGTCTAGCCAGAGACATGGAACCTTGTGTAAAAGACTCAATTGGTACAGGCTTTCCACACGAAGCCCTGAGTTCCATCCCAACATGAACATGACATGCTGACACACACCTTGAATTCCAGAACTTAGGAGGAGGCAAAAAGTCATCCTCTCCTACATAAGGTTAAGGCCAACCTGGGTTATAAGAGACTTTGTCCAACAACAACAACAAAAACCAAACTTGAATGCTAGGACAAGTTCAGAACAGGGTTAAGGATGGTTGCAAAGGCCACTTGGCATACAAACACCAGGGGATTTTCTGGGGCTAGAGTGCATGCAAAGTTCAAAATCACCACATGGCATATACAAGGACTGCGTGTCACTTCAAAAGAACAGAAGTAGGCAGGAGAGATAGTTCAGCAGCTAAGAGCGCTTGCTGCTCTTGCAGAGGACCTCAGTGTCTGTATTCCAGTTAGACCATACAGATCCACATTAGGTGACTCATAACTACCATGAATCCAGCTCCAGAAGAGCCAACACCCTCTTCTGGCCTCTCAGTTACCAGCATACATGTAGCATATACTCTCACCGACATAGACCACACATAAATACACTTTGGACACAGGCCCAGAGTGTTGACCCAAGTCAGTAATGCAATCGCAATGCTCTGAAGGCTGAAACTAGAGTTCATTTGGGGGCCAGCTTCGGAATCCTGGAAAAAGAGAATGGGAGGGGAGGGAGAAAGAGGGAAAGAGGGAGAAAAAACAGCCAAGGGGAGAGGGAGATAGCTTACTGGGTAAAGGATCTTGTCATACAACCCAAGCCTGACAACCTGAGTTCAATCCACCAAACTACAAGGAATCCCCTTGGGTTGCCCTCTGATCATTACATGTGTCATGCTATACTTACACCCTTCCCAAACATCATGGAGTGACATGCACAATAACATGGATATTTTAATTTAAAAAAAAAATCAAATTAAGTCTCCTATCTAAGCCTCGCAAGGAAAAAAAAAAAAAAAAAGTCTCTGTTCACAGGCTGGAGCCACGGAGACTTCTGAGGTGCACCAATGGCCCCAAGTGTTGCTGCTGCAGAGATTGTGGCCCTGGTTCTGGCCAAGGCTTAAAGCCCTTGGATAACAACTATTGATGCTAAGCTTTAATGATATGGTATTTATTCTAGCCACATTTTTCATCTTAGGAGACATTATAAAACATCACTGGGATAAAGAAGAACCTGTGTCGTTAGTAAGAAAAACAATCTAAGTCTGCAGAGCTGGCTCAGCAGTGAGTTAAGAGCACTTGCTGCTCTTGCAGAAGACCCAGGTTCACTTCCAAGTACCAACATGATGGCTCACAGCCACCTGTACCTCTAGATCCAAGGGATCCAACATCCTCGTCTGGCGTCTGCAAGCTGCACACACATGGTGCACATACATGCAGATCAAATACCCATACAAAAACTTTTTAATGATAACCTGTCTCAAAAAAAAAAAAAAACAAAACAAAACATCCCAAGCCAGGCACAGGCATGGTGGCACATGCCTATAATCCCAACATTCAGGAAGCAGAGAGAGGCAGTTCTGTTTGAGAGTTAGAGGCCAGCCTGGTCTACAAAGTGAGTCCAGGACAGCAAAGGCTACACAGAGAAACCCTGTGTAAAAACAAAACAAAACAAAACAAAAAAAAAGAGAAAGAGAGAAAGAAAAGAAAACACCATCCCAAATTAGAACCCCTGCTCCTTGGTCTTAAATACATCATAAAAACTGAAAAATTATTCCCAGCAACCACATGGTGGCTTATAACCATCTATAATGAAATCTGGTGCCCTCTTCTGGCCTGCAGTTATACATGCAGGCAGAGTACTATATAAATAATAAATGGATCTAAAAAAAGAAAAAAAGAAGGAGGAGGAGAAGGAGAAGATGATGAAGATGAAAACTGGAGGTACTGGGAGAGATGACTCACTGGGGCAGATGTGTATCCATGCAGGTATGAGGGCCTAAGTTTAAAATCCATCATGCAAGATGCTGGGCATGGCTGCACCCACCTTTAAATCCCAGTGCTGCCCACGGTTAAGACAGGAGAGTCTCAGGGCTTGCTGGCTGCCAGCCTACCTCCACGTTCAGAGAAGTCCTTTTCAAAGGAAATAAGGTGCAGAGTTGACAGAACACTTGATATCCTCATCTGCCCTCTGCACCCACATGTCAGGCATGCACACACACATACACTACACTCAAACATAGACAAACACACAACAAGTTATCTTTTTAGATGAAGAACTGGAAGACAGCCTGGGAAGATGGCCCAGTGGGTCAGGTGCTTGCTGTGAATGCATGAGGCCTGAGTGTGGATCCTCATCACCCACATCAGTCAAGCACCAAGGAGGGAAGACAGGCACATTCCTCATGTTGGCTAGTAGTTCTCAGTCTAGCAGAAAGAGCAAATGCTAGGTTCTGTGAGCGACAATGTGGCAAAAATGATGGTAGAAAAACTGAAGGTGGTAACTTTACACTAGCCCCCAGCCTTCACATGCATCTATCAGTGAGCAAACACACAAACACACACACAGCCTAAGGAAATAAAAATGGGAGAACTCTGAGGCCTGACGGATGGACAGAACCTACAGACGGCGTACAGTGTAAGACTCCAGCACATCCAGAGGGATGTAAGTGAGCAACCTCAGCTGTGCTTCCTCAGACAGAAAGTCCTCTGTTGCAAACCCGAACCTGTTTTGTCTGTTTGAACATTTTTACATACAAGTTACAAAACTACACGTAAAAGGGATTCAGCACCACCAAATACAAAACTAGAAGCCCCAAAAGATAACGAAAAGAGGAAAACTCCTCACTACACTCTATTCTGAATGTTTTTTAGGTACAAGAAGACAGTTAGCCCAGAAGATTGAGAGACTTTTTTTGAGTGGAAGGGGGCAGTTCGAGATAGGGTTTTTCTGTGTAGCCTTAGCGGTCCTGGACTTGCTTTGTGGACCAGAGAGCCCTGCCTACCTCTGCCTCCCTGAGTGCTGGGATTACTTTAAACAAAAACACTATGGAGGCTGTGGCTGGTGCTCAGCTGGAGAGTACCAGAATAGCAGCAATGCAGAAGGCCCTGAGTTCCCACCCCAGCACTGCATAAACTGGGTGTGGTGACACCAGCCTGTAATCCCAGCACTTGAAAGGTACAGGTTCAATAAGGCAGGCTTCAAGGCCAGCCTTGGCTACATAGTTGAAACATTATGGGAAGGAGAGAGGAAGAAAGAAGAGAGGGGGAAAGAAACATGAACCTCCTCTAACCACCAGGAATCAAGATATTCATTGGGTACAACATCAAGGACGGCAGCAGCCCAGCATTCTGTCTTCTCACCAGCATCCAGCAACTTCTGATTACCACAACCAGCACTGAGGAGAAAAAATATGCCTTGACAACACTGGCTGCCCAATTTTATCCTCTGATGCCACTGATAAGCCCAACAAATTGACTCAGGAAGCTCTATCAGGCTGCCAATGACCACACACGGCCTCCACTGCACTCTCCTGGGCACTCTCCCCTTCAGACTTAACTATGACGGAGATGGCTCCTGATTGAGGTGGACAAAACAAACACAAGGACTAATTCTTTCTAACAATGTCAGAGCTAGGCTTGCTGCAGATCCACCAAGCAAGGCCTCACTATCTCTGTGAGCCCATATCTGCATCTCCCTCCCTCATCTCCTCCTATGCCCCTCTCCAAGTCCATGGATAGGGGAGGTTCTCCTACCCTTCCATCTGACCCTAGCTTATCTGGTCTCATTAGAACTGGCTGCATTGTCTTCTTCTGTGGCTGGCAAGGTTGCTCCCTCATCTGGGAGGAGGTGATCAGAGAGCTAGCAACTGAGTTCATGTCACAGACAGTCCCTGTTCCCCTTTAGGGAACCCACTTGGATACTGAGCTGCCATGGGCTACATTCTTGCAGGGGTTCTAGGTTATATCTATGAATGGTCCTTCGTTGGAGTATCAATCTCAGAAAAGACCCCCGTGCCCAGATATTTTGGTTCTGTTGCTATTCTTGTGGAGCTCCTGTCCTCTCCAGGTTTTACTATCTCCCCCTTCTTTCCTAAGATTCCCTGCACTCTACCCAAAGTCTGTTTATGAGTCTCAGTGTCTGCTTTGATACAATGCTAGGTAGTCTTTCAGAGGTCCTCTGTGGAAGACTCCTGTTGCCTTTCTGAGTGAGGATTGATCATCTTACCCAGGGTCCTCCTTCCGGCTCATCTTCTTTAGGTGTACAGATTTAAATGAAAGATTCTTAGGTAGAAACAAAATTGGCAAGAGGTCCACAGGCCCTGCCACATCATTCAATACAAAATACACACCTGTATCTAGAACTGGTATTCAACCGCAGGCACCAGAACACCAACCAGCCTCCCTGAGAAGCCAAGAGAGAAAGACATGGAGATTAAGAACTTTCAAGAGAGCCAGGCTTGGAGGCACACACCTTTGATTCTAGCACTCAGGAAGACAGTGGTGGACGGATCTCTGAGTTTGAGGCCAGCTTGGTTTATAAAGGGAGTCCAGGACAGCCAAAGGTGCACAGAGAAATCCTGTCTCGAAAAACCAAACAAACTTCCAATTGGTAGAAACGAAGAATAGGTTCTGTCCCTTTATTCTTGAAGTAGGGCTGCAAGTCTATACTACAAAGCCTTAAGCCTATGGGGCGCTGACATCTTTCCACCTCTAATTAATACAAAGTAATGTTTGCAACACTGTGCTGCCAAAGAACAAACCAGAAAATCATCAAGCCTTCCCAGACACTATGGGAAGTGGTCCTGAAGGAAGCGGCATGCTCATCTTACAGGAAATGTGGCTTTAAGCTGAAAGCACTGCGCAGCACTCAGCAGTTCCTTCCTTCACCTTTGGTTCCACCACAGATTCCCCCAAACAATCTGAGAGCAGCCCAGGCAGCTGCCACCAGTCTAAGCTGACAAGCCATGCCACTTGAAGAGATCTAAAGCTCTCATGCAAATCACAGTTCTCAAGGCTGGCTCAACTCCCAGCATCCACATAGCAGGTCACAACTGTCTACAACTCCAGTTCCAGGGGATCTGATGTCTTCTTCTGGCTTCTGAAAACACTATGTGCACTGGGTGCATATACATACATGCAGGCAAACACTCAATACAACACATTAGAAAAGATAAGTGTTTACAGTAAAGTTAAAGACAAAAATCTCAATTCCAATTCTCTCAAGGGGCCCTTGTTCCACCTGCACCAGTTTCAACAGCCATCAAGAATTAACAATAATGACCTTCAAACCTTATTAATTTGAAGAACTGCCCCTTTTAAGGTCTTCCCTCTATTTTTGTTATTAAGACATCCTTTATGAGCTGGGTGTGAAGCAGTCTTGTCAGCTTAAGGCAAGCCTGAGGTGAAAGACCTTGTCTCAAAAAGATAGCTGTTGCCCTTAGAGTGAGTTCAGTTCCCAGCACCCACATTGATCAGCTCACAACTCACAAGCCCTAGTAACTCTAGCTTCAAGTTATGGTGGCAAAAGCCCTCCCTCCCCTGTTTCGCTATGTACCCTTGGCTGTCCTGGACCCGTTTTGTAGCCCATGCTGGCCTCAAATTCAAGAGATCCTCCTGCCTCTGCCTCCCTGGGATCACAGGCATGAGCCATAGCACCCCGCTGGCAAAAGCCTTTTTATTCCTGGCATTTAGGAAGCAAAGGAAAGCGAATTTGAGACTAGCCAGATCTACATAAGGAGTTCTAGGCTAACTAGTTACACAACGAGACCAGAAAAAAAGAAGGTGGAGTGGGAACATAGCTCAGTGGTAGAAAGCTTTGCCTACCATATATTAAGACGTTGCACTCAACCTTAGTATCACCAAAATCGACAGGAAAAAAAAAAAAATCAGACTGGAAAGATGGCTCAGTGGCTAAGAGCATTTACTGCTCTTGCAGAGGACCAGGGTTCAATTTCTGGCACCCATAAGCAGCTCACAACAATCTATTCCAAGGGAAGACACCCCCTTCTGTCCTCCTTGGGCTTTACATATACAACTCACAAATACATATATGCAGGCAAAATACTCACACACGAAGCAACATTTTTTAAAAGAAAGATAAACACAAAGAGGAAAGGAAACAGCTCTAGGTCAGAGCGGTAGATGTAAGGGTCAGGACAACACAGGGCAGTGGCTGTGGTGCAACAGTGCACAAGCCTTTTATGAGCAAAGTAGGTTGGTTTGTTCCCCAGAAAGCAAAAGAAACCAGTGTGCCTACTACGCTACTCCCAGAACTATAATACTAAAAATATGATGTAGCAAAACTATCGACTGTTCCTGAACAGAGAAAGGCCACAGTATTGCAGAAGTATTTAACAAAACTCCAAGGGAGTATAAGGAAACTTCCTCCTAGTGTGTGCTGGCAAGGTGAGGGGAGAGCAAACTGTACTCAAGGCAGAGGCAACCTGCAGCAAGGCCAGGAATTCTCAAGCTTTATTAGACAGGGTCTCACTGTATAGCCCTGGCTGCCTGTAACTCACAGAGATCTTCTTGCCTTTGTCTCCCAAGTTCTATGATTAAAGGTGTGTGCCACTATGCCCAGATAAGATCTTTAAAAAAACAAAAAAATTTTAGTGTTCAATTTACTAAGTTTACTTCTTTGAAATGTGCTTTCTTCTAGTTAAGGAAACAGAACCAACTCTCAAACCATGTTAGTTGCTAACATAGGTGCAATTTCCTACTAAAAAAGGTCACCTTTTCATTTTTCTACAGGTGCTGGTAGTAGTCTTCAGCAAACTGGTAAGAATTCTAGAAGTGAAACACACCCCAATTCTTTGGGTTAGCCTTGTTAATAAAATGGAGTCCTGAGCTGAGGAGAGGCTCAGTGACAAAGTGCTGACTGTGCAAGCATGAGAACCATCTTTGAGTTTCAGATTGCACACAACAGCCCTGTAACCCCAGCACTTGGGAGGCAAGGGATCCCTGAGCAAAATGGCTGGCTACATTAGCAGATCTGTTCTGGGTTCAACTGAGAAGCTCTGTCTCAGTGAAACAGAGAGAGGAAGACACCTGATTTCAACTTTGGTCCTCCATATTCCCTTGTACACACACATGCATGAACACCTACACACCACATGCAAACTATACACAAGGGGAAAAGAGGGGAAGAGAATGGGATCTTGCCGTCTTGCCTTGGCTGGGCCCAACAATGGACACAAGAGATCCTCCAGCCCTTAGCCTCCCAAGTAGTTGAGGACAGATGCCTGTCTAGTGTGGTAGAATCTTCATTCTAAAATGACTGCATCTTCACATGTAGTTCCAACAAGCCACGAAGCATAATAGCCTGACCATGGTGTAGTCAAAGAACAGTGTCCAGGGCCTAAGAATCCCACTTGTAACCACGAGCAACTACCCACCCAAATCCAATCACCATGTTAAGAATGTCAGGGGGTGAGGGCATAGCAGAGTGGTAAAGTAAGTTAAGAGGCCCTGGTTCAAACCCAACCACTGCAGAAAAGGAATTGCAGGGCTGGGGTGATGGCTCAGTGGGTAAGAGCACTTTTCATTACAAGCACCAGGGCTAGACTCCCTAGCAATGGCGAGGCATGGGGGCAGAGCTCAAGTACTTGATGGCCAGTCTGTCTGGCGGAAATGGACAGCTGTAGGTTTAGTGAGACCCTGTCTCAAGAAAATAAGGCAAAAAAGTGATACACCAGGGAATGTGATGTCCTCCTCTGGCCTCTGTGGACACATACACAGATGAAGACACACAGTGTACACAGGAGCATACACCTTACAAAAGAAAAGGGAAGCCACTTAGAATGTGTAACTCCATTCTTCTCTCGCCTGGCAGCACTGCAGCCTCATGTTTCATCCAGATTAAGACAGCATGGTGGTTTGTACCTGCATTCACTACAGCATCTGAGGCTGAGGCAGGAGGCTGACAAGTGAAGGACAACCAAATCCTCACAACGATGTAGTCTCAAAAAACAAGGCTCCGGCTGGAGAGATAGCTCAGAGGTTAAGAGCACTGGTTGCTGTTCCAGAGGTCCTGAGTTCAATTCCTAGCATCCACTTGGTGGCTCACAACCATCTATAGTGAGATCTGGTGTCCTCTTCTGGGTGTACATGCAGACAGCACACTGTATACATAATAAATAAATTTAAAAAAAAAGAAAAAAGAAGGCTCAAGGGCTAGAGAAATGGCTCAGAGGTTAAGGCTGTTCTTCAAAGGTTCCAAGTTCAATTCCCAGCAACTACATAGTGGCTCATACCATCTATAATGAGATCTGAGCCCTCTTCAGGGCAGAATATTGTATAAATAATAAAGATTCTTAAAATAACAAAACAAAACAAAAAACAAGGCTCAAATAGACTTTGTGTTCTACTGTTAATACACAGCATGGGGGGGAGGGGTGTTAACCAGGGGTACCAGAAGGAAGAACACACAAGGGCCAGACCCCAACAACACTATGAAAGGTTGTCTGTAATGGTAATGTTTTTTCCCATTTTCTTATTCACAGAGATCTGCAAACTAGGCTGTTTTTTTTCTACATATATATATATATGTAGAAAATTCTGCCTTCCAGAACCTGGTGGTGCATGCCTTTAATCCAGCAGAGGCAGACGGATCTCTGATTCAAGGACAGCCTGGTCTACAAGAGAAACCCTGTCTCAAAAAAACTAAATTAAACAAAACAAAAACTCAGTATTTTTGCATTTTATTTCTTTTTATGTGCATGCACATGCTCCACAATCCACTCATGGAGGTCAGAGGATTCACGCACGAGTCAGTTTTCTCCTCCCCTATTGCTCAGGCTTGTATACACGTGCTTTTAGCCCTCTAAGCTAACTCACAGGTGCACTTTTTGGTTTTTTTTCCTTTAAGATTTAGGAGTGTGGTACGCCCGCCCTTGGTCCCAGCGCTCAGGAGGCAGAGGCAGGTGGATCTCTGTGAATTAGAGAGCATACACAGCAGCCTCACCTACAGAGCGGGTTCCAGGACAATCAGGGCTGCAGAGGAAAACCCTGTCTCAAAAACTATAAAAAAAAAATTATTATTTATGTGGCTGTGTATGCCACATGTATGCAGGTACCAGTAGAGGCCAGGAGACCAGGAGAGGGTGTTGGATCTCTGGAGCTTGACTTTCAGGTAACTGAGTCTCCAGACCTGAGTGCTGGGAACCAAAATAAGAGACCTCTAAAGCCAGGTGCCGTGGTGCACACCTGTAATCCTAGCACTCAGGGAGGCAGAGGCATAGATCTCGGAGTTTGAGGCCCGCCTAGTCTACAAAGTGAGTCCACGACAGCCAAAAAAAAAAAAAAAGCCCTGGAGGTGTACAAAGTGTTCTTAACTACTAAGCCCCCATTTTATTTTCCTTGCTTGTCTCATATATTTATTTATTTATTATCTATTTATCTATTTATTTATTTATTTATTTATTTATTTATTTATTTTTGAGGGGGAAGGGGAAATGGATGAAAGTCTCACTATGTACCCCTAGCTGGCCTAGAACTCACTATGAACCAGGCCAATCTCAAACTCACAAGATCCACTTGCCTCTGCTTCCTCCATGTTCAGATTAAACAGATCACTGCACCTACTCACTTTTTTTGAGACTGTGTCACTTGGTAGCTCAGACCAACCTCAAACAACATCTCCTGTCTCAGCCTCCAACCCTGTGGGCTTTATGGACTTCTGTCACCAGCATTTGGAAGGTAGGAGTGAAGGGTCAGGTCAAGGCCAGCCTGAGCTATATGAGATATTTGCCTTGTATGTGTAAGGCCCTGGGTTTGATTTTTAATGGTATAAGAAAATTAAGTGAATAAATAACAGACTCAAGCAAACACAACAAAAATAACTCCAGCTCCCCTAATCTTCACTCAGCAGATACACATCTTAGTTGTGCAGCTATGGTCAGGAATCCTGTAGTACCTCTGAGAATACTGATTGGAGACCCCTTTCCTACAACACTGCACAAATCCCTGTGCACAGAAATTAGGCAGCTTATTTCTACAATGCTGGCACCTACAGTCTTGTACCATTTTAAATGGGTCTAATTCTACTCCCCTCCAACTCCCAGGCTCACACCATCCTTTGCTGCAGCCTCCTGAGACTACAGCCTTGTCATCTGGCTTAGGCTTTTTAAATAAATTACGAATGAAAACAAGAATTAACCTTCAAAACCTCCCAAACAGTACACCCAGAAGCAAATCTAACTAGCAGCATTTCATTCTTTAAAAGCACACACAAGCGCCAGGCAGTGGTGACACAGGTCTTTAATCCCAGCACCTGGGAAGCAGAAGCAGACAGATCTCTGTGAGTTTGAGGCCAGCCTGGCTCTACAAAACAAGTCCAGGACAGCTAGAGCTGTTACAGAAAAACCCTGTCTCAAGGAAAAAAACAAAAACAAAAACCAGTAAACAAACAAGCATACAAACCACACACAAGGTACGCATGGCAACCAGCTATAAATCCCAGAATTTGGGAGGTAGAAGAAGAGTATCAAGAGCTCAGGGCCAGTCCCCATCACACAGCAAGTTGCAAGCCATTCTTGAGCTACATGAGACCATCTAAAAACAAGCAAACAAAAAAATTAAACACACACACACACACAAAACAAACATACAGACACTGAGATGAAACCAAGTGTTAGCAGTCATAGGGCAAGCAACAGCAGAGCAAGCAACTTGGAAGACATTGATGATCCACCCACATCTGCTGAGGCAACCAGACCTCACAAAGATGAAATGACAGCTGTGCAGCGTGCCTGAGCACCCAGTCATGCACTCCAAAATTGCCAGTGGAGCCACTTCATACTAACCACCCAGGGTCATACACAATAGCACACACCCTAATGACAGGAAACAAAATTAAATGATCCTTGGTGCCTAGAGATGGTCCAGAAGACAATGGCCCTTCAAAATCAAACATAATGGCCAACGACTGCATTCATACTTGGGAGAATGAGGCAGGAGAACTACTGTGAGTTGGAGGCCAACTTAAATTAAAAAATAAGTCACTGCCTCAAAAAAAAAAAAAAGATGTTCTATGGGTGGGATAGGACACGCCTTCCATCCCAATAGCACTCAACAGAGGCAAGCGGCTCTCTGAGCTTACGAGTTTGAGGCGAGTCTGGTCTACACAGTGAGTTCTGGGCTAGCCACAACTGCATAGTGAGACTCTGTCTCAAGAGAGGGAGGAAAGGAGGTGGTAGTTTAAAACATGTGCTGCCCTTGCAGAGAGGACCTAAGGTCAGATTCCAGTACCCACATAACTCCAGTTCCTGGGGATCCAACATCATCTTTTGGCCTCTGACAGCACCTGCACTCACGTGCGCGCGCGCACACGCACACATACACGCACACATACACACACACACAAAATCAAAAGCTAAATAAATCTTTTAGGAAAGCCTGAGTGTGATAGCCCACACCTTTCATTCCAGGTCAGCTTGATCTACATAACAAGTCCCAGGACAGCCACAGCTATGTCAAAGAAAGAAAAAGACAGAAAAGGTGGCACAAACCCAAAGGAACATCACTTTAGAGGTTGAGGAACAGAAATCACTGGTCAACCAGGACTAAGAAATAAGACCCTAACTAAAATAATAATAATAATAATAATAATAATAATAATAATAATAATAATAATAATAA
>NW_026586173.1:13748525-13760664 GCF_907164565.1 Psammomys obesus
AATAATAATAATAATAATAATAATAATAATAATAATAATAATAATAAAAAATGGGGCAAAGACCTTTGAGGACTTAAGAAAGATAGTTGTTAAGAATTCACACTGCTCTAGGGCCCATTTGGTTCCCAGCACCCACAATGGGTGGTGGGCAGCTCACCGGTGACTTCAGCTGTAAATATCTCAGGCCTCCTTGGCCACCTGTACTCATCTGCACATAGCCACACACAGACACATAATTAAAACATTATTCCAATGTAAAGAAAGAAAAACCCTTGGGTTATAAATAATAAATAAGGCACACGTCTTTAATCCCAGCACTCAGGAGGCAGAGGCAGAGGCAAGCATCTCTTGAGTTCGAAGGCAGCCTAGTCTACAAAGTGAGTTCCAGGACGGCCAGGTCTACGAGAGAAACCCTACCTCAAAGAACAAAAGTAAGTATAAACAATTTTTTTTCTTTTCAAACTAGTTGAAGGGATGCAACCATAGCTAGTGGTTTAGAACATGATGCACAAGGCCTTGGGTACCATCTCCCAAAAATCCTACACACACACAAGTGGCAAGACAGCAAACAAACTACTAACCTAGCTGTGTTTTCTTTTAACTTTTTATTACATTCGTTTGCTGTGTAAGTGATGTGAGTATACCCGTACTATAGCGGACATGTGCAGGCCAGGGAACAACTTTGAGTTCTCTCATTTCATGTGGGTTCTTGGGATGACTAAATTGTTAAGCTTGGCGGCAAGTGCCTTTACTCACTGAGCCATCTTGCCTGCCCTCAGTTATATTTTCAGTATCTTCGTTAAAAACAAAAGTTTCAACTGCACATCCCTTCCCCAAGACACTAAAAAAAAGAGAGAAAAACTAGGGCTGGAGAGATGGCTCATAGTTTTAAAGCACTTGTACTTGCAGAGGATTCGATTTGAATCACATGGTGGTTCAGTCATCCGTAACTCCAGCCTGAGATTTAACACCCTTTTCTAATCTCAGGTACTAGGGCTGACATGTGGTGCAGACATACATGGAGGCAAAACACCCACATGCATAATAAGCAGTGACTTAAAACTGTCCAACTTTCCACTGCCATAAATAGGATCACCTAAGACTGTCTTGTAAAAATCTCAAGGCCCAAACATACCGAACTATTTTGTACTTACAACACTCAGTACAAATGAGGCTCTCACACCCTTGCCTTCCTTTCTGTTTCAGTTAATGGAGCAGGGCGGTGAGGCAACCACCGCAGCTTCAGACACAGCTGCAGGAGGCTGCATACAGCAAGACTCAAGTCCAGCTCAGTTCTCCAGAGGCCACAACCCTCTTCATTCCACTGTGGAGACTTCAGTCAAGCCTCTTTCTGCTCTAATTCTAAGCCACTGTAAATCTTTCTCTCCCATGACTACTACAATCAAAGGGGGGGGGGGGGCACCAAATATATGAAACATAAAAAAATAGTAATAGTAAGTCCTAATCCCCTAAGCAGCCTGATCACCTGCAGGGTGGCAGCCCGGCCATTAGGAAATCTGAACCAGTAGCCTGAAGGTAGGCTCACCTGAACTACAACATGTGAGTGATCCTGTTTCAGAAAGAAAAAATAATGAAAATAATACACTGGGCAGTGGTGGCACATACCTTTAATCTCTGATCTGGGGGAGGCAGAGGCAGATGGATCTCTATGAGGCCAGTGTGGTCTAAGAGCAAGTCCCAGAACAGTCTGAGCTATACAGAGAAACCCAGCCTCAAAACAACAACAATAATAAATAATCACTCCCCTAGACCAAGAAAAAGAGTCATCTGCAAGTCCTGTACTCAGATTAAGGCACTTTGAGGCCAGTCAGGACTTCAGTGTAATACGACACCTGGGGAAGAGGAAACTTCTAGCCAGATGTGGTGACATACACACCTTTGATCCTAGTACTCAGGAAGCAGAAACAAGAGGATCTCCAAGAGTTAAGAGGTTACCCAGAAGACTTTGTCCAAAATAAGACTCTTCTAACTCACATCTATGCTCCTGCACTAGCTCCTGACCAGATCTGGATGGATGCCTTGTCCACAGAGCAAAATGCTGGAGAGGAAAAAAGAGACCTGGTGTGGTGGTTATACAAATATAATCCCAAAGTTTGAGGGAGAAGAATTCCAAGTTCAAGGCCAGCCTAGACAACATAGTGATGCACTACTTCAAAAAAGAAAAAAAAAAAAAAAAGCAAAACCTTAGGAAGGGGTCTTGTCAATGACCAGTAGAATTTGAGAGAAACAAGGAATAGCAAACACAGGTTACTCACTGTAACATGTGCCTAGGAAACAATACTAAAAAGGAGCCAAAGGAACTCTTGCCTACAGGTATCCACCAAGTGGCACTAGAAAAATGGAAAACAATCAGGCTCTTCTCAGCTGCTGTAGGAGGGTAATACCAAGCTGGTCCAAACTCAGCAGACAGAGATTGATACAGGGCTGGCAATCACCAGCCTCCAATCTGCACTGCACACTTCAGCCAATACCTAGGGCATGCAGATCCCATTCACAAACCTGGTAGCCAGAAGCTATCCACAATGCCAGCTAAGAGGCAAACACCTCACCTCTACTGGACAAGAACAGCAGCAACTGCCAGTGGGCATTCTCCTTGGGGGCTGTAAAGGCAGCTCAGGTTCCCCACGCTTCATTCACAGCCTGGGTGACTGCAGTAGCTACCCCAGGAGGCTACCCTCAACAGTAGTGAGGGTAGCAGTGGAATGCTAATCTATCAACACTGGGTCCCACCTACAAAAGCCGAAGGAAATACACTGAAGAAGGATGGCACTTCTCCTTTTCCTGTGGACATGGGGACACCATCACACTTCCAGAATTTTGCCGCACAGATACATTCACAATACTCGAGTCCCAACAGGAAGGCGTCCCTCAGAAACTAAGGCCTCCAGGCTGGTTCGATGTGTCGCCAACAGCCACTTGGCACCAATTTCACTAAGAGGTGGCTTACTCTTTCCCTGTTTGGATCCTTAACGGGGGAAATCAAACAGACCGTTATACAGCCCAAGTCACTTATCTGAATGGTAGTCTCTAAGGTGGAGTCCCGTTAGTCGACTACTTGAAGAAATGGAAGAAAATTTAGAACACGCACGAAACATGCCAATCTACAGATCACAGAGCCCCCAACCATCACACCGTTTTGAGGGTTGGGGGCAGAGCCTAAACAACCTGTAAAACCCCATCAACGAAAACCCTTGGTCTAAAAGGTCGGGAAACTCAAAAGGTCTCAAGTTTGGGTGATTTGGAGGAAACCTACAGATTCAGGTTTTCAGAACCCGATGAACCCATAAATGCTTCCCTCAACGATCGTCTAGGGAAAGAATTTCCAGGACCGTGTTCAGGACAAAGAAGAGCTATTTCCCGCCTTGGGAACTGAGACGAAACTAGCTCGCTCCTGGAAGGCAGGGATGTAGCTGAACAAAGAGGGCAAGCGGGTGAAGGAGAGCGTCCGTTCTGCGCCCGCCGTGGTTCCTCTGGATGTGAGGGGGTGTGTGTTCCAACACGTGCGCGCGTGCGCGGGGACCAAGCAACAGACAAAAGCTCGGCCTCGGGGAAAGTGAGCGGCCCGGGGAAGGGGGGAAGCCACGGTGAGTCGCACCCCCCGAGAGCTGCGCCCAGGCCCGGGCCGAGGGGGCCACGGAGGGGGAGAACGGATGCGCGCGCACAGGGGCACCGCCGCCGCCATTTTGTTTCCTCGGCACAATGGGGGAGAGTAACGGCCAAGCGCGGGAGCGAGGCCGGAGGAGAAGGAAGGAACGAGACACTACGGGGCGGAAGATCCGAGCGGAGGGGAGGGTCGGCGGGGCAGCCACAGCCCTGTCACTGGCGTCCCCACAGCCCAGCCTGCGCTGACAAGTGGGAGACCGGGCTGGGGGGAGGGGTGGAGGCGGGAGACGCCACATTGCCTCTTACCTTGTCGGCGTTCCGGTCCCTCAACCTCAGCCGCCGACGCCCTCCTGCCACCAGCCTTCCGGAGTCTTCGCAACCACCCCTCCAAAGGAAAAAAAAAAAAAAAGAGCCACGCGGTATTCGCCGGGGCAGCTCCAGTCCCAACTGCAATGGCGAGAAGAGGAGGAGGAGCCGGGGGCCGGGGGCGAGCTGGCGGGCGGGCGCGCGCCGGAGAGATGCAGGGCCACGTGACTGGCGGGGCCCCGCCCACGCATCACGTGGGCGGGGGACCTAGGCCCAACCCCCAGTGGGCGGGTGGAACCAAACGTGCCGCGGGGGCGGGGCCCCGTCGCGTGACGTCGGCACCGTCGCGGCGCCTAGCGGCGTGACGTTAACGCCAGGCCGCTTCCCTCACGGGGCTGGCGGGTCACGTGACCGCGGCGGCCCTCCGCGCCTGTCACGTGACGGCGACTCTTGGTGCTGTTTCGTGACTCGTTTTCCCTATTGGTAGTCCTGTATCACCTGATGAGATCCCTTCTGTTGTTTTTTTATTTTTTTTTCCCCCTCCCAGATGGCGGAATTTCCAAGCGACCGTTATCACGTGACGCAACGGAGCAGGGGTGTGCCCTTCGGACCGCACCGGCTCCCGGGCGCGCGCATGCGCCGTGCGGCGCGGGCTGCCCCGCCCCCCGCACGTTGGCGGAAGCCGGGCTGACGGGCCGGCACGCGCGGCTGCCGCGCCGCCCCGAGGTCCGGGGCTCACCCGCGATGGGCGAGGGGGCTCGGCCGCACGCCGTCGGGACGTTGGGCCGACCCGCCGGCCCTCGTTTGTGTGTGTCTGAGAGAAGCGGGTTCGCCCTGTGGCACAGGCACACCTTCGTGCGGCCGGATGACAAAGCCGTGGCACCCGGCCCCTGGGGGTTAATAGATTCGCGCTGTGTTAAGCGAGCTTAGCGTTAGGGCGTCCCGGGTAGGACCCCAGGACCGCGCACACACGAATCAAATTCCACACACGACACGACAGAACAGAGCTCTCAAACACCCGGTGCCCCTCCCTCTTCTGTCGTTTGTCTACAGGGATTTGCCGCCGTTATCTCAAATAGTGACACGGGTTGGCATCCGGCCTTTTTTTTCTTAATTAACTTGGATTTTAGAGCTCTGTCTCGCCGCAAGTCTGAAGTTGAGGAAAAATTTTGTAAATGAATCCATGTGTTTGGAGGACACAGACCTGAGAAATGCGTCTGACACAGGAGGGCACAAGTCCCAAATGACGTGCCTGTTCTACCAGCGCCACCAAGTGGCGACATCTTAACACGGTTTTCCTGAGGTTGGTTTGCAGATGCACTTTTTTTATGTGTCTGGGTGTTCTGACTGCACATAAGTCTGTGCGTCACCTCCTGGTGCCCAAAGAGGTCGAAAGAGGGTGTTGAATGTTCTGGAACTGAGGTTACAGACAGTTGTGAGCCTCCATGTATGTCCTTCGAATTGTACTCGGATCCTCTGCCAGAGCAGCAAGTGCTTTTAAATTCTTAGCTACCCCCGCAGCCCCTGCAGACAGATAATTTTCTCTCTCTCTCTCTCTCTCTCTCTCTCTCTCTCTCTCAGTCTTTCTCAGTGCCTGTCTCTTTGTCTCTGAGTGTGTGTGTCAGGGTGTTTGTAGGCACACAATGTATGAAGGTCAGAGGCATTCACAGGGTGAGACAAGTACTTTCATCTTTATTTGATATCCCAGGATAGAATTCAGGCTGCTTATCTGTACTCGTGTAAAAAGCTGAGCATGATGGTGCATACCTTAACCCCAGAGCTGGGGACGTGGAGACAGAGTCCTGGGTCTCATTGGCCAGCCATCCTAATAGAGTTAGCTAGCACTAGGATTAGTGAGACAGACTGAAGAAGTGATAAAGACCCCAGACAGACAGGCCTCTGGCCTCCCAGTGCATGACTAAACATGCAATCCCATGTATGCCATACAAAGAAAACCAGTCTCCAAAAGTAGGCCTTTGTCCAGGTGGGCCAGCACCCTACCTTATGAGCTGCTGAGCTCAGGAGCTGGCTGCTCTGACCAGCTGACCCTTCACCCTCTGTGTCATGTTGTCCCCGCCATTACCCCTTACCACCCTCCTGCCTGCCTCACCTCCTGTTGCCCCGTGGTGAGCCTGTCCCCCCTTCTCACACTCCTCACTGGCGAAGACTGCTGTCCATGCCCTCTTGCTTTCTGGTCCCTCTACAGTACCTTCATGAACAACTACACTCCAGTTACTGCCTTCCTCAACTACAATATTTCTCCTCCCACTCCCCTGATGAAATTCAGAAAGGTCTCCTCCTTCAGATTTTTTTATAATGCATGTATTTATGTAATATGCATGCATTCAAGAGTGCATTAGTGTGCTCATGGGGAAGTCAGAAGACAACATGCTGCTTTCGCCTTCTATCACAGAGGCAAGAATCAAACTCGCTTCTTTGTGCTTGGAGGCAACTGCTTTTACCTACTATACTGGCAGCAACTCCTAGGCTGAAAAGCACAGGCCAGTACTCCTGGCTTTGAAAGCAGAGTTCATGCCAAGTGTGTGGTACTAAAATGTTCTTTTTACATTGCGTTCGTTTGCTTACTGGGAAGGGCATTCCCATGGCCTGGGGGGGGGTCTGTGGGGGGGGGTTGTGGGGAGTCAGTCCTCTCTCCCTCTACCACATGGACTCGGGATCAAACTCCAGTCCTTGCTTAGTAGCAAGCACTTTGTCCAGTGAGCCATCTCACCATCTCCTATACCACAGCTTTTTTTTTAATAGGGTCTCACCCATGCTGGCCTTGAGCTCAAATCAGAACATCTGATCTCTCCCTCTGCTCTGCAATGCTGGAAAGAAGAGCATGTGCCACCACATCCAGCTTGTACCACAACTGTTTTTAAGATTTATTATTTATACAGTGTTCTGCCTACATGTCATTTTAGATGGGTGCTGGGAATTGACCTCGGAACCCTCAAAGAGCAGCCAGTGCTCTTAACGTCTGAGCCATCTCTCCAGCCCTTGTAATACAACTTTTAAAATTGAAAATGGGGGCTGGAGAAATATATGTATTGATGATTTAAAAACGCTTGTTTTTAAGGACCTGGGTTTGGTTCCTTATTGGTCCCTGGGTGCTTGGAGTAATGTCTCACTGAGGAGCTTTACCTGCCAGTTCTCTGCTTATATGAAAATTTGGTTCCCAAGCCAGGTGCGGTGGTGCACACCTGTGATCCCAACACTCAAGGAGGCAGAGGAAGGTGGGTTTCTGAGGGTGTGAGGCCAGGTTGGACTACAAAGCTGTCTAGGAGAGCTAAGGCTACACAGAGAAACCCTGTCTTGAAAAAAAAAGTGTGATTCCCAGCACCCATGTCAGTATGCTCACAACTTTCTGTAATTCCAGCCTTCTTCTGATGTCCTCTTATGGCTTCTATGGATACCCCAAACAAACATACATACATACATACATACATACATTAATAAAAATACATCTTTAGCTGGTTGTGGACATTCAAACCTTTAATTCCAGCACTAAGGAGGCAGAGTCAGGTAAAGTGCAAGTCCAATCAGGACTATATAGTGAGACCCATTCTCAAGGCAAGAACAACAGTGCTTTATGGCCTGAGAAAGGCTTCAGCAGTTAAGAACACTTGGTATTCTTGAAGAGGAGTTGGGTTTCAGTTATAGCAGCTAAATGACAGCTCACTGAGAGACCAAAGAATTAAAAATTAGGGGTTTTTTTTTGGGGGGGGGGTTATTGAATTAGAGTTTACAGCACAAGCCTGAATGAAGGCCTGACAAGTGGAGACATGTCCAGCCACCTTCGGGAGGAACCAGCTTTACTGCATTCTTTTCCTGCCCACTAGAGATACAGTTGCTAGGAAACTGGCCCAGATGGGCCTGGCCAGAACCACCACCCAGATAGCCCCTAGCTCATGCTCTCCCTCCCTAGCAACAGTACCCCTTCCCTAGCAACAGCTAATCAGCACATTCCAGGCATTGCGAATGATCAGGTATCCCCAGAACCATTTATGGACTTGATGCCTAAAGTAAACCAATCATTTCGAACGCCAATTTCCCTTACCCAATCTTATAATGCCACGGCTTAGAGCCCCCCTCCTCCCTGCTTGTGTTTTTTGCCCTTTAAAAACCTTGTTCCCGTAGACCGCCCTGCTGCACTCCTCCTCTTCAACAGGGAGATTGCTACGACCCAGGCTCGTATTAAATAAACCCTCATGTGTTTGCAGCAGAGTCGATTCCTGGTGGTCTTTACAGGTCTCACAAACTGAGCATAACATTACTATGGTCTTTAATGCAAGTTCCAGGGGATCCAACACCCTCTTTTGACCTCCTTGGTCACAAGACATGCAGGTGGTACACATACATACTTGCAGGTGAAGTGGAATAGGCGGAAAAGACCAACAGACACTGATTTGTTGACGTATTCAGTGATAACTTAAAGCACTGTCCTACTGCTTATTTGCCAAACATGATTTCACTTGCCACCTGGAACAGAATGGCCTGAAGAGCGAGCTGAAACAATGGGCCGTTGCCCTTAAAAACCTGTTGTCACATAGGCTTCTGTAAATCTCCCTTGCTTGCCTTTGGTTTGAGAGTAGAAAGTGAGACTGTAGCCAAGCAGTAATGGCCCAGGCATTTAATCCCAGCAGGAGAGAGAGAGAAAGAGAGAGAGAAAGAGAGAGAGAGAGAGCAAATTGGTCCCAGCATTAAATAGCCTTTCAGGAGCATCCTAGCTCTGCTCCACCAATGACATCTCCTGTCTTCCATTCTCATTGGTATCAGAATGCTTATTCCAGAAAGAGCCCCACAACATTTCTGAAGACCCCAGCAAGATCTCCTTCACCAGACAAAACTGGTTAAAACAGACTGCTGCTTCTGCTGCTCCTGCATCTCTTAGCACACTAAGTCTTCAGAACTTGGAAGAGTGCACCCCCAATGACAGGATTTCAGGGTCCCCTTCCAGGGACCAAGGGGACTGTAAGACCAAGAACCAGAGTCTCTGAGTAAAAGAAACAAGACCAGGCTGGACGTCCTGATCAGGTAAGGGCAGACCCCCAGAGAGACAGGCAGGAAGAGCCAGGGGCCTTGAGCACCCTGCAAAATATTACATCTGAAGTTTGACTGGAGGTGGGCACTGGTCTCCAGAGAAAAGCTTCAAAGGGCTTCAAATGTCTCTGGAGAAACAGACAAATTAGGGATTTAAGATGGGGATGTGTAACTTCTGAATAAATGTGGGTGGTTGTAATGGACCCACAGCCTGTTCGTGGCTATGGTGTCTGATGCAGTGAGGTTAAGTCTTAGCTGAATAGGCAGTCACCTGCAGTCATAGAAACTGACCAGGCACGGGATGTAGAAAGATTCATACAGACCTGATCTTCACATTCCCGGGGTTAGACCCATACAGTTCTGCATGAACAGCATGCCTGAAGACGCTGAGGAAGACCCCACTTGCCTCGACAGAGCAGGACATTTAGCCCATGATGCTGCCTCCCTGAGGGGCTCAATATGTTGTCAGTGCCACAAGGTAGGCATGAAGGTAGTTGCAAGACCTCTTGCTCCTCTTCATCCAGCAGCAGCTTCACTGCCACTGAGGAAAATGCCAGGTTCTCCACTCATCCAAGAAGACTCTAGGTGCATAATTACCCAAGAAGAAAAGAGAGCCTCTCCAATATTGCAGAGAAATTATGGAAGAGATTTTCTTCTCATGGCAAATCTAAGAGGGTGAATTGTTCCCAAGTCAGATATGAAACTTTTTACTGATGGGAGCTGAAGACTAGAACATGGGAATAGCCCCTAACATTAAGAGACTCAAGCAGCCATATACGGAAAAAGGGAACTTCATACCTCAGGGGACAAAATAAATACATGAATAAATAATAAATAAATAGATAAATAGATAGATAGATAAATAAATAAATAAATAAATAAATAAATAAATAAATAAATAAATAAATAAATAGATGGCAAAACAGAGACCAAATCCTCAAGCTTCTAGAAGCTGCCTGCTCCAAACACACCCGGGGCGGTGGCAGTGGTGCTCTGCCAGCTCACACAAAGTGCCAAGGCCTAGCCCGGGAAAACACAGCTCTGCAGTCCCCGAGAAGCTGTGTTTATACTCTGATGTCTCCCAGAGCTCCCTGATAGAAGCCAAAAGAAGAAAGATGAGCAACCCATGAAGAGGATTCTGACAATCAGGAGGGCTGGGTGATGACCACAGATAGAAAAATAATTTCAGAGATAACAGCTCCCAGGCTCATCTGGCAAGTTCATGAAACAACCCAACTGGAAAAACTTCCCTACAAGAATTGTTGCAGGGTTCTGGAGAGATGGCTCAGAGGTTAAGAGCACCAGCTGTTCTTCAGAGGGCCTGAGTTCAATTCCCAGCAACCACATGGTGGCTCACAGCCATCTATGATGAGATCCGGCGCCCTCTTCTGCATGTATGCCTGCAGGTAGAATAATGTATAAATAATAAATAAATAAATCTTAAAAAAAAAAAAAAAAGAATTGTTGTGAAGATATTTGGTGGGCTGAGGTTGCCAACACTGACCCAACAAGCTAGCAAAGCCCGTCTGCAGCATGCCCAAAACAATCCCAAGCAGGATCCAAAGCCTATGCTGACACAAAAACAGTGGTCCTGCTTATTTGAGCATCTAGATGTGGACTTGGACTTGACTGACATTCCATGAGCAGAGAGCACCTGTACTTGCTAGTTGTGATGTGCAGGTTTCAGCTGGGTTTTTCCTACCACACAGAGAATTCACTTAGAACTTGCAAACACAGTATCAACCTTCCAACTTCAGGCCAAGTTGAAAGAATAAATAGGCCTTTAAAAACAGCACTGTCCAAATATTGCCAAGAAGCAGACCTTCCGTGGCCAGAATTCTGCCACTTGTGCTGTTTAGGGTGCATTTTGAGATCATGTTTAGACACCACTACCCCTGTCTCTAGTAGTTCTTGAAGGATTTGGATGACGCTGCACAGAAACTGCCCACTTCCTCGGCTCTCAATGTTGCTGGTTCAAGCAAGCCATGGATACACCCACGCTCATGCTGAAGCTGCTGGGGACTCAAGCCAGGAGTGAGCCAGGAGAGCCGGCACAGATGAGCCTCGGAAACCAACCATCTGAAAATGACCTTGGATGGCGATGGCAGCAGTGTCCCTCCTCATCCTGAAGATGCTCATCTACACAGTCTCTCAGCCTCTCAGACCCTGTGAAGTAGTCTGGAGGGCAACTTTGATTCCCAGAGCCCATCAATATGGCCATCTGCCCCCTGCAAGGGTTTGCTCTTTTTATTTTTATTTTTCTAGGCAGGGTGTCTCTGTGTAGTCTTGGCTGTCCTGGACTCACTTTTGTAGACCAGGCTGGCCTCGAACTCACAGAGATCTGCCTGCCTCTGCCTTCCTGAGTGGGGGGATTCCAGGCATCCACTACCGTGCCAGGCTAAAAGGTTGCTGACATTTTTTTTGTTTGGGATTTTGGTTTTCCCAGACAGGGTTTCTCTGTGTAGCGCTGGCTATCCTGGAACTCACTATGTAGACCAGGCTGGCCTTGAACTCAGAGATCCCCAGGCACATGGCCAGGGGTTTGTTCTCGTCTCCTTGGGAATAGGCCAGCCCTGGCTCATCCTTAGCACCTCATCGTGCTGCGATGGAACAGTCCCCACCAGCACAGCAGACTGACACCTTTTGGAGATGGCCTCAGCTAGTGACAGCCTGTGGATGAGTGGCCACAGGACCCCCCCCCAAAAAAAAAATAAAAAAAAAGAAAAAGAAATTGTGGGAGAAACTTAACTTAAATACTGAGCTGGGCATGGTGGCACCGGCCTTTAATCCCAGCACTAGAGACAGAGGCAGGTGGATCTCTGTGAGTTCGAAGCCAGCCTGGTCTAAGTTCTAGAGCAGCCAGGATTGTTACACAGAGAGACCCTGTCTGAAAAAAAAAAAAAAGAAAGAAAGAAAGAAAGAAAAAAGAAAAAAAAAGGTTCATTATCTTAAATATTGGTCACACGTGAACTTTGCCATGAAAGGGCCTGGAAGGGAACTTCCACAGAGGGACAAGGAGTTAAGCCATAAAGGGTCTTAAGGGAAAACCTGAGGAAAATAATATGGACATATGGACACCTGCTTCCTGAGAGACAGTTGCAAAGAGGATCTTTCTTTCTTTCTTTCTTTCTTTCTTTCTTTCTTTCTTTCTTTCTTTCTTTCTTTC
>NW_026586173.1:13760674-13875001 GCF_907164565.1 Psammomys obesus
TTCTTTCTTTCTTTCTTTCTTTCTTTCTTTCTTTCTTTCTTTCTTTCCTTCTAGTTCAAGGTTTCTCTGTGTATCCTTGGCTGTCCTGGACTCACTTTGTAGACCAGGCTGGCCTTGAACTCACAGAGATCCACCTGCCTCTGCCTCCCAGAGTTCTGGGATTACAGACGTGCATCAAGCCCGACTTATTATTTATACAGGATTCTGCTTGCATGTATGCCTACGCGCCAGAAGAGGGCATTAAATCTCATTATACATGGTTATGAGCCACCATGTGTTTGTTGGGAATTGAACCAGGGTCCTTCAGAAGACCAGCCAGTGCCCTTAACCTCCGAGCTGTCTCTCCAGCCCCCCAGACTGGACGTGCTTCCGGGAAGTGAGGTCCAGCAGCACTTACCTCCCTTAGCGTCAAGAAAACTCTTGTATTTTACCAGTCCTGCCAGGAATGGCCCTGGCAGAGCCCACGGCCACCGATGCTGGGAAAAGAACAAGTTCAACTTAACTGACTCTACTCAGGTCAAGCAAAGCTTAACTAGTGTTCAGGAAAGCACTCTTCAGGATCAGATAAAGGCAGCAGCAGCAGGCAGCAATGGTTCTCCAAAACCGGAGAAGATTAGGCTTGGTTACTCCTGGGAAGGAAGGCATGTAGGTTTTACTGAGAAATGCTGTTTTTATGCTACTCGGTCAAGAACAGTGTGAAAACAATGCCAAAAAGTTATTAAAGAGGATTCAGGCCAGAGGTTCGAAAGCAAGCCGATGGGATACACTGCCGACGGCACCCAGAAACACCAACCCGTGCCCTCAGGGTAGACTCAGGAGGCGTTATGAAGGTTGAGTGGAGGGAACAAAGTCGAATAAGGCAGAAAGGACAAACCATTAGATACCGATTTACTGCTTCACTTAGTGGTCTAGTTAAAGCTACCTGGAGCAAAGCCATCTGGAAATAACTAACACTCGGTCGTTATCCTGAACAACCTGCTGACTGCTGTAGGCCTCTGTAAAATCCTGCTCCTGCTCCGGGGCCTGCCCCATCTTGTGCTTCTACAGTCTAAAATGAGACAAACTGGACAGGATGGCAGCCTTTCAGGAGCATCCTGGCTCCGGGCCACCAGTGACCGCTCCTCTCTTCCATGCTCATTGGGGTCGGAGTGCTTATTTCAGAATGGTTCCTGAAACACAGGCAAAAAGTCACACACACAAAAAGTCAAACACACAAAACTAATGAAACTCACCAAAGTCAAAATTAGCCAGGTGTGGTGGTGCGTACCTTTAATCTTAGTACTCATGTTAAACCTGGGACTCGTGAGGAGCAAGGCCCAAATCTATGACTGCCTAATTAAAGCAGGCTGGGGCTGCAGGTTGGCTGTCTCGCCTAAGCTGGGATTTGAGGGAGCAGCCACTGCGGCCTCCTGAAGTCATTGGTTTTTTTTTTTTTTTTTTTTTTTTTGTTTGTTTCAAGACAGGATTTCTCTCTGTAGTCCTGGCTGTCCTAGACTTGCTTTGTAGATCAGGCTGGCCTTGAACTCACAGAATCTGCTTACCTCTGCCTCCCTGAGTGCTGGGATTACAGGTGTGCTCCGCTGCACCCTGCTGGAAAAAAAATTTTCCTTAACCACTTTGAAAAAACTCTCCAATTCGTCTTCATCATAAACCTGACCTTCTTTCTGCAGCGGAGTCACAAATGCCACAGTGGCTAACATAATGGAGACCCTGTCTTCCCTCCCCGCCACCGAGAAGGGAGAGGGGGCGCAACCCCTTGGGATTCCCATCTCTCGCTGGATGCCCCTCTGTTTGTCACTGCTACCCGCCCCCCGGCGTCACACCTCGCTTCTTCACCTGCCTCTGCTCCCAAGAGTGCTGCTTGCTAATGGAACAAGGAAACACATCAGACACAGGATCCTTCTTTGAAGCCACCCATGTTCCCCAGGCAACCAGCTGGCTACTAGAGCTTTCCTCCCAAGACTAAAGCCGGGGAGATGGAGTGTGCCTGTGATACCATCTACGAGAAAGCCTGAGCCAGGATTGTAGGGTCAAGGCCAACTTGGGATACATATGTAGACTTTATCTCAAAAGAAAAAAAAAAGAATTAAAGAGCTGGAAGTATTGGTATACACATTTAATTCTAGGATCAGAAGGCAGGGGCAGGTGGGTCTTTCTGAGTTGGAGGCCAGCCTCGTTTTTACGGTAAGACGCTGTCTTGATATTGCTTTTAAAAGGGGAGAGGGCAGGCTGGAGCGATGTCTCCATGCTTACAAGTGCGCTCTGCTTTCTTGGAGGACCTGTGTTTATTTCCTGCCCACGTGGGGGCTCACAATTATCTGAAACTACGTTTCCTGGGGATCCAACCCCACTCTCTCATGACCTCCTACTCACATGTACACACAAGCACATACGTAATCTTAAATACAAAAAGTTTAAAAGATCATAAAAATAAAGTTAAAACTAATGAAATTCTCAAAAAGGAGGGGCTGACGATGTGTCCCTTGGCAGAGAGCTTGCCCAGAATCCACAAAGCCAGGGTTTTAGCCCCAGCATCACATAAACCCAGTGCAATGGCACAGGTCTGATATCCCACCGCTGGAGAGATGGAGGCAGGACAGTCAGAAGGTCAAGGTTATTTTCTGCTACATATACTGAGGCAGAAGCCATCCTGGGCTATAAGAGACACACACTGTCTCAAAAAAAAAAAAAAAAAAAAAAAAAAGAACAGGGTTGGGGATGGGGATGTGACTAAGTGGCAATGCCCTTGCCTGGTATGTGCAAAAGTCCTGTTCAATACAATACTTTGTACCAAAAAGGAGAGAGACGGGGTGTGGATGGATGTCTGGATAAAGTGTTGATAGATTGAGATTTTCCAGAATTGGCTAGAAGCAATAACAAAATCATGCACCAGGGGGCAGTAGTGCGCCTGCAGTCGGACAGCCAGACTAACCCTAAGGTAGAACCACTCAGAAACAAAGCTGGCTTAGCAGCTGAGAAAGCACTTGCCACCAAACCTGCGGACCTGAGTTCATTCCCGGGATGGGGACAAGCACACGCTAGCACATTCTTGCCTGAATTCACACACACATGTACACTAACAGAATACGAGTCCGGCATGGTGGCACACTCCTGCAATCCGATCGCTCAGGAGGCAGAAGCAGGTGGATCTCTGAGGTTTTGAGACCAGCCTGGTCTACAAAGCAGGTTCAGGACAGTCAAGGCTACAGAGAAACCCTGTCTCAAAAAACAACAAAAGGAATATACATAAGGTGCTAGAGAGATGGTCCGGTGGTTAAGAGCACTGGCTCTTCTTTCAGAGGACCTTGGTTCAATTTCCAGCACCCGCATGGTCACTCACAACCGTCTGGAACTCCAGTTCCGGGGGATAGAATGCCCTCTTCTGACCTCTGCAGACAACAAATGTGCACTTGGTACAGAGACATCACAGGTAGACAGAACACCCATAGCATAACATAGGTTTGTTTCCTTTTTTGGGTTTTTGAGACACGGTTTCTTTCTTTGTGTGCCCCTAGCTGTCCTGGGCTCACTTTGTAGACCAGGCTGGCCTCAAACACACAGAGATCTTCCTGCCTCTGCCTCCCAAGTGCTGGGATTAAAAGGTGTCTACCACCACCACCCGGCTAAAATAGTTCTTGTTGTTTTGTTTTTTTTAATGTGTTTTGGTGTTTTACCTGCATGAATGTCTGTGTGAGAGTGTCAGGTGCCCTGAATCTAGAGTTACAGGCAATTGTAAGTTGCTATTTGGATGCTGGGAACTGAACCCAGGTCTTCTGGAAGAGCAGCCGGTGCTCTTAATCTCTGCGCCAGCTCTCCAGGCCTAGCTTTTTTTTTTTTTTTTTTTTTAATGAAAAATACTTTAGAATATTTACTGTTTCTTAAGATGACTTGTGTCTGGCTGTGAATATGTGCATGTGAGTGTAAGTCTCCAAGACCAATGGTGTCAGAGTCCCTGGAGCTGAAGTCACAGGAGGTTGTGAGCTGCCTGATAAGGATGCTGAAACCTGTGCCCTCTTAAGAGCAGAATACACTCAGAACCTCTGGGCCACCTCTCTAGACCTGTACTTTTATTTTATTATGTTTTTTTTTTTTCTATTTTTAATGTGTAGGTGCCATGTGGTTGCTGGGAATTAAACTCAGGTCCTTTGGAAGAGCAGCCATTGCTCTTAACAACTGAACCATCTCTTCAGCCCCAAACCCTCTCAGCTTCCAGCTTTAAAAATAACAACAGCTGGGCTAGAGAGATGGCTCAGCCATTAAAGGCTAGGCTCACAACCAAAAAAAATAACAACAGCTGGGTGAGGTGGCCAGCCTGGTCTACAAAGTGAGGCCAGGACAGCCAAGGCTACACAGAGAAACCCTGTCTCAAAAAAAGAAAAAGGACAAAAAAAAATACTCAACTATTTTTAGTGGTCACAACTGTGTAATTCCAGAGGACTCAAAGCCCTCTTCTAGTCCCTGAGACCAAGGAGACAAGGTATAGTGCACAGACATACATCCACACAAAAGGCACGGATGCATGAGACAAAAACAAAAAACAATAAATATATCCAGCTCTTGCAGAGGAACAAATTGATTTCCAGCCCCCACACTGTGGCTCGTGACAGTAAGACCAGCACCAGAGGCTCCAATGCCCTTTTCGGGTCCATGGGAAACTGTGTTCACATGGAATACTTACCCCGACACACACACACACACACATTAAAAAGCAAACTGAACTAAAAGTAGCAATCCTCCACTCCAAGATCCAGGGGCAGGGTCTGTCCAAGGCAGTTACTGAGTGGAAGGAGAGAGAACTGGCTGTTCTGGACTCAGGGGTGAGTTCCCACTCTGAAGCTTTTGTTCACTAGGGGCCTACAGGACAGGCCCAACAAGCTGCAGGGCAAGCTTTGGAGGTGAGGTCAAGGCTGGCTCTATCCCTCTTTGAGAAAACTGCCACAGCTCGGAGATGCCCAGGGCACTGAACGCCATTACTTCCAGGAGCTTCCCACGTTCCCATTGCAAACACGCCAAGCCAGGGTCTGTACAAGAGGCACTTTATTAAACGGTTGGAATGCAATTATGTAAGCATGGGGCTGGGCGTACAAGAGGAGGGTGGGGCGGGGTGGCACACACAGGGAAGGCACAGGAAACCACAGACCCCACGTTGGTAGCCTCAGTTTTCAAGATCCTGGTATCTTCCTGGTAGGCAAAGGAGGACTGAGGGGAGGGTCTTAGCTTGACAGGTAAAGTGAGGAGCCAGTCTATTGGCTCCCAAGTTCAAAACGTTTGGCAAAGAGATTCTCTAGCGTGTCAGGTGACAGAACAGGACAGGCCTAGTTAGCTTGGAATCCATAACACACCCATACCTCATCCCCTGAAACCATCCCTTGGGTGAACTTAAGTTTCTTTCCTCTTACAAAGACAGCAGTGTGGATTACTGGCAGAGAAAGGGGCGGGGAGGCAGGCCCTGTTCTCATTCATTTTCCAGCTTGGACGGGAAGCCTCAAGTTTTCCATTAAGAAGCCATCAGCCAAAGCCACGCTGCAGGATCTAACCAGAGAGGCCTGTTCCCCACAGCCACTCCCAGCCACTGCCATCCTCACTCCTCGCACAGGGCCCTGCTTCTTCCAGAAGACTCCTCCCGTGCACACTCCTTCCTGTGACCCAGCCAGCCCAGGCTGGAGGTGGGGCCACAGATGAAGGCACTCTCAGCGGCTCCATGCAGCTGTGGAGCCTGACTGAACAAAGCAGATAGACCCGCTCACTGCATGTCCAGGTTAAAACGTAGTAAGAGCGAGAACGTAGTTGTTGGCTCTTGGGCTGAGCCTGCCACAAAGATCCAACTCTGTCCCGGTTGGAGCGGGCAGGGGAGCTTGGAGCTGGGCTCACTGAGCCCGTCTGCAGAGGGTCTCTCATCCAGCCTCTTCCTCTTGGCTGGAGGGGGTACAGGAAGTACAAAGAAGCTCGCTGTAGACATCCTTGGGTCGCCTCCCACCCTTGACTCAAGTTACTTCACCAAATTGGCACCGTCAGAGCCAGTGAGGACTGGAGAGACCCATTCTGTCCCAGCTTCCAGGGCTGCACTGAAAACTCCCAAGCGCCCTTTGGCATAGGAAAGGGATGCCCCAAATCTTGTAGGTCCCTGGAGATAGGAACTCAGGGAGGGTGGCAGAGAGGCAGTGATGTGCCGTTAGGCAAGTCCGCTGAGCTGGGGACTCTGACCCCGCCGCACAGCAAGCACCCGATCACAGCTTCCTGAGAGGGGCAGGAGGCAGACGGCTTTAAGATTCTGCTACTTTCTTGTTGGTTTTATTCAAGAGTTTCTTGAGAGTGGAAGACATGAAGTAAGGCCGCTCAGCTGAGCCGTCATTTCTCTCGAGATCCTCCACTGTGGACAGAGCCCCAAAGCAGGTAACATAAGAGGGAGTCAGGAGGCAGGGGTCAGGATCGGGCACAGGGAAGGGGACAGAAGGCTACTGAGGAGACGGGACGGGGTGGGGGAGGCGTTAGAAAGCAACACACAGAGAGCAGGTGTGACAGCAAAGGCCTGTTACCCAAGGCGCTTAAGAGGCTGAGACAGAACAACCCCACGCTTAAGACCTGCTTTCACTACAGTAAGCCCAAGGCCGGCCTGGGCAACTGAGGGAGGCATTGTCCCCAAGTAAAAAGTAAACAAGGCTAGGGGCATAGTTCAGGGATAGAGCGCTTGTCTAGAACCCTCCAGTGAGAGATGGGAGCTTGGCTCAGCGGGAGAGCCCCTGCCTTGTCTTGGGAAAGAGAGGGGTAGGAAAGGACTACAGGAGCCACACATTCCCGTCACAGCGCCACCACATGCACCGCATGCCAGCTTGCCAGTCTCCCTCACTTTCTACTTCTCAACTTCCTCCTGCTCGCCCGCCTGCGAATTCCCCTTCAATAGGATGTCTCTCAGCTCGGGCGACATGAAGTAGGGTCGCTCCTGAGAGCCGTCATTCCTCTCAAGGTCCTCACCTGGGCCCCCCAGGAACCAGCAGGGGGTAGAAATGGGGTGGTCAGGAAAGGAGGGGGGTGGAAAAGGGAGACAGAGGAAAAAAACAGAAAAGAAGCCAGCAGGCACGGGGAGAAGAAAAGGCAGGGGAAAGAGAAAAGACACGTGGAGACCAGAGTTAGTGGCAGCCGTGGATCCCGCTCTAATCCCCAACAAAGCCAGAAATTCCAAAGCCGAAGACCCAGGGGTCAGCGTGGTCCGGCCTCAGCTCCAGGACAGGAGGGTAAGGGTGTCTGCGTGGAGCACGGTGAGAAAGCTGGAAAGGTATGCACAGGCCCAGTAGAAGGGACATCCAGAGCCCAGGGAGCTCTGGGTGGGGGTGGTATTTCCTTGTCCAGCGGGAGAGGGAGTCGGGGCCCCTGGTGGGGTGAGATAAAGGGGTCACTCACAGAAACAGAGGAACAGCGTGTCCACACACATGCCATAGACGCTGAAGAAGCCATGTGCGATCAAGTAGGAGCCGATGATCACTGTCTGTTTAAGAGAAGACATCTGTTCCAGCCTGGCTCTGAGGCAGAACCCTGCCCCATCACTCTGCCCTCCCCAGGCTGGGAAACCTCTCACTCCATGAGCCGAGAAGCTGCCTGTGGTTTCCCCATTCATGGCAATCTTCCCACCTCATCTTTAAATAACCTTTTGAAAAAAGATTTATGAGCCAGGCATAGTGGCACAGGCCTGTAATCCCAGCACATTCAGGGAAGCAGAGGCAGGTGGATCTTTCTGAGTTTGAGGCCAGCCTGATCTACAAAGCTAAGTCCAAGAGAGCCAAGGCTACACAGAGAAACCATGTCTCAAAAAACATGTGAATGTTTTGCCTGCATGTTTGTATGTGTGCCTGATACCAATGAATGCCAGATAACCTGGGATTAGAGTTATGAATGGCTGTGAACCACCATGCGGATCCTGGGACTGAACCCATCTTTTGCAAGAACAACAGTGCAATAAACTACCAAGCTATCTCTCCAGCCCCTAAAAACATTTATTTTTCAGCTTCAGATGTAGTGGTGCGTGCCTTTAATCCTAGCACTTGGAAGGCAGAGGCAGGTGGATCTCTGTGAGTTCAAGACCACCCTAGTCTACACAGAGTTCCAAGGCAGCCAGGGTTGCATAGTGAGACCCTGTCTCAAAATTAAAAAAAAAAAAAAAATGATCATGTTGATGTGGCTAGAACGAGTCCATCTTTTCCTCAGTGAGGAAGATTTTTGATTACACATATGTACACAGGCACTTGAGTGCACTGGCCCAAGAAGGTCAGAAAAGGACCTCGGAGCACCCGGAGCCGGACTCACATGCAGCCCAATGCAGTTGCTGCAGAGCCACCTCACTAGCCTTCAGCCTCAGCCTCTTGAGTGTCGAGATTACAGGGAAAAGTCCCACAGCTGAGTCCTCTGTGGTAGCTGGTGTGTGTGGAGGCCAGGTCACCAGCTCATGCCTCCCTCTCCACCTTAGCTGAAATGTTTGTCTTAATGTATATAAAACATTTCACGGAATGTGCACACACACCTACAGTGCGCTAGTGGAGGTCAGGAGAAAACTTTTGGTAGTTGATTCTCTTCACCCACGATGTGGGTCTAAGGGATGGAATTCATGTCTTCAGGCTTGGCAAGTTTCTGACTCACCTTGCTGGACCTTCACCTTAGTTTTTAAAGATAAACTGCTGCTCAGTGATTGGCTAGAATGTTTGGCCAGTGTGCTCTGAAGCTCTGCACAATACTGGAGTTACAGATGGGCACCACCATGGCGTGCGCGCGCGCGTGTGTGTGTGTGTGTGTGTGTGTGTGTGTGCGCGTGCGCACGCGCGCACCCAGGCTGGCGTGAACTCATGATCTCCCTTGCCTCAGCATGAGCCATCATACCCAGTCCAATTTGCCTTCTCTGGAATAGTTTTTTGGTTGGTTGGTTGGGGGGAGGGGGGTTATATATTTTTGGTTGGTTGGTTGGTTGGCTGGTTTTTGGTGTGTTTTTGTTTGTTTGTTTTGAGATAGTCTCACATGTCTCAGTCTGGCCTCAAAATACTAAGTAGCCAAGGATGATCCTGAACTCCTGATCCTCCTGGCTCTGCCTCCCACGAGCTGGGATGACAGGATTGAACCTCCATGTTTGACCTTCCACACCTCAGCTAGGAGAAACCAATCAGCTATACAATGCTCCTTGCTTTTTCCAACCTCAGGGTCTTCGTTCATGCTGTTTAGCTTATAGCTCACTCACCTTTTGCTTTCAATTCTAACAGCAAGTCATCAGGTATAGACAGCACTGTCTTCTGTCTAGCCTGAGCATGCTTCACACTGTCCTAGCACTTAATATGTCCCCTGAGGCTTTAGCCAGGTGCAATTTTATGCATATTTGGGGCATTATGAAGGTGGAGCTCACATTCCAGGGGGTACATGCCTATAATCTCAGCACTTTGGAGGTTCAAGTGCAAGGAGAGCCAGATCCTGAGGCCAGCCTGCGCTGCACAGCAAGTTCAGACACTACCTGGGCATGTAAGAGATGGTCCGTGGAGAAAACACCTGCTGTGCAAACCTGAGGACCCGAGCCCAGCACCCAAGCAAATGTCCTATGAGTGCGGCAGTCCACCCGCAATCCCAGCACTCACGAGGATGACTGCAGGCCCCCAGGGCCAGTTGGCTACCTACACTACCCGAACCTGTGAGCCCTGGTCCAGCAGGAGACCCTACCAGGAAATAAAGAGAGCCACCACTAGAGTGCGCTATCCCTGCCAGCTTTGTTCCTTCCTTTGCTTGAGATGGGGTCTTCTGTAACCAGTCCTGGCCTTGAACTCACTATACATAGTAAGGGTGACCTTGAATTTCTGCTTCTTCTGCCTGTACTTCCCGAGTGTTGGGACCACAGAGGTGTGCATCAGTGTCATCGCTGGATAATGTCCCTACACATCTGTGAGGCCTTGCCTTGGGTGACAAAATTTGGTTTGATGGGGCAAAAAGATCAAAAGTTCTCTGCCAGCCTCAGCAGATCTCTGTGAGTTCCAGGCCAGGGTGCCACAGTAGGGCCCTAACTTAGTCAAGGAAAAAAGGCGAGACGGGGAGCACTCTGCCTCAGCAGATGAGTATCGGCTGCTCTTCCAGAGGACCTGGGGTCAAGTCTCAAGACCCACATGGCCGTTCACAACCACTTGTAATCCCGTGTCTAGAGGATTTGATGTCCTCTTTTAGTCACCATGAGTATCATGCATGCATGTGGTACACAGACATACATGTAAGCAAAACACCAAAACACGTAAAACAAAAGTAAATGAATCTTAAAATTAAAGGTCCACACCTTTAATTTCAGCACGTAAGAGGCTGAGGCAGGCAGATTTCTATGAGTTTGAGGCCAGCTTGGTCTACATAGCCAGTTTCAAGTTAGCCAAGCTACATAGAGAGACTCTGTCTCAAAATAAGAAGCAAAAACACTGAGTTTGAGGACAGCCTGTTCTACATAGTGAGCTCCGGGTCAGCCAGAGTTATGTGGAGACCTTGTCTCAAAAAAAAAAAAAAAAAACAAGAGAAGAGTGGGGCCACATTGGCATGTGCCTTTAATCCTAGCACTTGGAGACAGAGGTAAGTGGATCTCTGTGAGTTCGAAGCCAGCCTGGTGTACAGAGCAAGTTCCAGGACAGCCAAGGCTACCCAGAAAAACCCTGTCTCCAAAAACAAACAAAACAAAACACCCTAAATAAATAACAAAACAAAAGTTTTCTATAATAATAGTAAAAGTAATAATAAGACCTATTATTATTAGTAGTAGTAGTATTGCTGGAAAGATGGCTTGGTGGAGGTAGATGAAGGTACTTACCACCAAGCCAGCTGAAGAAGAGAACCAACTCCCACAGTTGTCCTCTGACTTCCCACAAGTGCACCCACCCACACAAACAAAACAAACAAATGCTAGTAATAACCATAGCAGCCCTTAAGGAAAGTCACTTCATCCCTGTGCCTTGCATGCAGTAGGTGTTCAGTAAACGTTTAGGGACTGAATAACCAATGACTGTCCCACCTCAAACTTTCACCAAAGGAATTAAGCAAATCTCTGCCCCCACCTCCCCCTGCTTCTACCCAGACCCTGATCTGTCCCCGAAGGTCCTTACCAGTATGGGGACCCAGTAATAATTGAGAGGTGGGGCCGAATCTTGCACGATTCTGATCCGATGGGTGAAGAAGAAAAAGGCCAGGATGCCTAAGGTGGGATGAAGCCAGAGGCTGAGTCCCCAACGAGGACTCAGCAGAAGATGACCTGAGCATGACACCGGTTTATAGTTCACTCCCAATGGGCTCCCGAAGGCCAGTAGGGACAGGCCCGGTGGCACCACTCACCCACACTACCCACAATCAGAAGTTTGCCCAACAGGAAGAGGAAGTCTGTAACTTTGTCCAGGACGGCCACCCTGTAGGGCAGAATGAAGGGAGGAGTGTGACAGTGGGCTCGGAGCCTGGGAGAGGAGGGAGGCTGGGAGGGGAGGCAGGCTAATGCAAGGCTGGTTGAGAAAGGGGGGTTAGGGCAGGAGGGAGCTGGGAACTAAGGTGAGATGGGACAGGTAGAGAGGCTGGAGGCTGGAGGTGTGTCCCCTAACCTGATGATATTTCTCATGAGCAGGAAGAAGGCATTCCTGGCCGAGGTGCAAAAGTTGGTACCATAGATGGCAATCTGGAATGAAGAGAAGGATGTTTGGGATGTTCGAGGCCCCGAGGGAGGGACATGGGGGACCCCCCCGCCCCCGGCAGCACTCACCATGATGTAGGCATTCCTATTGAGGAATCTGATAAACTTCTCCAGGCACCAGAAGCAGCACTTGAGACAGACCATGAGGAACTTGGCAAACTTGTTCTGTGCAGCTGAGAGACAGGGAAGGTATGCAGTCGGGACGTGAAGAGACTGGCCAGCTTTGGATGAGACCCCGAAGAGTCCAGCAAGACAGCCAAGGATCACAAGTCTGAGGCTTGCCTCAGCTACTAGGCCAACCTGGACAACTTAGTGAAACTACCTCAAAATAAGTAAGTCAATCAATCCAGGTGTGGACGGACAATAATACTCTCCAAGGACCAGGACTAAGGTCATCCTTGACTATTTAGTGAGTTGGATGTCAGCCTTTTAAACCCAAACAGCTGGGGGTGGTGATATACACCTTCAATCTGAGCACTCAGAAACAGAGGCAAGTGGATTGGTGAGTTCTAGGTCAGTCGGGTTTACAGAGTTTGAGGCCAGCCAGGACTACACAGTAAAAAGCTGTCCCAAATGACAAAACACTAGCTGGCTGCAGCGGTGCACGCCTGTTATCCCAACACTTGGGGAGGCAGAGGCAGGTGGATCTCTGTGAGGCCACCCTGGCCTACAAAGTAAGTACAGGACAGCCAAGGCTACACAGAGAAACCCTGTCTCCAAAAACAAACAAACAAACAACAAAAAACAAAACCAAAAACTCTTAGCTCAGCCTGGTTAGCCAGAGCCAACGGCCCACCACTCTTCCTGGACCTGCCCCTAAACAGCCAGACTCTTTGGGCTCTTTGGCACTTTTTGGGTTTCTTGGCTGTCCTAGAACTCACTCTGTAGACCAGGCTGGCCCTGAACTCTCAAGAGATAGGCCTGCCTCTGCCTCCAAAGTACTGGATTAAAGGTGTGAGCCACCAGGCCTGGCTTCCGGTGGCTCTTCTAACTGCTCCTGCTCCTGCTCCTCCTCCTCCTCTTAGCTCCGCCTCTTCCACCAAAAGAGACCCCGCAGAGGCTTAGCTCGAGCCCTCACCCTTCAAGCAAGGCCCAGTCCCAGGCTAAGTCCAGGCCCTAGCTGAGGCTACAAAAAGGGCAACACCTTTTAGACGCTGGTCCAGGTACTCCAGAATCACTCGGATGATCTGCACAATGGCCAGGATAAGGGAGCCGAAGGCCAGGGACCCTGTGTGGTACCTGGAATCAAAAGGGAGATCGGTGGCCCAGCCAGGTGAGGTCCCTGTACCCCTTCCCTTCCCACCCCAACCACCCCCTTTACCTGAGTGCTCGGCCAAAAGCAGAGAAGAGGGGGAAGGCAGGCATGTCATCAGGCTTTCGAATAGCCCAGTAATAGGAGGCAAAGGCTCCAGCCAATGTCACCTGGCCCAGTGCCAGCACGAAATTGGACAGCCAGAAGAACATGAAGGCATTGAAGATCTGCAGGCCCAGCAGGGAACGGTGGTAGGCCGACTCACCACCATAGAAGGCAAACTGGCAGCGGGCATTGGGACACAGGCGACTCTCATTCGCTGAGGGGAAGGTCTGAGGAAGGAGCCACATGGGGTCAGAAGTTCAGAGCAGGCTGAGGCTGGACCAAGGGCAGTTCCAAGGTGCAAAACTACCCATTACAAAACTCCAGAGAAAGGTGTCGGGGGTGGCCTGGAGACATCGCTCAGGGGATAAGAGAACTTAAGAACGAGGACTTCAGTGAGTCAAGCCTCCAACACTCCAATAAATAGTTGGGTGTGGCCATGTGCTAGCCTGTAGTCCCAGTGCCATAGGGACAGGAGGTACCAGCTGAGCTCCTGATTTAGTGAGAGATACTGCCTGAAAGGAATAAGGCTGAGAAATACAGAGAACAAACACATATATACATACACCACACACACACACACACACACACACACGCACAGAAAGACATCAAGAAAAAGGCATCAGAAGTCAAGAAAAAGGCAGAGGAACAAAAAGTGACATCATAGACGGAAAAGATACATAGTTCAGCATGCAGGGTTGGGGACACCCCAACCTTGTCCAGAAAAACTACCAAATCCAGCAATGGCTTGGAAGCCCCACCCCGCCACCCCACAGAGCTCCAGATATACAGCAAGTACAAAACATTCTCGGAATTTATCTTCGAGGGGAGAGGCCCGGGCAATGCCTGTCCTCAGACTGATAGAAAGCCTACCTCGGGGTTGCAGGTGTTCCTCAAAAGCGGGCAGGGTGTGTCATCAAAAATCTTGTACACGGCTACATTAGAGGTAGACAGGAAGCTGAAGGCTCATTAAGGAAACTGAAATCTAGGACTAAGAAGCCTAGGAACTTGGGAAATTCAGGAGTAGTGGCTCACCCTTGGACTCCCAAGACTTGGGAGGCTGAGGTAGGAGGATTGCTGAGCACTGGAGGCCAGCCTGGGCTACAGAGTGAGTTCCTGGAAAGCCTAAACCACAGAGTAGGGCTCTGCCTGAAAGTGGCAAAAATGGGCCAGGGAGATGGCTCGTTCACCCGATAAAGTGCTTGCCACCAAGCCTAATGACTTGAATTGGATACCCAGGACCCACTCACGGAGGGAGAGGACAGACCGCTGCAAGTTGTCCTTTGACCTCTGAGTACTGTTGTCCCTTTACCCAAAATATACCAATGTAATAGAAATTTTTAAAATGGAGAGAGCCATGGGAAGGAGGGCAGCTCTTGGGAAAGGCCGCCAAACCCACGGCGGTACAGCCCCACCCTGAGCCGCTGGACATTTTAGGACCGTTTGTCGCTGGAGACCACAGACTGCCGAGCAGTGGATACACAGCGGTGGTGCACCAGTAGGCGATGCAGAGACACAGGAGGAAGAAAGTCACCAGTGGGTAGAGCAGAGAGCACATGACATGTCCCACAGCCCTGCGGGAAACAGAGACAGAAATCAGGGCCAAACGCCCCAGGCGAAGACCCCAGGCACATCCCTGGCTCTCCAAGCTCCACCTGCTGGCTTCTTTGATGAGGGCTATGGCGATCAATATCCTTTTGCGAAGAAAGATGAGTAACAGGATGATGATGGCTTCCAGGATGCTTAAAATGATCACTGCGGAGAACGGCAGGCAACAGCCATGAGGTTGGCTCATCAGCTAAAGACAACTGCAGCCAGCCCTGAGGAGCTTAGTTCAAGTCCCAGGGCCCACAGGTGAGAACTGATCAGTGGAGAACTGATCAGCGGAGGCTTCCTCTGACCTCCGCACAGGAGGGCTTTGGCAAAGATGCCTCCACTCAACAAGGAAATATAATAGAGAATTTTCAAAAGTTAAAAGTAATGAGAAATAAAATCGATTTAAACATAAAATAACACACAGTTCAGTGAGTGCCGGAAGAGCTGAGAGGAAGCTGTTTGGAAGTCCTACCTCAATCCCTCCAAGGTTTCTCGTAATACAAGCATGGGGCGGGGGCAGTGCCCCAACTCACTGAAAGCCATCCAGGTCTGCCGCAAGTGCAGGTACACTCGGAAGTCTGTCTGGAAGCCAAGGTCCACCAGGGAGATGTCAGCGCCTGCCTCTCCCCTCAGTCTAGAGTACTCCATGTAGCAGTGAAATATGCCTGCAGAGTCACAAGCCCAGATGGCAGCTTTCTGTTTGGTCTTTGAGACAGGGCACTATACTATGTGGCCCTGGCTGGCCTAGAACTTGCTGTAGAGACTGGGCTCTTGCTTGAGAAACGGCTGAGAGAATGAATGGCTATTAGGATGCCTCCTGCCTGCAGCCAGCCAGGTATGGTGGCACACCCCTTTAATGCCAGTGCTTGGGGAGGCAGAAAAAGGCAGATCTCTACATAGCCAGTTCTAGGCAAGCCAGGACTACACACCGAGACCTTGTCTGAAAACCAAAACCAAAACAGTCAAGCCACCTAAGTTGCCAACAAGAACTCAAACCAGGATTAACATGAACAGCTTTTTTCTTTTTCTTTTTTGAGACAAGGTCTTACTATGTGGCAGGATCTGTATTCAAATCTATGATCCTCCTGACTCCATCTCCCTTGACTGAGGATGACAGGTGTGTTGACCACCACTCTAACACTGAGATTTTAGTATCTGGACCCTCAGATTGAGGCTCCAAGCATTTACCCTTTCAGGAAGTTTAAAAGGAAGAAAATCAGAATAAGGGCCAACAACGGCTCAATGGATAAAGGCACCTGCTGCCAAGCCTGATGACCTGAGTTCAATCCCTGGTACCCATAGAGTAAAAGGAGAGAAAACAGCCAGGTGCAGCAGCACGCGCCTGTAATCCCAGCCTCAGGGAGGCAGAGGCAGGTGGAGCTCTGTGAGTTCGAGGCCAGCCTGGTCCAGGACAGCCTAGGCTATACAGAGAAACCCTGTCTTAAAAAAGCAAAAAAAAAAAAAAAAAAAAAAAAAAGGAAAAAAACCACTGTGCACTGTTGGTATTTGTCCTCTGACCTCCATATGCACACACGTGTTCACATACATGTGCATGCACACAGACACACACACTAAATGAACATAATATAAAAATACAAAAGGAGGACAGCTGTAATGGCTCACTCCTGTGATCCCAGCACTCTGGGAGGGGGACCTCTGTGAGTTCAAGGCCAGCCTGTCTACAAAGCAAGTCCAGGACAGCCAAGACCATACAGAGAAACCCTGTCTCCAAAATAAACAACAAAAAACAACAAAGAAGACCTGAGTGGTGGTACCTTACACATTTAATCCTAGCACTCAGAAGGCAGAAGCAGGTAGAACTCTGAGTTCAAGGACAGCTTGGTCTACAGATAGAGTTCAGGTTGGGTAGGGCTACACAGAGAAACCCTGTCTCAAAAAAAAAAAAAAAAAAAAAAAAGAAAGAAAGAAAAAATCCACAGAAGAAAACTTAATGAGAACAGGAGCCACTAGCGTGCAAGGCAGGCCTCTGCCCTGCTCAGGCCTCCTCTTGATATTATCCTCACATTACTACCTTCTCATTAAGACTCCAGCTAGGAAACGCTGTCAATTATTCCCAGGAGGTGGTGGAAGTCATTATGCACTGGGAGGCTTGGTCATGTGCCCCAGGACAGAGCTAGAAAGCAGTAAAGCTGGGACTTGAACGAGGAACCTCGGGCACCACGGTACAGAATCCTACTACTGGAGTAAGCAGGCGTCTTCAGAACGTCTTTGGTGGTTGATTAAAATACCAAACCCGCCCTGGCTCTCAAAGCCCAGAGGTAGGGTTTCTCTTTTCTGTTTTTGCAGTAGAAGGAATGGACCTCAGGGCCTTGCATGTGCTAGCACGGTGACACTGAGCCAGAGCTGGGGGCCCCCACGGGGGAGGGGTCTACCACAGTGCCACAGCACCTCACTGGAGGGCCACAGGCAAGTGCCTGACTTATACGCTTAGCCCTGCCCGGTTCACCCATCCCCGCTCCATGGGCTCTGGCTGCCTCAGTGTGCCGACAACAGCAGCGTGACCCTCTTCACAAATGTGTCAGTTTAACAGTGAAGAGCGTCTGAAGGCTGAGGAGGACGTTTCTGAGAAGCTGTCACTGGGACAACAGGCATTGGCACTTTGCAGACCTTAGGCAGGAGAGAGGAGGGGGAGAGGAAGACGTACCATAGCCAAGTACCAGGATCACCATGACAATCATCACCCAGACCATAATGCCTGCCAGGTATCGCAGCAAGATGATGAACAGGAGACTCAGCACCATGGCAATGACCAAACCTCTGGGGGATAAGACAGGGGCATGAGTGACACTATTCTTAGGCTCACAAATGTGGTAGCTAGGGGACAACCTCCTCCCGACTCACATGACAATCCAGTACCAAGATACAGTGAAATCTTCAAAAATCCGCATGGCGAGCTGCCGGGCCTCTAGAACCCTGTTGGCGTTCCTAGGGGTGGAAGAGACTCAAGTCATACCCAGAGAAGCCCAGCTCCAGTCCCACCCCAGGCAAGACAGGCGCCCTCCACAAGAGGGCTGCCTTCTCACTTGGCGCCCTCCACTAGGTCTGTGATGTTCTTCCTGGTGCCGTGTCCATCCTCGTAGGTTGTCTCATTGCCCACCATGATGACCCCTTTGCTGGCGTGGATGGCCGGGAAGCACCGCCGGGCGACTGAGGGACCGGAAGACAGCTGTCAGGCTGAGTCCTTGCAGATCCCCCACTCTGCGCCCGGCCCTTGTGGGGTCCCCGGGACTCACAAGGTTTGCTGGGGATGATAACCGCTGGACACTCCCCATCTCGAAGCACCTCGGCCACACTCTGCAGACAGAATGGGAAGAAGGGAAACCCTGAGGACACCCTCCTGTGTCCCCTATCTGGGTCCCAAAGGGGTCTTCCTGCTCACTTTGCTGTTCCGGAAGCCGGGCATGCAGAACTGCTTGTAATACTCAAAGTCACGAGGCTCACGGGAGCTGTGCGCATTCAGAAAGGTGAGGAAGCGGTCTGGGCACTGCTGCACGCAGATCTGGGGAGGTGGAAGGAAGGAGGTGCGGATCAGGGCACTGACACCCCATCGGGACAGAGGCCCCACCTGATGCTCACGAGAGAGCGTGGGAAGCGTCAAGGGGAAGAGGTGGAACACTGACCTGAGGAGTGGGACACTGAAATTCCAGCAGGACCAGGGGGCTAACACACATCGCGATGTTGAAGTAAAACAAGAACGGTTTGTCCCTAGGGTGGGAGGAGGAGGAAAAGAGTTGGTGGAGACTTCTTACCTACTGGGCCCAGAGATGGCTCAAAGGGTTAGGGCCCTTGCCACCAGGCCTGCCAACCTGAGCTCCATCCCCGAGAATCACACTGATGGGAGAAAACCGATTCTCTGACCTCCACGTGGGTGTGGCCGCTTAAGTACACGAACGCAAATAAATGAATAAACTCACGCATTTTTTGTCCCCTTCTGCCCACAGAACTCGCCCCGGCTATCCGTGGGGTAGATCACCTTCCGAGGGTCTCCATGGGTCCAGGCTGTGGAGAGGACCAGAGATAGATCAACTCTGCCACTCCTCACCCACAGTGCACCCTGACCCGGGAGGCTGTGTCAGCCCCTCCCACGAGGACCCTCTCCCTTCCAGCATTTACCTATGATGCCCACGGCCACGTAGCCTACGATGGCCAGGAAGAGGAACACGCAGCAAATGACATCTGTGCAGCCCCTGGGAGCAGAGAAGCATCAGTGCATGTGAGCCTATACGCCTTCATTTTGTTTGCTTTGTTTTTTGAGGCTGGGTGTCTCTGTGTCGTCTTGGCTGTCCTGGGACTCACTCTGTAGACCAGGCTGGCCTCGAACTCAGAGATTCTCCTGCCCCTGCCTTCCAAGTGCTGGGATTAAAGGCGTGCACCACTGCCTGGCTTTTATCTTTTTTCTTAAGACTTATTTGCTTGCACATGAGTCTGCATCACACGTGTGCCTCATGCAAAGGCCAGAAACTGACATTGCAGCAAATACTCTTAACCACTGAGCCATCTCTCTGGCCTTACGTGCATGTCGATTGTCTGTGCACAGGCAGGATCCAGAAGAGTACACTGGAGCTACAGGCATTTGTGAGGTATGTGGCTCTCTAAGTGGGAGCTGAGAGCCAAACTCCTGTCCCCATGAGCAGACGAGCGCTCTCAGTCGCTGAGCCATCTCTCCAGTCCCCGATTGCCACACTTCTCGATCCACGCACTTAAGAACAAATTCCTCTGTGTGTATCGTGACTGTATGCACGTGCCTTTGAGGGGTCCGTTTTCTCTCCCCATCATGCAGGCTCCAGGAATTGAATGCAGGTCATCGGACTTGCTGGCAATGGTCCTTACTTGCTTGCTGAGCCACCTTACTGTCCCTTTGCTTTTTATTTATTTAAAACAGGGTCCCACACACTCAAGACTCCCCTCAAGCTTGCTATGTAGTCAAGTTCACTGTGAAGTCCTGATCCTCCTGCCTCCACTCTCTTGGGTTGCCTCATCATCCCTGGTGAGTTACTCAGGGCTGGGGCTAAAGACAGGGCTTCCTGCCTACTAGGTAGGTACTCTATCAGCTGTCTCCAGTCCTGGCTTTAGAAAAACAAAAAACTGGGGCTGGAGAGATGGCTCAGCAGTTAAAAGCATTGGCTGCTCTTCCAGAGGACCCGAGTTCAATTCCTAGCATCCACATGGTGCTTCATGACAATCATGCAGGGATATGACAGAGGTGTGCATGCAGACAGATCACTCAGACATGAAAAAAGAATACAGAAATTAATAAAAAAATTAGAAATCTGAGGTGCTTCAACAGTAAAAAGCATTCGTTTCAGGAGGCTTATGGTGGCAGTGGCGGGTACACGATTTTAGTCCCGGCACTCAGGAGGCAGAGGCAGGTGGATGTCTGAGTCCAAAGCCAGCCTGGTCTACAGAGAGAATTCCAGGTCAGTCAGAACCATGGAGAGGTACCCTGTCTCAGAAAATCGAAACAAACAAACAGCACCTACTGCTCTTCCAAAGGAGGAGGTTCAATTCTCAGTACCTACACTCCAGTTCCAGGGGATCTGAAGGCCTTTTCCGACCTCAGTGGGCGTCCATGCATGTGATGTACATACATACATACATACATACATACATACATACATACATACATGCAGGCAAACACACACATAAAATAAAACAAAATCTACCTACGATTTTGAGACAGGATCTCTGAAAGTCACTCAGGCAGACCTTCAACTTTATTATTATTATTATTATTATTATTATTATTATTATTATTATTATTATTTTACAAATAGTAACTAGGAGCTGGAGTGATGGGTCAGTAGTTAAGAGCTCTCTTTCAGAGGTCCTGAGTTCAATTCCCAGCAACCACATGGTGGCTCATAACCATCTGCAGTGGGATCTGACGCCCTCTTCTGGTGTTCATAAAGACAGAGTACTCATGTACCTAAAATCAGTAAATAATAATAACTAGTCAGGCCCTGCTGGCGTACGTCTTTAATCCCAGCCACAGGAAGCAGAGGTGGGTGGATCTCTGAGTTTGAGGGCAGACTGGTCTAGAGAGAGTTCCAGAATGGCTAAGACTACACAGAAAAACTCTGTCTTGAAAAACAAAAAACTAAATATAACACCCACCCACCCACACACACACACACACGAAATAAGAGCACTGGGTTTGATTCCTAGCATCTACCTGGAGACTCACAACCTTCTGTAACTCCAGTCCAAGGGGATCCAACCCCCATTCCAACCTCTTTGATACCAGCCAGGCAGGCAACGGACCACAGACATAAATGTGGGCAAAACATCCAAAAAGTTCTAGAGGCTCCGATACCCCCTCCCACCCCCATGTGGCACACATAAACACAGGCAGCCAAAATATTCAGACACATAAAATTAAGTCTAAAGCTTAATTTTAAAGGCACACGTCTTTAATCCCAGCACTCAGGGAGGCAGAGGCAGGTGATTGCTATGAGTCAGAGCCCAGCCTGGTCTACAAAATGAGTTCAGGAAAACCAAAGCTACACAGAGAAAGCCTGTTTTGAAAATACAAAACAAAACAAACCCCACAAAACTAACCAAACAAAGAAACAAACAAAAAATGAGGGTAGAAATGTCACACAGTGGTAGAACCCTTGCTTGCTACTGAAGCACGGGAGAGAAGGGAGCTAGGATGATGGCTCAGGAGACAGGGGCGAACTGTTGTGGATCCTTGGAACACATGAGAAAATCAACTCATGCAAGTTGTCCTCTAACACATGCACAGTGACAAATGCACACCACACCCACACATGCAGGCGTGCTCACATAAGTGTAAAAAAAATCCATGTACACATGCACAATGGATGCCTGGTGTGTGAGGCTCAGTTCCACTCAGACTCCACTGGGAGGATTCTAGGGCCTTAAGGAAACTAGCTTTCGAATCAGAGTGCAATGGTCTATCCTGCTTCGTGCAAGACCGTCCCCCCAGCTTTCCCCTCTGTCCCAGGAAGGGAGTGCTCCTACCTGTTGTAAATGGGTCCCTTGAAGGTGGGGTCGTATTTCTGAGGCGTCCCTGAAAGTCAACAGGATTAGGTAGGATGGGTGAGAAAATGACACAGCCGAAGAAACTGGAGACCCCGATCCCCTCAGCCACAAAGCGCGGAGTTCTATCTGCAGCTCACTTACAGGGGACTACAACCAAGCTCCGAGGTCATCGGAGACCATAGCAGGGACTACTGTCCATGGGGGTGACCAGCTGATTCATCAACCTGCTGTCACCCAGGGAGAATGCCTGGAAGGGCTTACAGGGACCAGAGCAAAAGAACGCAAAGTCCGCTGCGGAGAGGTACAGGTGTCCTAGAGATGTGTGCGGACCAGGTCCTCGGTAGAGGACAGAGGAATGGTTTCTGAGTCAGCTGTCGGAACCACTGGGGTGATGGGAGCTAGCATGGGGCAAAAGGCAATTGCTATTTCAGGGCAGTTCCTCCTGCATCCCTTTTGCAACCTTCCCTGACAGTCCAAGGTGCCCGCTGCTGTCCCCGGGGAGCTCAAGGAGAGCCCGCGTACCGTGCTTCCCGTAGTAATCCCGCGAATCCTTCCCCATTCCTACGGGGCAGCCCGGACGGCGCCCTGACGGCCCCGCACTCTCCCGGACCCAGCCGCAGCAGCCACCCGCAGCAGCTGCTCAGGCAGAGTGGCTGGCGGGACGGCCCAAACCGGTCAGACAGGCCCCAGCCAGAGAACCAAGGGGAGGGGCCGGCCAGGGGGCAGGGCCGGGTGGGGCCGCAGCTGCTCCTGCCACTCACTGGCGGCCAGATTTAGCCCTCCCTGCCCCCACTTCACCCAGCCCCCACCCGGGAGCCTGAGGTGGCTCCTCGGGACTCTGGTCTCATCCTCCACCCACCCACCCACCCACGAAGTAATGCATCCGAGGACACTTCTCGACCCTTAAATGTCACCCCGACCATTCCACCCCACAAGACGGAAACTGAGGCACAGCGGGAAGAGAAAACTGGCAGCCACCAAAATGGAAACATTTGGGCTAAAACTCAAATAAATGGATAAAAATAGCGGTCGACTGGCCATTCGTTTGTTTGAGAAAGTCTCCTAACCTGATGCTTAGGCTGGCATACAACTCACGGTTCAGCCGAGTATAGCCGAGTGTAACTACTCATCCTTGCGCCTCCACCTCCCCAGCGCTGGGATCAGATCAGTCAGAAGAGGCATCAGGTTCCCTGGAAACCCAAGCCGGGTCCTTTTCAAGAGCAGCCAGCGCTCTTAACCACTGAGCCATTTCTCAAGCCCTCTTATTTATTGACTGTTTTATTTTGATTCAGGGTCTCACTATGTAGCCTCTACCTCTCAAGGATACACCTGTTTCGGCCTCCAAAGTGCTGGGATGAAAGGCTCATGCCATCATGCCTGGCTGACTATTTATTTATTTATGTATATAGTTATATATGTATAGTTTACTCATATGTGTATGTATGTGAACGGGCGGGTGGGGCCATTTGCACATCTTTATAGGTACCCTAAGAGGTCAGCCTCTCCAGTCTTGTCAAAACAAGAAAGATGTGGCTACAGCAGAAGTGAGATCAAGTTCAAGACCAGTCTGGGATACAGAGTGATTTGGTCTCAGAACAAAAGCAGCAGGTAATATCAATCCTGGCCTCAGAGATCACCACAGGATGCCAGGGGTAAGCGGCTGGCACTAGGGCTTAAGGCTGCAAACTGACAGTCAGTGCAGGGGTCAACAGCAAGGGTCAGGACGGCACGCACAGTGGGGGTAGCTTTATACGGTTGGCAAGGATGTGTGTACACACACCAATTTATGTATGTTGTACATTTCCATGAGGGCACTCACCCCGCCAGGAGGCACACTGCAGAAGCAAGGCAGACGGTCGCTCTGATGTGCACTCTATCGCAAGTGTATGCTACGAGGACATTCAGTGTGCATGGTGAGAGTCCATACCCCTGTCCATACCCCTCATCACCACTACACACACTCAAACCCACCTCCAAACCACCCGGGGGCATGGCTTGGAGGTGGGGCCCTCCCTAGAATTCCCTAGTGAAAGACAGGGGTGGGGGTGGGGGTGGGGTGACTGGTTCAGCCCCTGCCTAGAATCCCACAGTGAGGGCTGGGGGTGTGGCTTATTGCCTAACACGTGCAAAGCATTGAGTTCTAGCTGAGCACCTTCACATTAATCTTACTACCTGCAGCTGCTACCTCAGAGTCTCGCACGCCCAGCTGGGCTCTGCTCTCTCATCAGCTGTCCCTAGACTCCTCCCCTCCTCCGGCTCACTGTAAGGAAGCCTTGGGTGACCCCTAAGCCACAGGCTTCGGCAAACAGGTGGGGCTAAAAACTCCAAGCCAAGAACTCCCAAAGAAACCCTGTGTTTCTGGAAGCCCCCAGCAGCCCTCACACTGGCTGGTCACACATCACCTAGATTTAGCTGTGGACGGAGTAAATTGGTCAGAGGCAACAAGCCGCTTCTGTTCCCAGCTGGACAGTATCTTGAGGACAAACAAAGACTTGCCCCTACCGACACATCACACCCTCAAGCCAAGACAGTCCTGACTTGGCTCCCTCACATGGGCTCACCCCGACCCCTGCCACTCTTCATGGAAGCCGCAGTGTCACCTCATCCTTGTCAAGGTCAGAGGCAAACCTCTGTCTCTCAACCTGACCTAGTAGGGTGGTGTCTGCTCCCTCTGTGCTGGGCTCAAGTGGAGCGGAGGAGGCTTGTTCTGTACCCAGTTCCTTTGTTTGAGATACAGCACTTAGTAGACTGATTTCTGTAAAGCCTTAGGTTCGATCCCCAACAACCTTTCTCCTAAAGGCTGGGCTTGGTGGCCTACAACTGCTACCCCATCACCTGAGAGGATGAGGCAGGGGACTGCCTTGAGTTGAGGCCACCCTGGGTTACATAGCTATACCCTGGCTGAAAAAAAAATTAAATACTTGGGGCTGGAGAGATGGCGCAGTGTTTAAGAGCGCTCGCTGTTCAGAGGAGTTCAGCTCCCAGCTAAATCCACAGCTTTGCCTGCAACTCCAGTTCCAGGAGATGGGACACCCTCTCCCTCCCTCTAAGGGCACCAAGCAGGAACATGGTGAACATATATACAGCCAGGTACTCACGCATACACATGAAAGTAAACAAATATTTTAAAAACTTTTTACATATTTATTTATTTATTTGGAGGAGAGGTTTTAAGACACAGGGTTTCTCTGTGTAGCCTTGGCTGTCCTGGAAGCTTTATAGACCAGGCTGGCCTCAAACTCAGATATCTATCTGCCTCTCCTCCTGACTGCTGGAATTAAGGGCATGTTTTAAACATGTTAAAACCTTGAGCAGGCCACTGTGGCACACAGTGTTAATCTCAGTGGACATCTGTGAGTTCCAGGCCAACCTAATTTACATAGTAAGTTTTAAGCCCATTAGGGAGACAAAACCAAACCAAGAATTTAAAGCTGCTGGCCCAATGTCACACACTTGTGACCCAGCATTAAGAAGGGGCCTGAGACTCTGGGAGGAGAGGCAGGCAGATCTCTGTGATTTTAAGGCCAGCCTGGTCTACAAAGAAAGTCCAGGATAGCCAGGGATACACACAGAGAAACCCTGTCTCAAAACCTTGTGTCAAAAAAAAAAAAAAAAAAAAAAAAAAAAGAAAGTGCCCAAGGAAGTTCTGGAGTTCATGGCTTGCCTCAGCTACATAGTAAACTGAGGGCCAGCCTCTACTACCTATTAAACAGAGGGTGAGCCTCAGCTACAGTTTTCAGTCCACAGATAAAGCAAAACTCTTTAAGTCAGTATGCCTGATATCTGAGTGGAAGAAAATAAATTTAACCTTGCCTTGCCTCAGAGGCACACAAATTCCACAAGAATTAATCATTTCAATACAGAAAACTATTAGAAGCATGAAGAAACGTCAGGAAACCATGTCTCTGATAGGAAGTCTGGTAGGGCAAGTGGGAGGCCAGATAAGGGAGTATTAGATGCCTGACGAGGGGAACAGCCATGTGACCACAGTCACTGGGAAGCCTTTCCACAGCTTTACAGGGGGAAGCCCATCCCTGCCAGGTCTCCTAAAGGATCCACCCCTAACTTAGGTTTGATGGGCAAGTGGGGGTCACTGAGGGTGACTGAGCATAGACCTGTTTAGGGAAGAGAAAGTCTCTGCTGTCTGGCAGCTGCCAGCTCTGTCCGTTACAGAAAAATGGAACTTGGATTAACCTTCAGACAGAATTTAGGATACAGAGATGGGGAGAAATGGCCTGGCAGACAGAGGTTCTTGCTGCCCAGGCCAATGAGCTGAGCTCCATCCCCAGGCCCCATACAGCAAGGGAAAGGCCTGACTCCTCCAAGTTAGCCTCTAGCCTCTGACCTCTGTGTGCATGCCATGATGTGAGCACGCCTGCCTGCAGGCCCCCACACGCATAACAGATAAGTGTAATTTTATTTAAATGTAGAGAGGGCACCAAAATGGGCTTGGCTCCAGACTGGCACTGGCCTCTTAGGAAAAATGAGAACATTCCTGTCACAATCTGATGGGTTCCAGTAGCTCTCATTAAGCTGAGCTGCCTGGAGATGAGAAGGGAGGGGAAGCTGCAAAAGTTTCTGATCTCGGAGGCTGATCCAACCCCTGCAGGATGGAGAAGGGCTGGGTCTTTGCAACCACAAAACCAGATAACACAAACAGAAAGCTGAGTGTGAGAGTGGGCAGAGGGAAGTGGCTAGAGCACCTGCCAAGGAGGCATGAAGCCCTTCTCCAGTCCTTGGGCTGAATAAATACAAGCTCCTCATCTCCCCCTGGGGAAGCAGAGGCTGCCTGAGGCTACAGCTAACCGGGCAGGACACTTGGAATGCAAGCATGGGGACACAAGTTTCAATTCCAAGACTCTGTTTAAGAAGTGAGGCACTAGGCTGGGCGCTGGGTTCGAGCAGTGATGTGAGGCTTTAATCCCAGCCCCCGGGGGCAGAGGCAGGCGGAGCTCTATGAATTTGAAGCCAGCCTGGTCTACAGAGTAGGTCAGCCAGGGCTACACAGGGAAACTCTGTTTGTGTAGGGGTGTGTCGGGGTTGAGACCACCACCACCACCACGGTGAAGTTCTGTTGTGTGTAGCAGTCTCCTCTACAGAGACTCCTCTGAGATGAGAGGCATTCCGTCCTGCAGGAAGGCCAACAACAAGCAGTCTCAAGAACTCACTGACCCTGACCGGCCAACAATAAAGCAGAGAGTGTAGACTCCCGGAGGGGAAAACTGCAAAGACTCTCAGACAACAAGAACTGCCTGAAGAGGTGCAGACCAGCTGAGGCACCTGGGAAGGACGCGATCCGACCTGCAGGCTGCGCAGTGCGCTCTGGGTTCCCAGCTCTTTGGGCGGTTGCTCATGCTGGGGTGGGCAGGCCTTACTGAAGCAGCTGTCTGTGAGTCATTTCTGCTCCTGCTCCGGGAAGCCCTCCCACATATTCCTGTAAGCGACCCTGTACACCTCAGGGCTCACCACGTTGGGTCTTTGGTATCTTTGGTCTGATGCAGGCTCCCTATGTGCGGTGGGTAGACAAGCGTGTTTCTTTTCCCCAGAAATGTTGTCATACCATGGGTATGAACTGGGCATGGCGGTGCATACTGTTTGATCTCAGCAAGCTCCAGGACAGCCAGGGCTACAGAGAAACCCTTCCTCAAAGCAAAACAAAACAAAACAAATGGTAGGCAGGTGCTCTACTCTCACATGCGCACACCACACACCTTGGCCTGGTGAGATGGCCCTGAGGAGAAGTCTTGCAGGATGCACTCTGCCTTATACTCGAAACTCAAGGCACAAATGTGCACAGAAAGAAATCATGTTGTTGTTGTTTTGTTTTTTTAAGGTGGTGTTATGTTGCCCTTGGTCTCTGACCAGCGCTGACAAGCTGCTGGAACAGATTCTACCAATCTACTGAGTCAAACCTTGCTCTTGGGGTGCCTTGACAGGTCACTGACTCCTACCTGTCCATTCCTCCAGGTTTGCCACTGGTTTGGCTTCTGGAGAATTTTAGAGTGCCCAGATTCAGGGCTTCTAAGCTTACATGTTTCTGTAACCAAACTTGGCCTCAATTTTCCTTACATGACAGATCCAAAATGAAACTTTTTAAATCACTGCCATCAATAAGATAAATGGAGGTTCCCATGTTCAAGTCTCTTCTTTGCTCCAAACCCTCCATCTCTGCTCGCTGTCCCAGAAGTTTCAAATGGACACCTAAAAGAATTTTTTCTTGGCTGGAGAGATGGCTCAGAGGTTAAGAGCACTGGGTGGTCTTCCAAAGGTCCTGAGTTCAATTCTCAGCAACCACATGGTGGTTCACAACCATCTATAATGTGATCTGGTGCCCTCTTCTGGCATGCAGGCACACATGCAGGCAGAATACTGAATGAATGAATGAATGAATGAATGAATGAATGAATAAAAGGGATTGTCTTCCTAACATAGGTTAACTTTGTCTTCTGCCCATATATGTGTCACAGTATCCTGCCGGTGTTTCTACTCCCAAGACAACACCAAAACAGACAGCTACCCACAGGTGCTCCAGCGTAACCTTGCAGACTTTGTCACTTTCCCTCCCAGCCACAGAGGTTCTCACAGGCCCTGGGCAGCATCAAAACAGCCTTTTCCTGGACTTGGCCAACATTTCAGCCTTTTGGCCTCCTATCGCCACCCCAATTTCAGCATGAAGTATCCAAAGATGATTGATTTCTTCACCCCTTATCCATTTATTATCAACAGAAGGCGGGAATGGTGTGCTTCAAGCCAGGGACAAACAGCTCCAAGTTCTCCCAGCATTCCTCAGTCCCTATCTGCTGCTGGGTGTGGCTGGCAAACCTCACCCTCTACCCTGAACCTTCCAGGGCAGGGACTCCCCCTCCTCCTCACCATGTAATCCAGATATTTTGATGCTCTTACTTTTATTTTTCTTTCTCTCTTACCCCCTTACACAGCGACCAAGAACCTACATTTATGTACTTTAACTTGCCTTGAGTGAGAAGCAAGTTCAATGTCCTTGTTCCCGCCTCGTCACCCCTCCCTAGCTCCTCATTTTTTTAATTAAACAAAAAGGGAGGAATGTTATGTTGTTGTGCAGGAAATTCAACTGGCCTGCCCTCAGGGGCCTTTAGGGTCCTATCAGTGTCCTCCATCACCACCCGTGCCCTATGTCATCACCTGGCCCAGGTGCTCCAGATATCACTTGTCTGCCATTCCCAGCTGCTCTCTCTCTCTGCTCCCGTCCTCCACTCTGACTTTTCTCTCTTGCTCCCCACCACCATGCTCTTTTTCTTTTCCTCTAACTTCTCTCCCCATTCCTTCCCCCAAATAAATCTCTTCATATCCAGATCTGTTGAGTACGTGGCATTTTTAAATATGTCCTAACAGGTAGTCTCTCTTCATAGCCCTGGCTGTCCTGGAACTCACTATAATCAGACTAGCTAATATTTACAGAGATTTGCCTATCTTTGCCTCTTGAATGCTGGGATTAAAGGCCTGCTCTACCATGCCTAGCACAATACTTTTTTTTTTTTTTTTTTTTTCAAAATTTGACTAAGCTATGGGACACCTTGTCGAAATAATTTAAAAACCAAGAAGGGAACCAGAGACATGGTTCAGCCGTTATGAGTTCAAACAGCTCTTATAGAAGACCTAAGTTCCTGTAACTCTAGCTCCAGGGGATCAAACACCTCTGGCCTCCTCTGGTAAGCACACACGGGTTTGGGGGGGGGGGGTAGTGAGGAAAAATGAAAATAGAAAAGAAAAAGCTAACTTAAATGTAACCTTGCTTGACACAAGGGTAAACTGCAGTCACTTAAGTCCCACTGCTGGTCACTGACAGTGACATGGTTTGGGCTGCGGCAAAGCCCTCCAGTGTCTAGTCCGGAATTTCTCTGGTAGATCCTGCTGGTGGGGGAGAAGGCAGTCTGTGCCCTCTGCAGCTCTAATCCCCACCGGGAGGTATTAAGACAATGACCAGATACAGACCCGGGGGCCTTCGGGAGGTGATTAGGAGAAGGAACATTTGCCTCGGGGTTGGGCCCTGGGGCTTTATAATAGAGCCGGGTGTGGTGGCATAAGCCTGCCATCCTTTCTACTGAGGAGGTGGAGGAGGGAGTGGGACAAGTTCGGGCACAGAAAGTGCAAGGCCACCCCTAACACAGTCATTCTCTTTCCACACAGTGGCTGCCACACACACCTGCCTCAACCTCCTGCTGCCTTACCCTACCCACGTGCCTGTACCTTGAACTGTGAGCCAGAACAAACCATTTCTCCTTGTTAATCCCACCACCACCGAAATAGGTCAGCCTTCCAGTGTGACTCAGCACCCAGTGCCTAGACTCTACCATGGAGGGCTGGGGGCGTGGCTCGGTGGGAGAGCACTAGCCTAGTGTCCCCAGGCTAGCTAGTTTTATGTCAATTTGACACAGGCTACAGTCATCTAAGAAAGAACCTCAACTGAGAAAATACCCCTGTGGTGGCTATTCTGTGATGCTTGTGAGCCTGACCACATCTGGAACAAACTTGGAGGATACACCTGTGAGAAATTTTTGCTTAATTTGAAGTAGGAAGTTTCACTTCTAATCCAGATCTTTAATGTAGGAAGACACACTTTTAATCCAGATCTTTCATTCAGGTCTAACCTGGGCCTTGCCTTCTGCTGGAAGCCTGTAAACTAACATGGAAAAAGGAAGCTCTTACTCTTTGCCTGCTTGCCCTTCCCTTGCTAACAAATCCATTCCTTCACTGGCATTGGAGCCTACTTCAGGACTGCAGCTTCTACTGCAGACCAGACCAGCTGAGGCATCCAGCCTCACAGACCAAGCAATTTCTGGATTCTTGGTCTTTCTGCTCATAGCCAGCCATTGAAGCCTGTAAATCATTATATATATATATATATAATCATTATATATATATATATATATATATATAGAGAGAGAGAGAGAGAGAGAGAGATTCATTCTGTAAGTTCTGTTACTTTAGACTCTAGAAAATCCTGACTAATACAGCCTCCATAAGATCTGGCTGCATCTGTTTGTTTTTTGAGATAAGGTTTCCCTGTGTACCCTTGGCTGTATTGGAACTTGCTCTGGAGACAAGGCTGGTCTCAAACTCACAGAGACCAGTCTGCCTCTGCCTCGTGAGTACTGGGAGGCATTTTCTTAGTTATTGATGGGGGAGGGCCCAGCACACTGTGGACAGAGACACCCTTGGGCTGGTGGTCCTGGGTTTTATAAGAAATCGGGCTGAGTAAACCACTGGGGAGCAAGCCAAGAGGCAACATCCCTCCATAGCCTCTGTGTCAGCTCTTTCCTCCAAGTTTCTGCCTGATTTGAGTTCCTGCCTTGGCTTTCTCCAATGGACTGTGACTTAAGACATATCAGCCAAACAAAACAAACAAACAAACAAACAAATAAACCAACCCTTTCCTCCCCAAGTTGCTTTTGGTCATGGTGTTTCATCACAGCAAAGGTAAACTGTAACTAAGACAACCCTCCAGTAAGGTATGGGGCTCAGTGATAGATCTCCTACCTAGAGTACCCTAATGAGGGGCTGAAGGCGTGTCTCTAAGGAAGAGCATTTGTCTTTCATGGCGGTGGACCTGGGTTCCAACCCTAGCATGGTAAAGCAGAAAACAAAAACAAAACACAGCACACAGGTGTGGTTTCACTGACTCTCAGGCCCTGCCTCTGATTTCTTCTACAAGAAAATGATCCCTGGATAAAGCCTTGTGACCCTGTGCCACACTGGAAGCTAACTCCTAGCCTGGTGTTAAGAGCCAGGGAAAGGCAAGGTGGGGCTGCTGGATTGTGGAAACAGTGGAGGGAGGTCCTGCCAACCTGGACAGGAGGGCTTATCTACCCAGGCCCAGTGGGTGTGGGAGATGATAAGAGAACTAACACAGGCAGTCTGTCACGACGCTTTTGCCAGGACATCAAGTGGCGCCCAGCCCCCACACCTCCCACACTGGCGAAGTCAAGGGCTCCACTGTCCGAAGCCTCACCTACACAGAAGTCTGGGCCTGGCCCAGAGAATGGAGATCTTGTCCTTCTGACAAGGACTCCGGGGGCAGGGCCTATGAAGTGAAGTGAAGGAGAGAGTTGGGCCTGTTGGCTGATGCCTGTAATTCCAATACTCCAGTAATGGAAGCAGAAGGATGATAAATTTGAGACCAGTTGAGGCTGCAGAGTGAATTCTAGACCAGCCTGAGCTAAGTAAGTTAATCAATTAAATTACATAATAATTCATAAAGTAATTAAAAGCTGGACATGCCCTTAGGTAGTGCATGCCCTTAAGCCCAGCGCTTGGGAGGCAGAGGCAGGCAGATCTCAGTGAGTTGGAGGCCCACCCAGTTACATATTGATTACCGGACACTCAGGGTTAAGTAGAGCGACCCTGTCTCAGAAAAGTGAATGAATGAAAGAATAAATATAATAGAAGCTCACCGTATCATGGGTGGAGCCCTGGCTTTGCATTCTGAAATGAGACCCCTGGCCTTGCATGCAGAGACCCGAGAAACCTGGGGCTTTCCCCAGCACCTCATCAGCTGAGCAGGGTGGGCCATGCCTGTCACTCCAGCCTTCAGAAAGTGAAGGGAAGCGGGTCAGGAGTTCAAAGCCAGTCCTGGCTAAATAGTTTGAGGGCAGCCTGGGTCACCAGAGACCCTTCAATTCAGATTTAAAAAACAAAAAAAAACTCGGAAAATGGGGGGAGATGAATGAAGCAACCACTCTTAAGCCCTCAGCCTCACTTCCTCTCCTGGAGGAGTATTTCCCCTTTCTCTCCTTTCAGAAGCTGTGTGCAATCTACAGACCCCGCACATCCGCCACCCTCTGTCTCCCATGTGTTTGGTGCTGGAATGAACCAAAGGAACGTCACACTGTCTTGCCACAGCGCCTCCCCCACACCCCTCGTCTCATCTCCCATATCTTCCTCTTGGCTAATTCACAGGGTAACAAAACTGCTTTGTTCCTCCTCCCCCGGAGGGCTGACCTCCTCCTTGGACAAAGCTACAAAGTATACATTTAAAATGTTGTTAATTAGAGCTATCCATTTTAGTTTGCCTGAGAGTCTTGCCTGCATATGTATCTTTTCACAATGGATATATACATATATTTATGGTATATACCTATGGATGGATGTATATATGGATAGTAGGGACTCACAAGGCCCCACCCCTCTCTGGGGATTGACAGGTAGTAACTGTTGCTGGGGAGGGAGAGACATTCCTCTGTGGTGTGACCACTGGTAAGGAGCCGACAGCCCTATAAACAGCCCCTCACCCACGCTCTGTAAGCAATCGCCACCACTCTCTGGGTCACACACACACACACACAAAAAAAAAAAAAAAAAAAGAAAAGAAAAGAAAAAAGACATGAAAGTAAAAGAGGGATTGGTTGGGAAGAGGGAGGGGTCAGCAGGAGTGGGCAAGGATGGGGGGTGGCGGGTGATGATCTAAGTGCCATGCGGATATTATAAAAATGCAATGGGGCTGGGCCGACGAGCCAGCAGTTAAGAGCACTTGCTGGGCCCTGGCTGCCCTGGAACTCACTATGTGGACCAGGCTGGCCTTGAACTCAGAGATCTGCCTGCTTCTGCCTCCCAGTGCTGGAACTGAAGATGTGTACCACCACACACACAGCTCTTATTTACTTATTTCTATACATGGGCACCGACGTGTGTGATGTGTGTGCCTGGGCTTATGTGTACCATTGCTTGGAGGAGGATGTGAAATCCTATAGACTTGGAGTTGTAAGTGGTTGTGATGTGTCATCTGGGTGCTGGGAACCAAACTCAGGTCCTCTGCTAGAGCGGCAAGCACTCTTAACTCCTGAGCCTCAGACAAGGCCCTTACATTATTATTATTATTTTTTTTTTTTTTGAGACTTGCTCTCATGTATGCTGGCCTGAAACTCATATGTAGCCATGGATGAATTTTAATCCTCCTCCACCTCCTGAGAGCTGAGATGACAGGCTTAGGCACCACCACATCTGGTTTATGAGGTGCTGGGGAGGGAGCGTGGAGAGCCAGTCATGTACGCCTGGCAAACACTGTGCCAACAGTTACGGTCCCCATCGAAGCAGTCTCCTTGTTAGCCAAGCTTCGCTGTGCGTTGCCCTGCTTTGGGTTCTCTGCTTGCTTATTCCGAGGCTGGGCTGGGAGGAAGGCTGTGCCATTAAGGACAGCAGCCAGGCCCTGGGCCATTTCCCTTTCCTGTGGAGCTGCTACGTTCTTCCAGAATTATGTTATCTACTGGGAAAGGCACTTCCTGTTCTGCCCTAGCTTGCCTCACTCTGTTTCCTGACATAGGTTTGCCTGTCCATCAGTCATGGAAAAGCTGCGTCCTTCATGCCAGCAGCCACAGGGTCATCTAAGCACACAAGGCCTTCCCAGATATCATTGATGATGCAAGTCCAGCTAGGCACAGTCATCCTTGCGCTTGGGAGGCAGAAGCAGGAGGATCTCTGAGTTCAAGGCCAGCCTGGTCTACGGATTGAGTTCCAGGACAGCCAGGGATACACACACACAAAAAAAACCCTGTCTCAAAAGGCAAAACAAAACAAAAACGTAAGAACCTTGATTTGAAGCTAGGTCTGTCTGAAGCTATCCCCTAACAATGCTCTGAGGCCATTCCATTGGTCATAGAGACAAATGGGGGGCCACTAACCGTGGGTTTACCGTTATGCCGAAGAGAAAACTGGCACTGTAGCCCAGTGCTTAGCCAGCCTACAGGAGACCCTGGGGTTCCAGCACGGCATTAATTGGGCATGGTGATGCACAACTATAACCCCCGGATATGGAAGGTGAAGGCAAGAGGATGAGTCATTCAGATGCACAGTGAATGTGGCGAGAAAGCTTCAACTATTTTGCAGGAATGCTACAGGAGGCATAGGCAGCCCAGGTCTTTCATTTTGGTGAGGCGGGCTAAGTTATGGGAAAAAACAGAGCCTTCCTATAGCAAGGCCCGGTGGCCTATAATCCCAGCTACATGTAAGGGCTGAGGCACAGAGACGGGAAGACCAAGTTCAAGGCTGTCTGAGTTACAGCCCAAGAACCTATCTCACAAATCTGCATGCTTGAGGCCCTAGCTTCAATCCTTAGTATCCCTAAGGGAGGAGAGGAGGGAGGGAGAGAGGCAGGAAGGAAGGAAAGGAAGGATGGGAAGGAAGAAGGAAAAGAAGAAAATGGCGGAACGTGGTGGTGCACACCTTTAACCCCAGCACTTGGGAGGCAGTGGAAAATGGATCTCTGAGTTCCAGGACAGCCTGATTTACAAAGTGAGTCCAGGACAGCCAAGGCTACACAGAGAAACCCATTCTCAAAGAAAAAAAAAAAAAAAAAGAAGAAATATAAAAAAAGAGAGGAGAAAAAAATCCACTTGCTAGCAGTCAAGCTGGGCGGTCCCCCTGGAGGCAGCGAGGTGGCTCTGGCTGCAGAAGCCAGGCAGAGTCTCCTTCACAGGCTCCGGAGCCTCGTGGAGGAAAACATTAAGCTGTCCCTTCTGCCTGGAACACTTTTGTCTCAAACATCTCACTGGGCCTTCGAACTCCAACCCTCATTTCTTAAAATAGACCCTCTCGGCTCTACCACACCAGGCGTCCTGCCCGTTGCTCTACAACCTGAGCAACCTGTAATTACAAGTTCATTCTCTTGTCCACCCCACACAGTTGAGGCCTCCGTCTGCTCGGTGGACTGCTGTGTTCCCCGTCAGACCTCTGCCTGTGAAAGGTTCGTTAATTCTTGGGGGCCTGAAATTGGGGAGGGGGCATGGCTAAGCAGCAGAATGGGATCTAAGCCCAGCCACTTGCTGAACATGCTTTGAGGCCTTGGGTTCCAGGCCCTGCCGCTTGCTGAGCTTGCGCGTTGCCTTGAGTTCCAGTCTCAAGGCCCTGGGTGGCATCCCCACCCCCATGAAAACACCCATTTGGACTCCAGTTCTTGCTAAACATGAGCCTAGCTCTCTCTCAACCCCCTTGTTTACTGACACTGACCGTTGGCAAAGCTCAGAGGGGTTCCATCCAATCACAAACACGGCTCCCCTCTACCCCTCCCCGCAAAAAAAAAAAAAAAACAGGCCCTCCTTTTGGCCAAATTCAAGCCTGGGCAAATCATATCCTTTCTCACTCTGTCCCACTCTTATTCCAAACAGACTTCAAGAAGACCAAAGACCTCAGGTGCGACAGCCAAGCACACTCAGGCTCCCAGACCGATTGCCACACCAGAGACACAGCCACACCCAAGAGTTGCACAGCACAGCAGCAATCCCAGAGCCGGGAGCTTCAGACAGGAGATCCTCTGGTGGTTTGGTGCTGGCCACTTCAGCTTGGAGGTCCCTGGCACGCTAAGCCATACCGTTTCCTTTAAGCTGGGCGGGGTGGGTCGCAGCCTCACCCATCTGTGTATTCATTTCGTTTTCTTGAGGGCACAGTCCCGGGGGACGAGAAGGGAGGCTCAGTGAGCGCCTACTTGCTTTTCTAGTTATTTCTGAACTATTTCCGGCCCCCTCCCCAAGACTCTATAAAGTCTGGCAGTCTCCAGGAAGTTCCTGTCCCACGAAGTGGGACAGCAAGAGGGGGGATAGAGCCCCTCTGCTGCAGTCTCAGCCTGGCCACTTAAGTCTTGTGACAGATTTGGGCCCAGGGAACCCAAAATAGACAAGAGGAAGGAGACTCAGAGTTCAACACTCGGTTCGTGGGAACTCGAAATCGGATGGGGTTTGAGAAAGCCGCATCCTGGCCCCACCCCTAGCTCCAAGTGGCTGACGCCTCCCTCAGGCCTCTAAGAGGTTAGGGTCCCGGTCTCCGGGACCCCTTAAAAGTACAGGCACCTGCAACAGTCCGCTAGGCAGGGAAAGTTTCTGAATCGCTTCCCGCTTGCCCCCTCCTCGAAGGTACCCTCGTTTCTGTCCTTCCCCGACCCGGTGGGCACCTAACCCCAGTATACAGGTCCGTCCAGCCTTGCCTCAGTTTCCCCATCTTGGGGTCGTTACTTCTGGATGTAAACGGCGGATATATGGAAGACACTGGAGTCTTGAGGTGACAGGACATGTGAGGAGGTCGGGGCCTTGATCTTGCCCCTTGTCCCAAGCTACCCCTCCCCCGCCCACCATCCAATTCCTCCCAGATAACGGGACCTCCGAGGAAGGAGCATGCGCCGTTAAGTCCCGGCCCATCGCTCAGGAGGGAGTACGCTTGAGGATACTCGGGAAGGGACACGGGGGATAACCTGGGCAGGGGCCAGGCGCTCCGGCTGAGCCCGAGCGGGATGCAGAGGCCTCCGGGCGCGGACCTAAGGGCCCTCGTCCTGGCTGCAGCGACCAGTGTTTTGTTTTAAGGCTCTCAGATGTCCCCCTTCCTCAAAATCTCCTCCTTCCCAAGTCAGCGCAGGCCACCTCCGGGCCGGAGGAGAGTCCTACCATAGACTCCGTCCTTCCGATCGTCCTCCATGGCCACAACAGGAGGGGAACCGGTCCGAAGCCAGCGCGACCCCAACCTAGGCGGGCCGAGACGCCGCGCGTTGCAGGCCCCGCCCTGACCCCTGACCCCGCCCCCAGCCAGCACGCCAATCGCAGCCCGGGGCCTCCGGGGCGTGGCCAGTACCCGGAGTTGGGGGCGGCCACCTTCTCGCTTCCAGTCTGCCCCATCTGTGAACGTCTCGTGCCTTGCATCGGCTTCTCAGTTGTTCTCTTGTTTTTATTTTGTTCTTGTGGGAGTAGGTTGTTTGTTTTTCTGTGTGGCCCTGACTGTCCTGGAGCTCACTCGGTAGACCAGGTTGACCTCGAACTCAGAGATCTGCCTGCTGGCATTGAAGGCGTGTGCCACCACCGCCTGGTAAGTCATTCTTTGTCCCGGGTACTGAGCACTGCCTGTGAGTTAGCAGACTGGGAAAAAGTTAACATGTGTTCACTCATCAAATTGGCAAGAATTTGAGAATCTGAACACAAGTCAGAAGGGAATAAAAGATGAGAAGCAGAATGTTTCTTGGCAAGCCGGGTGTAGTGGCACACACCTTTAATCCCAGCACTCGGGAGGCAGAGGCAGATGTATTCCTGAGTTCGAGTCCAGCCTGGTCCACAAAGCAAGTCCAGGACAGCCAGGGCTATGCAGAGAAACTTGACTGTGGGGGGAAAAAAACCTAAACAATTCCTTGGCAGCCAGGCACTGTGGTTCCGGATTTTAATCCTTTAATCCCAGCACTAGGGGGACAGAAGCAGGAGGGTCTCTCCTTTGGTTCTGGGCCAGCCAGGTAGGGCTACATAGTGAGACCTTGCCTCAAAAAAGGAGGAGGCAGGCCTGGAGGGATGGCTTCGTGGCCAAGAGCACTGGCTGCTCTTCCTCAAGACCCACATCAGGAGACTCACACCGCATGTAACTCCAGCTCCGGGGGAACTGGGAACTGAGGGGCTCTCCTTACCTCCACAGGTGCTGCGCTCACCTGTGTGCCTGCATACACACACACACACACACACACACACAGAGAGAGAGAGAGAGAGAGAGAGAGAGAGAGAGAGAAATAAACACAAAAGAGAGAACACTGTAAAGATGACATCCCGACCGAGTCTCAGTGGCCTCGATCCTGGAGAAGCCATTGAAAGTAAAAGAACCAAAGGATGCTAGCGCTAACCTTTTTGTTACCGTGACTAACCATTAAAAACCTACATGCATGCACATACACAAACATATAATTAAAAAATAAATCGCTCTTGAAGGTTGCTCCCCATGGCTTGGTCAGCCCTGCTTTCTTCTAGAATCCAGGATCACCAGCCCAAAGAGAACACCACCCAAATTGGGCTGGGCCCTCCTGCAACACCCACAAATTAAGAAACTACAGGATGGCCTACAGCCCATCTTATGGAGACATTTCCTAAGTTGAAGTTCCCTTCTCTCTGATGAGTCTAGTTTATGTCAGATAAAACCAACCAGTGCGCTCACTCTCTGATATTAAAAAAAAAAAAAAATTTAGTTTCGTTGTTGTTGTTGGTTTTGTTGTTGTTTGCTTATGCCTAGTTCTGTCTCTGCCTCAGGCCTACTGGGATTAAAGGCCTGTGCCAGCACCTGCTTTTTTTTTTGGGACCAAATCTCCCTGGGGTCCTGGCTCTCCTGGAAGTTGTGTAAACCAGGTAGACCAGGCTGGGAGAATGTTTCCTCCTGCTTCTGCCTCTGAGCCCTGGGTTTAAAGGTGTGCTCCACCGTGTCTGACCTTAAAAGGAAGTTTTGTAAAGACAGTGCTGAGAGAGCAGAGCACACCTCTCCTCCCAGCACTCCAACTCTCTGGAGAGAGGCTGGAGATGAAGGAGCTGCAAGCCTGAAGCCAGCGTGGGCAGCAGGCGGTCTCAGAGTGGAAAAGGAGAAGAGAGCTAGGTGTGGCGGCACACTTGGGAGGCAAAAGCAGGAGGAGCCCTCTGAGTTCAAAGCTAGCCTGTTCTGAGTTCCAGGACAACCAAAAAAAAAAAAAAAAAGGAAAAAGGAGAAGAGAAAAACCGGAAGTGATGGAAGCGGGTGTGGGTGTCAAGCCCACTGTAAATACAGTGATGGAGTGGAAGGCAAGAGGGTCCCTGGAGCTCACTGGCTGGTCTGACTGCTGAGCTCCAGATTCACTGGGAAACCTTGGAAAACAAGGTGGAGGGTGCTAGAGGGCTGTCAAGAGCACTGGCTGCAAAGGACCCCGACTTGGTTCCTAGCAACCACAGGGCAGCTCACAACTATCCAGAACTCCAGTTGCAGGGGATTCTGACGCTCTTGTTCTTCTGACCTTCCTGAGCACCAGACATTCGGGGCGTGTGGGGTATTCATAAAAGGTACAAACAAGAAACTACCCACACGTGTAAAAATAAAACTGAAAAATCTAAAGCCAGATATTAAAAAGGTGGAGAGCAATACAGGAGGACGCCCTAGGTTGACCGCCAGCCTCTCTACACAAACACAAATTCACACACACACATATACACTAGCATGATTAATCAAGTCCCTTGTGTACTACGTACTAAAGTTTCAATGTGAAACCACTTCCCATTTTCAAAACTAACAGAGTGCAGGCTTGAGACAAGACTGTAATTTCCAGGAAGCCTGAACTACATAGTGAGGCCCAACTTTTTGTCCATTTGTTTGTTTGTTTTTTTTGAGACAGGTTTTCTCTGTGTAGCCCTGGCTGTTCTGGAACTGGCTCTGTAGACCAGACTGGCCTCGAAGTCAGAGACCTGCCTGCCTCTGAGATTAAAGGCAGGTGCCACCACTGCCCAGCTGTGAGGCCCTTTAAAAAAAAAAGTTGCAGCTATGGTTAGGGATACACTCCTATCATCCCAGCACTTGGGAGATGAAAGGAGGAGGAACAGTAAGTAGTTCGAGGCTAGCCTCATCAACGTAGAGAGTTTGGGGCCAGCCTGGGATACTTGATGCCCTGTCTCAATAAACAAAAACAATTGTCATTGGTCAGTAGAAGGTCTGAAATATTGACAGACAGAAACTAAAATGAGATCTTGACTAAGAATGATTAATGTTAGCTGGGTGCAGTGGTGCATGCCTGTGATCCCAGCACTCGGGGGGCAGAGGCAGGCAGATCTCTGTGAGTTCGAGGCCAGCCTGGTCTACAGAGCCAGTTCCAGGACAGCCAGGGCTACACAGAGAAACCCTGTCTCAAAAAAAAAAAAAAAAAAAAAAGATTAATGTTGAACAGGGGCTAGATCAACAGCTGCCTTTGCAGGTGACAGTGCTTGGTGGGACAGGCAGGTGGCAGGAAACCCAACTGTGGGTCGTTGTGTGGGAACTTGACTTCTGCTTCTTCTTAGTACACATCACATTTAAGAGCAGAAAGCGGGAGCCAGCGAGATGGCTCAGCAGGTAAAGACACGTATCACAAAGTACGACAACTCGAATTCCGTCCCCAGGACCCACAGGGTGAAAGGAAAGAGCAAACGCCTGCAAGTTGTTATCTGACCTCCACACGTGCATGCTGGCGCACACACTTTTCCAAAACTGTAAAAAAGCTGGGTGGTGGTGGCACACGCCTTCAGTCCCAACACTTCGGGGGAGGAAGCAGACGAATCTCTGAGTTAGAGGCCAGCCTGGTCCACAGAGCAAGTTCTACAACAGCCAGGGCCACACAGAGAAAACTTGTTTTAAACCACCTCTCCCCACCCCCAAAAAAGTAAGTTACAGTTAAAATGGAAAATGTTTAAAATAGAGAAAGGGAAGAGGGTGTGGCTCTGTGGTAGATCACTTACCCTAGCACGTGTAAGGCTACGGTCCATCATTAGCTACCACAAAGAAAGAAAGCGAGAAAAGGAGGGAGGGACGGAAAAGATATGTAGCTGTAAAAGTGTCTGGTAGTATAGTCTGGGTTTTGTGGGCTGTGGAAGAAAGGGAGAATGGGAGAAAGGGAGAAAGGGAGGAAGGAAGGGAGGAAGGAAGGAAGGAAGGAAAGAAGGAAGGAAAGAAGGAAGGAAGGAAGGAAGGAAGGAAGGAAGGAAGGAAGGAAGGAAGAGCTGGCACAGTGCACAGGATTTAAATAGGAGCTGGCCAGTGGTGGCACACGGCTTTAATCCCAGCAGTAAGGCAGAGGCAGGCAGATTGCTTTGAGTTCAAGGCCAGCCTAATCTACAGAGTGAGTTCCAGGACAGCCAGGGCTACACAGAGAAACCCTGTCTCAAAAAAAATAAAAATAAAAATAAACCAAACAAAACTTAAATAAGGTCTAGAAAGATGGTGCCACAGTTAAAAGCGCTCGCCCTTGCAGGGACCCCCCTTCAGATCCTTGAACCCACGGTGGACAGCTGTCAGCTCCTGTGGATCTGTTGTCCTCGTCTTCTGAGCTAAGGGTACTGAACTCAAAGGGAGAAACAGATATATGGATATAATAACAATAAAACAAACTTTTTTTTTAAGTTAAATAAATAAAAGACTAGAGAGATGACTCAGAAGCTGTGAGCATGTACTACATTGTGTGTGTGTGTGTGTGTGATGTGGCTATCACAGCCGTAAGAGTAACAATGCAAGGGAGGCAAGAAAGGCAATTAAGTTCAACATGACTCGTAGCCAGTGTTGGTTCAAATTTCAGGAATCTGGCCCAGAGTAATTTATTTTAGGCATATCTAAGTACAGCACATTTTGTTGAAAATGTTTCTGGGGATAACTAACTCAGTCCTGTGTGCACAGTAAAGCACAAGACATGACCACATTAAAATCTTTGTAAACGGCCTGGAGAGGTGGCTCAGAGGTTAAGAGCACTGGCTGCTCTTCCAAAGTCCTGAGTTTGATTCCCAGCAACCACATGGTGGCTCACAACCATCTATAATGAGATCTGGGACCCCATTTGGTGAGCAAGCATATATACACATAATAAATAAATCTAAAAAAATATTTAAAAAGAAAAAAAATAATTGTAAAGTACATGTGACATGTTTCATTAAGATGTGTTCTATAGCCTAGCCAGGCACGGTGGCACACACCACCGTGTGTGAAGAAAGAAAGAAAGAAAGAAAGAAAGAAAGAAAGAAAGAAAGAAAGAAAGAAAAAAAAAGAAAGCTGGGTGAGGACTATAGATTGACTACATGTGACATCTTCCACAGGTTTTATAAATTGTAAAGGTCTGGGGAGGATCCAGGGTGGTTTTGGCCAGGTGACACAGGTAATGCAAAGGTCACCAGGCTATTCGCCACACCTGCCCCCAGCCTTCTGGGCCGATGGCAGGTTATGGAACAAGCCTGTGGTTTAACATCCCAGTTTCCCCTAGTGCTTATCTGTGAGCACAAGGTCCCCTACAGCTCCACTTTTTAAAAAATTGACAAGAAATGTGTGGCTGTGCTAGAGGCGAAGTTTGAATGCATTGCCTGCATGGCTGGTGCATTAGAGGCAGCATAAGAGAATTATAAGATGAACTAACAGAAGGACCAAGGAAAGGGAAAGCCATCTTAACCATGACGGCCATTCAAAGGCTACTTGAAAGATTTTTGTTTATCTCTTTATGCAACAGCATGCCAGGAACTTGTTGACAACCAAGATTGTGCGTGAGCAACAAACAGTTTGTAGCAGCTCTGTTTTGTAAAATTGTGGTTCTCAGTTTGCCTGTCTCTTGACTACTTTCTTCTAGTATGTTGCTCTAATATCAGTAGCTTTACACTAATCATACAGGCCATTTTTGGAGCCTCTCTTTGTATTCCAGTAATCATTTCTGGGACTGGAAATATAAAAGCCTAAAAATCAATCCTTCCCCCCCCCCCCCCACCACTGTGTAGCCTTGGCTGTCCTGGGCTTGAACTCACAGAGACCAGCCTGCCTCTGCCTCCCAGAGTGCTGGGAGTAAAGATGTACACTACCGATCCGGCCTCTAAAAACAATCGTCAGCACGGTAAAACAACATCATGCTGTCTCCTACTATAGGCATGCCTTTCTTTCTCCTGTTTCTTTTTTCTTTTTTTTCCCCCTTTGGAGTCAGGGTCTCTCTGTGTAGCCTGGCTGGCCTAGAACTCGAGATCTGACTGCCTCTGTCTCTGGAATGCTGGGACTGAAGGCATACACCACCCTGTCATTAGGCCAAGCGTGCCGTGCCTTTCGTCTTCCCTTTCGTCGTAGACAGCATTGATTTAGGTGCTGCATTGGCAAGCTGGGGATTAATGTGCAATGTAGTCAGTAAATATAACAGCATCATTTTGGGGTCAGTAGTATTATGCCTTGGTCTCTCTCAATCATCGGCTTAATTTTTCTCCTGGAATGTCTCTTCTTGACAGGTTTGTCCCCTGTCTTCAGATTCTTCACTTGTCTGGTGGTCTCCGGGATGCTGTCCTGGTCAGATGCTTTAGAATGGGAACCCTCTGGGACTTCATTCATTTTCTGGAAAAACACAAGCCTCATCCTGGTGGTAGAACAGCAGGCCCTTTCCATTAGTTCCCAGGTCTTTTCATTTAACATGTATTTTAGGCTGTGCCCCCTTTAGGGAAAAATGTTTTGGGGCAGTAAGAGAAGCTTTACCCTTTATAGTAAGAACGTTTAAAGTTAGCATGGGGTAGATCTTTGTGCTTCCCACACTACTCCTGCAGAGGACCAAGTTTGGTTCCCAGCACCCACGTAGGTTGACCCATAAGTGCCAATAGCTCTAGCTCCTCTGGATCTGAGGCTCCTTCTTCTGGCTTCCCCAGGCTGCCACACACAAATAAACATAATAAATAAAGAGTAGATGAAAACTAGTAATGGTGTTAATATTTTTTATCTTGTGGGGATGAGCATTTGTCTGAATGTCTGTCTCTGCATCTTGCGGACTCTTCCTGCCTGAGGAGGCCAGAAGAGGGCATCAAATCCTGGAACTGGAATTACAGATGTTTGTGAGCCCACATGTGGGTGCTGAGAATGGAGCCAGGGTCCTCTGGAAGAGCCTTGACTTCTCAGCCATGTCTCCAGTCATGTAAGCTGGGTTTTTATAGAGCTGACTCAGAGCCAGGAGAGGTACGAATTTTTATATGAAGTTTTTACAACAACTTTCCAGTGTGGGGAGAGTACTCAGAGAGGTTAAGTAACTTCCCCACTGCCACACAGTGAGCATGGGGAAGAGCAAAGACTTGAGCCCTTGAAGCGGAACTGGGAAGCCCACATTCTCTCCAAAGTTCTACTACCAGGCACCTGGGGCATATTTTTTTAGGCAAAATATATTTAGCCTTTTAGTCCCATATGGCATTGGGGGTGGGGGTGGGGGTGGGTGAAGAGGAACTGAATTTGTTCATAAAAGACATGAACAAATAATGGTTTTCAGAGAGACAGGAACCAGGCATCGCAGGCGCAAAGGAGGCTTTTTAAAATGATTTATTCCATTTTTGCTGGAAGCACAACTTTAATCCTAGCACTCAGGATCAAGAGGTAAGGAGATCTCTCTGAGTTCAAGGCCACCCTGGTCTGCATAACGAGTTCCAGACCAGCCAGAGCTATAAAATAAGACCCTGTCTTAAAACAATAACAACAAGCCAGGGAGGGTGGCACATGCCTTTAATCTCAGCACTTGGAAGGCAGAGGCAGGAAGATCTTTGTGAGTTTGAGGCTAGCCTGGTCTACAGTGAGAGTTCTAGGACAGCTAGGGCCACACAGAGAAACCCTGTCTGGAAAAACAAACAAACGAAAAAAAACAATTAAAAAAACAAGTACCTTTTGTGTGGGGGGTGGGGGGTGGGGGGGTTAGAACAGCTCTTTACACTGATTTTGAGACAGGGTCTCTCACTGAACCTTGAACTCACCAGTTTAGCTACACTGGCAGGCCAGCCAGCTCCAGCTGCCCACCCTGCTGCACTGTCTTTCTCTGTGGCTGCTGGAGCTCCAAGCTCAGGTCCTCAGGCTTGCACGGCCAGCACTTCATCAGCCAAGGGTTCTCTCCATTCCTCTACCAGAAAAGTCTTAAAATAGGGGTGAAACGGGGCTCCACCGGTAAAGAGAGCTGCTTGAGGGATGCCTGATCACCAGGGTCTGATCCCTGAGCCCCACCTGGTGGGAGGAGAACCAAGTTCTTCAAGTTGCTCCCCTCCCCCGATCTTCATAGTTGTGCCCTGGCACAGGCACCATCCCCCCCAACACACACATGAATAAGAACATAAATAAGTGAAAAATATGTAAATGATTTAAAATAGATATTAAAATACACTATACAAGTCTAGTGTGGCAGGTTGTCTTCCCACACTCAGCAGGTGGAAACGGAGGATCAGGAGTTCAAGGTCAGTCTGGGTTACCTGAAGACCCCATATTAAAACATCAACAAGGGCTGGAGAGATGGCTCAGCGGTTAAGAGCATGGCTGATCTTCCCAGAGGTCCTGAGTTCAATTCCTGAGCAACCACATGGTGACTCACAACCATCTATAGTGAGATCTGGTGTCCTGTGATCTGGTGTCCTGTGATCTGGTGTCCATGCAGATAGAGCACTCATATACATAAAATAAATAAATAAAATCTTAAAAGAAAATCAACAAGGCAGGCAGTGGTGACACACTCCTTTAATTCCAGCACTCACTAGGCAGAGATAGGTGGATCTGTATGAGGTCAGGCCAGCCTGGTCTACAAAGGGAGTCTAGGACAGCCAAGGCTACACAGAGAAACCCTGCCAACCCAAACAAACAAATATCAACAAAACGCAGAGTTACAAGCCAATTGTGCAGGGGGCTTGCTGGGCATGGGAAAACCCAGAGGAGGGAGGGCCCTGCCCAGGGCAGGAAGAGGGAAGTCAGAGGGACCTCTCCACAGAGAAAGAAGGACACAAAGAAAACATGATGGTGAGAATTTTGCAATGCTGGGTAAGAGGCAGGAAGAGGAGTGAAATCACTAAGTCTAAGGCCCTTGTGGAGTGAAACCTGAGGCCAGCAGGAATCTGACTGAGCTGGGTTAAGAGCCATAGGTGTGAGAGGGAGAGGGTCATCATCACTGAGTTAGATTTCTTTAGAGGGAGGAAAAGAGAAGGTGGCTAATGAGCAGAAGCTAGGGCTGGGGTGGGGTGGGGTTTGGTGGGGAGAGGAGCAGGGGTGGGGAGAAGGATGGAATATTTAGGACAAACTGGGACAGAGGCACCACCTCTGGAGGATGGTGGTGGTTACTGAGCCACAGTGGGCTGGGCTAGGCCAGGCTGGGCTGGGCTGGCTGAGACAGAGCGAGTTTGTTCTCTGCCCTGACTGAGGCGCTCAGTCTCATGAATTTTTTAGCTAAATAGGCCTTGGGTTTCAGATTCCAGGGCGCTGGGCCCAGGCTTCTGAGCTCCATTTACCATGGGAATCATCTCAGGCCCCAGGAGAGGGTTACTGGTATTGTGCTATGCACAGTCAGGTCTGGAGGCCGGAGGACAACTTCAGATGTGCTCCCTTCCTCGGGAGCTACCCAACTTCCTTTAAAATTATGTTTATGTTTTGTGTATATGTGTGGAGGTCAGAGGACAACTGGCAGGAGTCAGTTCTCTCCCGTCAATCATGTGGGACCTGGAGTTTAGACTGGGGTCCTTAGGCAAGCACTTTTGAGCCATTTCGCTGACACCCCCCCACACACTTTGCAGTCACACACACACATTGTTTTTTGTTGTGTTTTGCTTTTAAGCAGTGTGACAGTGTGTAGCCCTGGCTCTGCTGGAACTCTCTATGGAGAGCTCCCTGCCTCTGCCAGGAGCATGCTGGGATTGAAAGCTTGGGCCACCAGCCTGGCTCTGGGGGCTCTACAGCTTGTTGGTTTTGTTTTTTTCTGAGACAGGGTTTCTCTCTGTGGCCTTGTCTGTCCTGGATTCACTCTGTAGAACAGGCTGTCCTCAAACAGATCTGCCTACCTCTGCCTCTCCCAGTGCTGGGATTGGGATTATAGGCATGCACCACTGTGCCTGGCTTCACACCTTGAGTTTTGAGACCGTGTGTGTGTGTGTGTGTGTGTGTGTGTGTGTGTGTGTGTGTGTGTGTTACAGTGGCCTTGCAAGCAAGGGAGCCCCAGAGATCTGCCCCAGCACAGTGAGGTGATTCCCAGCTGCCCTGAGTCAGCTGATGATCCTTCTCCTGAGGCGACCTAAAAGCTTAGAGATGGAAATCAGCTAGGAGAGCATGGACCTAGCATGCAAGAAACCCTGGGTTCCACCCCCAGCACCAAACTAACTGGATATGATTGGGCATTCCTGAGATTCCCCCAGCACTGAGGCAGGAGGATAATGATTTCCAGGCTGTCTTGGGCTATATAACAACACTAGTAACAAAATCAAATAAACACAACTGTTGAGCGACTTTACCCTTATGGGGTCAAACTTGAGTCTCCCCATCTGTCACTGGAAGATAACAACAACTCTCCATTTCCCTCAAAGGCTTATGCAGAAGATGGGGGCTGTAGCTTAGCTGGTGGAACGCTTGCCTAGCATACACACGGCCCCAGGTTCGCACCACTGCACCCCATCAATGGGCTGTGGTGGGGTATGGATGTCACCCTGGAGTTTAGAAGGTGGGGAGTTTAAAGTGATCCTTGGCTGAATAGGAAGTCCCGGGCTAGACGGGGTCTTTGGAAAAAAAAAAAAAAAAAAAAAAAAAAAAAGTGTGTGTTGTCTGTAGGATTTCTTCTTGGAAGGTATTTATGGCAAGCCTGAAGATGTTGCAACTAGCAAGGAGAGGTGGAAGAGTTGGGGATTTAGCCTGTGCTATCCGTGGAGGCGCCCAACAAAAACATTTTAAGGGCTGGGAGCGTAACTGGGACAGCGCTTGCCCGGCACACGCAAAGGTGGGGAGTTCCACTGCCCAGGAAAAAAACAACCGGAACAACAGAACCCTGGCTCGATAACCCGGCTGTGTGGCCCGAACGCTGCGCCGCTCGGCGTCCTCCGGTCCTCCGGGTGGTGGCTGATACGCTTTCCATACAGGCGCTCTGCCTCAGCCTTGGAACTCCTGGACCGGTAAAGGTCTGAGGCGGCAACGAGGCCTGAGCGGGCTTATGTCGCCCCCTGGCAGCCATGCAGTAAACGTTTCTTCCACAGCCGAGCGCCACACAGACGGCTCTGCTGAGGTTTGGAGTGGTTTTGTTTTTGTGTTTTTCCCCATCACCCTCCGCAAAACGGTATCCCAGCAATGAGAAGGTAGAGACAGATGATCTTGAGCTTAAGGCTAGCCTTGGCTATTAAAAAAATAATAAATTTAGAAAAAACAAACAAACAAACAAACAAACAAAAAACCAAAGTCAGGCATGGTGGCTCAGGACTGTAATCTCTGTACTTGAAAACCAGTCTGGGCCGTATAATGAGCTCCAGACCAGCCTGGGTTATTTTTAAGAGAATTAATAATCATCATCATCATCAAGAACAAACAAACAAAAACAGGCTAAGCATGGTGGTGCCTTTAATCCCCGCACTCGGGAGGCAGATGTAGGTGGATCTCTTAAGTGTGAGGCCAGCCTGGTCTGCAGAGCAAGTTCTAGGACCGCCAGGGCTACACAGAGAAAGCCTGTTTCGAAACAACAACAATTAAACAGAGTAGTAAAGTGGATAGTGTGCGTGAGAGGGCTACCAATCCTGACCTGTAGTGGTGGGCAGCGGGTCACGGACAGAACAGAGCCAGGTCTATTGATACTGCTGTGTGTGGGAGAGAGAAGCTAGAGACGCAGCCCCGGTGGATGGATAGATGGATCGTGGGTGGGTGGGTTGACGGACGTTGATGTGAAGGTTTGTGTGAATGTGGGAGGGGCTGATAAATGGATGGGTAGGTAGGTGAGTGGAGGCGGGGATGGATACAGGGGTGGGCGGAAGAGGGGGTGAAGGAATAGACGCAGACACTCGGATGCACGGCGGCGAGCGAGCCCGCGAGAAGAAGAATCAGTGGATAAATGTCCTGGCGTCTCACCGTCCACCCAGGGAAGCTATCACACCTTCGGTTCTGCCTTTCCCAGCTCCTGAAGCACCCTCGGCTTTTGCGGTCGCCCACACCGCCCACCTGGCGGCCTCCCCTTTAAGACGCGCTCACCTGGCGGCCTCCCCTTTAAGACGCGCTCACCTGGAGGCTCACCTGGGCGAAGGCGCTTCCGCAGGAAGAAGGAAGCAGCGCTGCCGCCTCTGCCGCTTGCACCCGCCTCCCAGCTTGACTGGCTGCCACCATGTCGGCCTCTGCAGTCTTCATTCTGGACGTCAAGGGCAAGGTGAGGCAGGGGTCGAGGGACGCCTGGCGAGGTCGCGGGTTCAGGGCGCAGCCCTCGGAGCTGGGGACCCGCCCTCTCCACCCGGTGTCAGCGGCAAGGGGCTCCACCTCTCTGAGCCCCCGTTTCCGTGTAGGTAATATGGGAATAAGAAAGATCCCCACCATCTGAGCGCCCTGTACCAGTGAGCGAAACCCTTCTGCAAACCCCGAAGCTCAAGTGCACAAAGTGGAACTCTCTGGAGAAGGAGGGCGACACTATTCTTGCAGGCCGCCTGACCCTTCTCCAGTGACAATCACAGCAGCAGAGATGAAAACATGAGCCCTGGAATATAACAACAGGGCTGGGCATGTGCCTCAGTTGTGAGCCCTCTGGCCTTTGGGATCTAGGTTTGATCCCAAAGTACCGCCTAAACAGCCATAATTCCAGCACTTCGGAGGTGGAGGCAGAAGGAGACCCAGGGAGTTTGAATCAGGCCTGGGCTACATAACGCATTGCCTCAAAAACCAAACAGGCTCAACGAGTCCAGGCAGTGGCTGCCCAAGCTGGGCGTCCTGAGCTTAAGCTCCAAACCCACGTAAAGGGGAAAGAAGGCATCCTAGCAAAGTTCTCTGACCACATAGCCATGGACCATCACCCTCTCACACACAGCGTGCACACACAGAAAATGTAGTGCATGTGGAAACAAGCAAACGATAAGGACAGTGGAGCCAGGTGTTGTACCACACACCTGTCGTCCTAGCTACTCTGGAAGCTGCCACAGAAAGGATGACCTGAGCCCAGGAGTTCAAGGCCGGTCTGCGCTACAATAGCAAGACAGCTCAAGAGGGGTGGTTCACTTCCACTTGTCTGCTTTTTGTGGACATAGTTTAAAACCTCGGCTCCTTCAGCCTAGAAAATGGAGACAAAGACACCTGCCTCAAAGCTAAGGTGGACACTGAACTCCTTAGCAAAGGCCCCTCCTCCTCCTCTTCCTCCTCAGTGGAGGGTGTGGGAGCTGAGCCAGGACACTACCACTAAATCACAACCTCATCTTCACACGTTAAAAATTACATTTATTTAATTGCTTTGCATATGTGAGAATCTGTTCTGTCCTTCGCCCATGTGGGTGTGAGGATCTCTACCTCAGACCGTCAGCCTCGGTGGCGAGACCCTTCGAGCACTGAGCTCTCTTACAGTCCCCTGTCTACTCTTTATTTTGAAATAGTATCTGGTGGCGTTACCCAGGCCTGCTTCAAATTTACTCTGCTTCTTAGGTAGGCTTTGAACTTGCCACTCTCCTGTGTCAGCCTCCCTCATAGCTGGGATGGCAGGCCCTTGGTAAGACAAGGCTCCGACATCCAGTCTTACTGGCTGATGTTTGTCTAACTTCTGCAGTGCTGAGAATGAAACCAAGGACCTCATGCCTGGTAGGCATGTCCTCTCCTGCACTCTAGCCCGGCATCGTCTTCCTTCCTTCCTTCCTTCCTTCCTTCCTTCCTTCCTTCCTTCCTTCCTTCCTTTCCTTCTTTCTTTGGGACCATCTCATGCAGTCTAGGCTGGCTTTGAACTTACTATGTAGCTGAGGATGGCCTTGCACTTTTGATCCTCCATCCTCCCCCTCCCAAGCCCATCCCTGGCATAACACTCATTAGTAGAAAATTGATGGGGTTCCGTATGCACCCAGGATGCTTTTAGTTGTGGGTATCGAGTTTCCACATAACATGCATAAAAACGGAGGTGTGCAGAGCTAAAGTCTTATCTAGGCTCGTCAGATAAGTTGGGGGAGGGCAGTGGGGGATTTAGTTCAGTGGTGGAGCACTTGCCTAGCAAGCACAAGGCCCTGGGTTCCGTGCTCAGCTCTTGAAAAAAAAAAAAAAATGTCTGGTGGGAATTAGACATGGAGCATGACATGGTGGCAAATACCTGTCATCCCAGCACTCTAGAAACTGAGGCAGGAGGATGGAGAGTTTCAGACAAAACTGGCGAGCACTGGAAAATGTGTCTAAATTAATAAATAAGAAAAGGAAAGACAGGCTGGGGATATAGTTTGCTTGGTAGAAGGTTTGTAACTGTAGCTCTATCAAGGGTGAATGCAGAAGGGTCAGGAGTTCATGGTCATCTTCTGTTACATCTGGATTCAAGGCCAGCCTGTGTTACACAAGGTACTATCTTACCATCTCCTCCATAAACCAAAAGAGAGGCCAGTGTGTATGGGGAGAAAAGGAGAGTTGGAAAGAAGAAAATTAGATGTCCTAAGGCCCTTGTACCCTAGGTCAGGGTACTGGTGGCGACTGAGTCCTCTCTACCTGCCCTTAGCCTCTGATTAGCCGAAACTACAAAGGCGATGTGCCCATGACGGAGATTGACCACTTCATGCCGCTGCTCATGCAGCGAGAGGAGGAGGGCATGCTGGCCCCGCTGCTGAGCCACGGCCGTGTGCACTTCTTGTGGATCAAGCACAGCAACCTCTACCGCATCCAGCCCTCGCCGGTCAGGAGTGCCAAGATCTCCACCCGGGCGGCATAGCCCTGAGAGCATGCGCCTTAACTCAGGCTGTGCATGCCGTAAGGGCTTGCAGGAATGGGGGGGGGGGGGCAGCGGGGGACATGTACCAGCCCTCCCTTGAAAATGGCATTTCTTCCTTAACCTTACTGCGCCAGTGGTGGCCACCACGCTGAAGAACGCCAATGCCTCCCTGGTGTACTCCTTCCTGTACAAGACTGTGGAGGTAGGTACTGGGCTCTCATTGGCTGGCTGGTCTGTCCGTCTTCGTGTGCTCACCCCGCCAGGCGCTGACCTTGGAGAGGAAGTACTACAAAGGCAGTGTCCCCAGTAAGGAGACACAGTAAACGGAAAAGCTAAGACATACACTCTGTTAAATGTTTGCTTATTTTTTTATTTTATGTATATGGCTGTTTTGCCTGCATGTATGTCTATGTACTTCATGCTCTGGCCACAGAGGCCAGAGCAGAATGTTGGGTCTCCTGGGACTGGAGTTACAGACAGTTGTGAGCCGCCATTTTGGTGCTGGGAACTGGATGTGGGCCACAGGTCCTCTGTGGTTCTTACCCACTGAGTTATCCCTCCAGCACCACACTTTTTTGTTGTTGTTTGCTTTCTTTCGTTGGTTGAGACAAGTCCTGGCTGTCCTGGAACTCACTGTGTAGAATAGGTTGGCCTTGAACTCAGCAAGACCCACTTGTATCTGTCTGCCTCGTGAGTGCTTAGATTAAAGATATGAGCCACCAAACTTGGCCTCCGCACATTTTTTTTTTAAAGGGAGAGCAAGATGGATCAGATCTCTCATTCTACATCTTTGAAGGCTACAGCAAGAGGATAGAAAGTTCATGGCCAACCTAAGCTCCACAGCCAGGACCTGTCTCAAAAAACAAAGTATTGCTTTTAAACAAAATCCCAAATGTTTAATTTTGCCGTAAAGACTCAGCCAGATGCTGGGTGAAAGCCTGCTAGCTCAGAGAGGTAGAGAAAGCATCCCGCTGACCTTCCTATTCAGCTGATGTACAAGAAAAGCCCCTTCTCTTTCTCCATGCCGCCTTAAAAACCCTTCAAACTGAATCCCCTCCTGTCTATTCCTGTGCATCTCTCTGTCCGTCCTCCGGACTTCCTCTCATCCTCTGTGGTTTTTTTCCTGTGCGTACTCTCTGTCAGCTGGTTGCTTGCTCTACCTCTTGGCCTGTGGTTGACTTCATTTAATCCTGTTTACAGAAAGTGTTAGATTAGAGGTGTGTGCTAGGGTTGGGACACGCCACAACTAGAAACACATTTTTCCAGTACACAATCTCTGAGTTCACAGTGTGAACAGTGCAACAGCGTGGCTCCTCAGCAAAACCCTGCCTAGAATCCCCCAGTGAGGGGGTGGGGTCGGCTTAGTCCTGATCTACTACAAAGGAGGTGCTGGTTTCCTCCAACCCCTGAGTCATATCCACACCCAGAAAAGTCATTTTACCCTCCTCTACCTGTCTTTCCAGATTCTTTAAAGTATAGGTTTATAACTGTTGTTTCCTTCTCCCCACCTGCACATTCCATTACCTGTTCCTTTTCCTCATTTTGGCTCGGAGGTTAAGAGCACTAGCTGTTGTTCTTCTAAAGGTCCCGAGTTCAATTCCCAGCAACCACATGGTGGCTCAGATCCATCTATAGTGAGATCTGGTGCCCTCTTTTGGTGTGCAGGCACACATACAGGCAGAATGCTATATGATAGCTAGCTAGCTAGCTAGCTAGCTAGATCCACGAGAGACCCAGTCTCTTTGCTTGCAGCCCAGGCACAGAGTAGGCCATCTATAATTGCTTCCTGGCTGGCTGAGTGTGCTCCCAGCTTACATGATGTCTGTCCCTGGGGCCCCATGCCCAGGTCTTCTGTGAGTATTTTAAGGAGCTGGAGGAGGAGAGCATCCGAGACAACTTTGTCATTGTGTATGAGCTGCTGGATGAGCTCATGGACTTCGGCTTTCCACAGACCACGGACAGCAAGATCCTGCAGGAGTGAGCACAGGGGAAGGGCAGGGAGCTGGAGGTCCCTCTGAGGGGTCCCTGCCATTAACTCCCCGCTCTTCCCAACAGGTACATCACACAGCAGGGCAACAAGCTGGAAACGGGCAAGTCTCGAGTGCCACCCACAGTTACCAATGCTGTGTCGTGGCGCTCTGAGGGAATCAAGTACAAAAAGAACGAGGTCTTCATTGATGTCATAGAGTCCGTTAACCTCCTGGTGAGTCCCATGCCTCATGTCCCCAGGGCAGGAGAAGGGACTCTGTGACTGTTCACATCCCACATTGGGACACCCCCTTCACAGGTCAACGCTAATGGAAGTGTCTTGCTCAGCGAGATTGTGGGCACCATCAAGCTGAAGGTGTTTCTGTCTGGGATGCCAGAGCTGCGGCTGGGCCTCAATGACCGAGTGCTCTTTGAGCTTACTGGCCGTAAGATTGGGGGGAGCCTTTCCTGGGGATGGGCTAGGAAGCAACCTTAGGCCTCCTGGACCACAGCCAGTTATGAGATAAGTGTTCACAGGCCTGATGACTAGTCCTCCATCCCAGCAGCAAAGCTCACCTGAAGATTGCTTTCTTTGTTGATGAGAGCCAGCTGCAGATCAAGCCCATGTCTGGCCTTGGCATTGTAGTGGGAGGAGACAGGTTAATCGTATTTAAACCTCTCGAGAGAGGCAGGCATAGTAGTCTGGGCCTGTAATCTCAGCACTCTGAATGCTGAGGTGGGAAGATTAGGAGTCCAAGGGCATTTTCTCCTTAAGTTAGTGGGAGTATCTTAGAGAAGGAGGCAGAGACAAGTGGGGCGCTAGGAATTCTGAGGGGCCCAGCCCAGCCTAATCAGCAACTTCCAGGCCAAAGGAGGAATGCTATCTCAGTAAAGAAAAAGGAAAAAACAAGCAAACCAAAAAACAGGTGGATGACACTTGGAGACACCTGACAGACTGTCCTCTGATGGCCATACACGCCTGTGCACATATACACACATGGACACACACAGTAACACAAAGCCAAACAAACAAACAAACAAACAAACACCAGACAGATGGCAAGCATCGAGTTACATGCAGGTGGTTCCAGAGCCTGGGAGGGAGAAGCAGGAGTTCAGTCATCCTCAGTTACTTAGTAAGTTTTAGGCCACCCTGGCTTGCATAAGATCCTATCTCAAAAGATCACACCAAAACAAAGGAAAGGAAAGCAGGCCCAGCCCAAACAAAAACAGAAGAGAAGAGCTGCTGAAGAGGTGGCTCAGCCAGCAAATCACTTACACAGCAATATGAAGACCCGAGTTCAGATCCCCAGAACACATGGAAAAAGCAGGCATACAGTCTGCTGTGGTGGTGCAGGGTTTCTTCCTGTGTGACCCTGCCCATCCTGGAGCTTGCTCTATAGACCAAGCTGGCCTCAAACCCACAGAGTTCCGCCTGCCCCTGCCTCCTAAGCACTGGGATTACAGGCGTGTGCCACCACTGCCCAGCCTATCTATCTATCATCTATCTATCTATCTATCTATCTATCTATCTATCTATCTATCTATCTATCTATCTATCATGTGTAGGTATTCTGCCTGTATGTACCATGTGTGTGCGGTGCCCACAGAAGCCAGAAAAGGGTGTTAGATTCCCTGGGACTGGGCTGGATGGTTGTCAGCCCCCATATAGGAGCTGGGAACTGAGCCTAGATCCTCCACAAGAGCAGCCAGTGCTCCTAACCACTGAGCCAGCAAGCCTGCCAGCCTGAGTTCAATCCCCAGGACCCACGGAAATAGAGCGCGCCGACTCCTACAAGTTGTCCTCTGACACATGCGCCTGGCAGGCATGCTCTACCTCCCAAGTGAAATAAGTGTACTGATGATTTAGAGAAGGTAGGCAGTGACTACCCTCAGGTTCCTCCGCGCACACGGTGAACCCTTTAGTGCGCGTATACGTGCAGATATGCTCACAACACACACATGCACACAAAGGGAAAACTAGGTCCTGAAGGCAGCCCAGTGGCTCAGGGTATTTCTTCTTCCTGCAGAGAACCGAAGTTCAGCTCCCAGCACCTACGGCTGGTGGCTCAACTCAGCTCCAGGAAATCTGACACCATGTTCTGGCCTCTGTGAGCGTCAGGACGTGCATGCACATGCAGTGACCCAAACACCCAGACCTCTATCTAATTACAAACACTAGCATGTGTGGTGGCGCGCACCTTTGATCCCAGCCCTCAGGGAGGCAGAGGTATTTGATTGCTATGAGTTTGAGACCAGCCAGGTCTACAAAGACAGTCCAGGACAGGCAAGGTTACACAGAAAAAAACAAAACCCTAAGATTTGTGCTGGGTATGGTGGCTCATGCTTTTAATCCTGGCATTTGGGAAACAGGCAGGCAGTTCTCTGTGAGTTGGAAGCCAGCGTGCTCTACACATGGAATTCTAGGATAGCCAAGGCTATGTTAGACAGACTGTTTCAAAAACTCAAAATGTAAAAAAAAAAAAAAAAAAAAAAAAAATTCTATAAAAGTTTTAGAAAAATAAACTCCAAATGAAATGAAATGAAAATAGAAAACAGAAGCTTAGAAATGGGAGGCAAACTGGGTTTGTTTCAGCTCCCCCGCCCTCAGTCCAGGCCCTAGGCTTCCTTCTCTGCATACCTGGAGAAGGTAGTGGTCAGTAGGGGTGGTGGAGCAGGCAGGGCCCCTCCTCAGCCCCAGGGTCATTCTGCTCGCTCCACTCCCGAGTTTCAGGCAGCAAGAACAAGTCCGTGGAACTGGAAGATGTGAAATTCCACCAGTGCGTGAGGCTCTCACGCTTTGACAATGACCGCACCATCTCCTTCATACCCCCGGATGGGGACTTTGAACTCATGTCCTACCGCCTCAGCACCCAGGTGAGCCATGGCCCGGCCCAGCACAAAGGAAGCGGGAGGGAGTGGACCGGGGGGCTGGTGTCAGAGTCAGTGAGAATGGCCTTCTCTTCTGCATGCAGGTCAAACCCCTGATCTGGATTGAGTCAGTCATTGAGAAATTCTCCCATAGCCGCGTGGAGATCATGGTGAAGGTGAGTCCCAGGGGAAGGCTTTCTCAGTGCTGGCCCCACAGCACCTTCTGACCAGCAGGGCTCCTGGTTGGGCATTCAGGTTTCTGTTTGTTTTTAAGTCCCCCCCTCCCTTAAATTTGTGTGTGCGGCTGTTTAGCCTGCGTGTGTGTCTGATGTGCAAGACTTGCTTGCCTACTGCCCACAGAGGCCAGAAGAGGGCATTGCATCCCCTAGAACTAGTCATGGGTGGTTGGAAGCTGCCGTGTGGACACCGAGAATCAAACTGGAACGTTCACCTCTCACCCGTCTCTCCAGATCTAATTTTTTTTTTAAGCAAGATCTCGGCTTTAAAACAGTTTATTAGCATGCACACTTTTAAAAAAAAGTTACACATTTATATGTTTATTCGTGTGTGTGTGTGTGTGTGTGTGTGTTGATGTCAGGGTACAATTTGAGGGAGTCAGTTCTCCTCTATTATGTGGGTCCTGGGATTTAACTCAGGTTCTCAGGCTTGGTGGCAAGTGCCTTTTCCCACTGAACCATCTCACCAGCCCCTATATTAATATATATCAATCATATATTACAATGACATTTTCATAATTCACATGACGTATCATCTCCACCCCCTCATCACCCTCTTGTTCCCTCCCAAACCTCTGACCTCTCCCCAAAGGCTGGCCTTGAAAACCCACAGAGATCAATCTGCCTCTGCCTCCCAAGTTCTGGAGTCAAAGCCATGTGCCGCCCCACGCGTCTATTATTTATTTTTATTACATTTTAATTTAATTAATTTAATTGGGGGTGGTCTTGGTTTCAAGACAGTGTTTTTCTGTGTAGCCCTGACCATCCTGGAACTCTGAAGACCAGGCTGGCCTCAAACTCAGATATCCGGCTGCTCTGCCTCCCAAGTGCTAGAATTAAAGGCACACACCACCACACCCAGCCACATTTTACTGTGTGCATGGGTATGTATGTGTGTAGGCACATGTAATGGAGGTCAGAGAATAGTTTATGGGAGTTGGTTCTCTCTCTACCACGTGGGTCCCAGCTTCTCCAGCCAGTCAGCAAGTGCTCTTACCTGCTAGCATACCTCCTGTAAGCTAGCCATCACGCTATTCTCAGCCTCCTTTTGTTTGTTTGTTTTTCGAGACAGGGTTTCTTTGTGTAGCCTTGACTGTTCTGGACTCACTTTATATATCAGGCTGGCCTCAAACTCACAGAGATCCACCTGTCTCTGCTCCCCAAGGGCTGGAATGACGGGCATGCACCACCATTCCTGGCTTTCCCAGCCTTAATTTAATCTAATTTGCATTTTCAAAAAGGGTCTCACTTAGTTGCGCAGGCCGGCCCTGCAGTGCTGTCTCTATAGTGCAGGCCGGCGTTGGACCTGAGATCCCCTATTTCAGCCTCCAGAGCAGCTGGGATCACAAGCATCCCCCACTAAGCCTTGCGTGGGTGTGAATTCTTTTTGCCTCCTTCTCTCTTCTGGCAGGCCAAGGGTCAGTTTAAGAAGCAATCGGTGGCCAATGGTGTGGAGATCTCCGTGCCCGTACCTAGTGATGCAGATTCCCCACGCTTCAAGACCAGCGTAGGCAGTGCGAAGTATGTGCCTGAGAAGAATGTTGTCATCTGGAGTATCAAGTCCTTCCCTGTGAGTCCTGGGAGAGGGGGCCTGGGGTGAAAGGGGACTTGAGCGGTAGTGGGGGGGCTTGCCTGGGCCACATGAGGGCAAGGTGAAGAATATCTCAGAGAACCTCATTGCCATGCATGTGGCTATCAATGGGGGCTGACGAAGGGGGAACCCAGGCTGTCTGTGTTCTGATTGGCACACACTTGATATGGTGGCCATGGCTGTCCATCTCCCACTTGGGAGGCAGAGGCAGGAGGATAAAGAATTCAGATAAAGATAAAGAATGCTGACATGACTACTTCCAGTCTAGCCTAGGCTACATTAAACCCTGTCAGAAAAACCCAAGCCTATCCAAACCAAAGAGGGGACACTGAGGCCTCTTGAAACCATACCTCCCCCCCGCCAGTCCTTCAGGAATACAGCCTTCGTTTCTGGTTTCTCCTTTATAGACTCAGCTCATCTGTGAAATGGGATGGATTACGATTGACGCAATTCTTTTTGTTCTTGTTAGTTTTTAGACAGGGTCTTTTACTGTGTAGCCATGACTAGTCTCGAACTCCTAAAGATCTACCTGCCTCTGCCTCCCAAATGCTGGGATTAAAGGTGTGTGTGTCCCACTGTCCAGATAGGACCCACATTCTCCACATTCTTGGAACACTGGTGGCTCTATTTTATTGTCACTTTGTGTGTATGTGTGTGTGTGTTTCTGTCTGTCTGTCTCCTCCAGACTGAGGAACAAGAGTTAGCACCCTTTCCTTGCTTGTACAAGCACAGGCTTTTCCTATGAGTCTCAGCCAGCATTCTTGACTTTGAAGTCTGTGCAATGGACAGGTACGCTGCTGTGAGGGTGGCCTAAGAGACAGAGGGGCCACCCCGAGAGTCTGAAGCCTCTGTGTGTTCACAGGGGGGCAAGGAGTACTTGATGCGCGCCCACTTTGGCCTCCCCAGCGTGGAGACTGAGGAGGTGGAGGGCCGGCCGCCCATCGGGGTCAAGTTTGAGATCCCCTACTTCACTGTTTCTGGCATCCAGGTGAGGAACAGGGCGGGGAGGTTCTCTGCTGCCCTCCCTCCTGGCTTCTCACATCTTATTTATTCACCTGAGCTTTTATTTATGTTATGTGTATTGCCTGCATATATGTCTTTGTACTGTGTGTGTGCAGTACCTGTGAAGGTCAGAAGAGGATGTCAGGTCCCCTAGAACTGGAGTGACAGGAGGTTGCCATCCACCATGTGGATGCTGGAACTCTAACCCAGCTCCCCTGGAAGAGTAGCCAGAGCTCTTAACCACTGAGCCATCTCTCCAGCTCTGTCTTAGTTAGGGTTTCTATTGCTGTGACAAAACACCATGGCCAAAGAGCAAATTGGGGAGGAAAGGACTTATTTGGCTCACACTTCCATCACTGAAAGAACTCAGAGTGGGTATGGTGGTAGTCCCAGCACTCAGGGAGGCTGAGGCAGGTGGATCTCTGTGAGTTTTGAGACCGGCCTGGTCTACAAAGCGAGTCCAGGATAGCCAAGGCTACACAGAGAAACCTTGTCTCAAAAAACACAAACAAACAGACAAAAACAAAAAAGAGAAAAACTCAGGACAGAAACTCAAGTATGACTGGATCCTGGAGCATGAGCTGATGCAGAGGCCATGGAGGAGCTTGCTCGCCATGGCTTGCTCAGCCTTTCTTAGAGAACCCAGGACCACCAGCCCAGGGATGGCACCACCATGGGCTGGGCCCTCCCCCACTGACGGCTAATTGAGAAAAAGCCTTATAGCTGGATCTCAGGGAGGCACTTCCTCAACTGAGCCTCCTTTCTCTCTGATGACTCTGACTTGTGTCAAGTTGACATACAAAACCAGCCAGTGCAAGCCCCCTGATTTGAGACAGGATCTCACTGTAGCCAGGCTGACTTGGAATTTGCTATGTAGACCAGGGTGGCATTGAACTCTTAGAGACCTGCCTGCCTGCCTTTGTTTCTCAAGCGCTGAGATCAGAGGTGTGCACTACCACACCAGGCATTTTTATTTTGTTTGTAACCCAAGTGAGCCAAGTCCAGGCTGGTCTCAAGCTGACTGCACAACCCAGGCCAGCCTTGAATTTATGACTTTCTTCTGTCTCGATTCCAGCACCGGGAGGAAAGTCATGTGTCCCCGTGCCAGGTTCTCAGTTTCTTTGTTTTCTCCCTGCCATTGTCGCCTCCTCTGTTCTCAGGCTGGGGCTTCTCCCTCTGCACCACTCACGCCCACACCTGCCACCCCCTTGCTCAGTCACTGTTCCCCTCTGCCCTCTTCTACCCTCAGAGTATTCTTTATTCTCTAGATCTGTTCCCCAACTCTGTCCTGTATCTTCCCGTCTGTACACCTTTATCCTCCTGGTCTGGATCACCTCCTCTTTGCCCATGTCATGCCCGGAGACGCCCAGTTTGTATCATCCTGTACCTTCAGGTGTGTCCTGTATAAAACATCACTTTTCCTTCTGACTCTACTCACCTTCCCTCCCCAGTACCCCCCCCCCCAATACTAGGGCTTGAACCCAGGAACTGGCACACACAGGCAGGGGCTCTCCCCGAAAGTCATGCCTCAGCTCCTCACAGAATTCTCGGAGGAAGCTCTGCTGCTGAGCCACTCCTTTTCATCTTCCTCCAGGTGCGTTACATGAAGATCATCGAGAAAAGTGGATACCAGGCCCTGCCCTGGGTCCGTTACATCACCCAGAGTGGCGGTAAGATCAATGGGCTCTCTGGGGCAGTGCAGTTAAGGAGATGGGGGGAATGGGGACCGATGCTGTGTTCGGGACAGTTCTAAAGCATAACATGCCTAGTACTGAGCCTGTAAGTAAGCCATGCTTCCTTGGGCGTTAGCTTATACGTCTTTAAAATGGTGAGGCTGGCCTCTCCACGGTGATGGTAAGATCTGAACAAGACGTTGGCACTTAGCACCTCCATGTGCTGCCTGCGTATGGGTTCCTGTGTGGGACCCATCCTAATCTAAGCAGGATTTTTTTTGTGATAGTAGGGGTAGAAAACAGGAGTTTACACGTGATAGGTAGGACCTGCCGTCCAGCCACATCTGGACTTCTGAGCAGTGGATCCGTTTTGGAGCTATGTCCCAAGCCTATAAGCCCTAAGCGTGAAATACTTCCAGGGGTAATTCTGTGTGTCAGGACCCATGTTGGAGGAGTCTCCCTCTCTCCCCTTTCTCAATTCTCAGGTGGCTCCTGTTCTTTTTATTTTTTTTCCCCCACAGATTATCAACTTCGTACCAGCTAGAAGGGAGGAGAAGAAGGGCTTTGACCATGAGGCTTCCCCCCACCAGCTCCCAGCTGCAGACTGCAGAGAGACAGTGAATATATGTGTGTGTGTGTGTGTGTGTGTGTGTGTGTGTGTGTGAGAGTGTGTGTTCATGCTGGGTTAGGGCACTGACTTAACACATTCTTACTGCCAGCACCCAACTCCCTTAACCTCTCAGCTATCTGGGATGGTTTCTCTTGTTCCTCACCCTCGGGGCCCTGCCATCCTGATTTTATATGAAGAAATATCGGGGCCCTGAACTGCCCAGCTCCCCACTGTGAGTGCCTTTCTGCAACGACCTGCCTTGGGCAGGTGTAGGGCCCGTCTTTTATAGCTGCTGAGCCTTGGCCCTGCTGGCCCTCCACCTGAGTTTTAGGGTGTCATTAAAATAAGTCTAACAGCTGTGAATGCGCTTCTTGTCTGGGGACTGAGGATGACCAGAAGTGCTTGGGTGATCGTGTCCGCTGGTTTCCTGTCACTCTCTTCTGCTGTGCTTCCTTTGCACCCTTCTCTCACTCCCTACCAGTCTCTGATCCGCTCTGTAGCCACGGAGACTGCTGTCAAATCTGTCAGCACATCATTGCCCTGCTTAACCCTGGTGCCTGCCATCTTGTTGAAGTTACTGCAGCCTGAGGTCTGCCTGCACACCACTCCACCTCCCCCACCACCCTCAGGGACTCCCGTCTCCCCTTTCTATCTCGAACCAGACACTTTCAAACCTCAGGGCCTTTGTACGTGCAGCAGCCCTATATAAAACAGGAAGCTGACTCTCTATTTGATGGTATAGAAAGACAGGACCTGGCTGTCTTCTAACTTTCAGCACTCTTCTTGCACGTGCCTACCCTTGTGGGTGGATTAGAGGTGTGAGGCCCCATGACCGCCTGTTTTCTGTGGTTTTGTCTTTAGTTCTGAGAGCTCTCTTGTAATACAGGCTAATTTCACACTTGCCCAGTAGCAATGAAGGCTCCACTCCCAAGAGCTGAGATTACTGACATCATCCCAAAATTTTTCTGGCTTCAGAAAAGTGTTTTAATTACTTTTCAATATATATGTGCATATTACCTGCATGTGGCTGTGCGCGGGTCTGTGTGGGTGCCTGCAGAGGCCAGAGGCCTCAGATTTTTGTGATGCGGCCGTCACAGGCAGCTGTGAGCTTGGTCCTGTGGAAGAGCAGTATGTCTCTTAATGGATACGTCTTGCCTTCTGTCCTGTTTTTCTGTTTTTTTTTAGACAGATCCTGGCTATGTAGCCCTGGCTGTCCTGGAACTTACAATGTAGACCAGACGGGCCTTGAACTCAGAGATTTACCTGCCTCTGCCTTCCGAGTGCTGTGACTAAAAATATCTACCACCACACTTGCAGTACGTTTGAGAGCTTTGAAAACTGGCTATCTAGGCCAGGCTGGCCTACAACTTAATCCCCCTGCCTCAAAACTCCTCTGAGTGCCAATATTACATAGTTTAATGGCCTTCCTTTATCACCTCCACAGCTTTTACTAAGAAAAAAATGCAGTCACATCTCCTGGCCTAGACTATGTGTGTCTGTGGGCTCACTGAAAGGCTACCTCAGGAGCTGTGTCTGTGGGCTCCATTCATGCCCACCTCAGAAGCTTCTTAGCAGGACTCACCTCCCAGAGCCACATGGCAGACATCAGGCCAACTTTCTGTTCAGCCTGAGCTAGCCTGTGCTCAACTACAATTTCTAGCATTAGTCTATATTGGGGGGGAGTGTTTTTTGTTTTGTTAAGATTTATTTATATATTATATACACAGTATTCTGTCTGCTGTACACCTGCACACCAGAAGAAGGCATCAGATCTCATTCTAGATGGTTGTGAGCCACCATCTAGAATTGCTGGGAATTGATCTCAGCACCTCTGGAAGAGCTGACAGTGTTCTTAACCTCTGAGCCATCTCTCCAGCCTTGTTTGTTTTGTTTTTTGAGGCAGGGTTTCTCTGTGTGTGTAGCCCTGGCTGTGCTGGAACTCGCTCTGTAGACCAGGCTTGCATTAAATTCAAAGATCCACCTGCCTCTGCCTCCTGAGCCCTGGGATCAAAGGTGTGCGCCACCACCTCCGAGCATGCTTTACTCCATTTCTGTGTGTGGCGCTTACCGCTATCCAAAGTTAAGCCAGACATGGTGGCACAGACCTGCAATCCCAGCACTCAAAAGGGAGATGCAAGATGATCAGGAGTCTGAGGCCTGCCTAGGCTACAAGAGACCTGCCTCAATTTAAAAAAAAAAAAAAAAAAGTCACAGGGCTGTGGGTATAAATCAGTAGAATGATTTCCTAGCATTCACAAAGCCCTGGGTTCCATCTGCAACGCTACATAGCCTGTAATAGCACTTGGAAATGGCACTCAGCAGGCCCAGGCGTCATCCTTGGCTACATATGGAATTGGAGGCCAGCCTGGGCTACATGAAACCCTTTAAAATTTTTTTTTCTAAAGGAAATTGCCGGGGGAGACAGCTCAACAGTTAGGAGCACTGGCTGCTTGCTCTTCCACAGTTCTTAGTTTTAATTCCCAGCACCCACATGATAGCTCACAAGTATCTGTAGCTCCAGTTCCAGGAGATATGGCACCCTCACACTGGCATACATGCAGGCAAAACACCAATGCCCATTAAGAGAAAAAATTGCCAGACTCTGAAGGCAGAGGCAGGCATATCTCTGTAAGTTCAAGGCCAGCCTGGCCTACATAGTTCCAGACAGCCAGAGCTACTACTTAAGACCCTGTCTTGGAAAAAACTTAAAATTATGTGAATATGTGGGTCTTTTTAAAAATTTTATTTTATGTGCATTGGTGTTTTGCCTACATGCATGTCTGTGTGAGGAGCAGATCCCCTGGAACAGTCGTGAGCTGCCATGTGAGTGCTGGGAACTGAACCCAGGTCCAATCTGGAAGAACAGCCAGTGCTCTCAAATGCTGAGCCATCTCTCCAGGCCCGAATATGTGGTTTTTGATTGTCAGTATGTGCCATGTTGGGACAGGTACCCTCAGAGGTCAGAAAAGGATTGGTTCCCCGGAGCTGGAGTTAGAGACGGCCAAGAGGTGTCAACTGGGTGCTGGCAACCAAACCCTTGATCTCTCTACAAGAGCAGCAAATGCTCCCGGCAGCTGAGCCATCTTCCCGACCATAGACCCTTTCTCAAAAATAAAAATAACAATCAATTAAAAAATTAAAAAAGGGGGTGGGGTGGGGGAAAGACCAGCTTGATAGGCCACTCCTTTAATCCCAGCACGGACGGCAGAGGCAGGTGGATGTCTGGGTTTGAGTCCAGACGGATCTCTACACCGTGAGGTTCCAGGACAGCCAAGGCTACACAGTAGTGAGACCCCGTCTCAAATTTAAAACAACAGAAATGTTACCACCCAGAAGCCATTCCTTTAACACGGCGGTCGAAGGAAAGAGCTAAGTTCCCCGTCGCACGGTAGGAGCTTATTAGCACTTCCGTGGTCCAGAAGAGAATAGAACGTTCCCGTTCTGCGAGCTCCCAGTCCGGCCTCCCTTCCTCCCGGAGGCGCTAAAGACCCAGGACCAGTCCGCGCCGGCCTGTCTCCAACCTCTTCGCTGGGGTCGGTTAAACGCTCCTTCTCTTTCCCGCCTGCCCGCCGGTTGGGTTTGAAAAACCGAAAAACCCTGCTGTGGCGGGCAGCGCCGCCGGTGGCCGCCCCCTGACCAATCAGGAGCCGCGGCACCCCGACGGGCCAGCCAAACCTCCCCGGCAACGCACGCTGATTGGCTGATGTCCCTGGTGGGCGGGACCTCTGGAGGTCGGACGCTGGGCAGAGCGGCTCCCGCTACAGTGTAGCGAGTTTGTAAGAAAACAAGTGCGCTCTGGGCGGAGCCTGCGGCGGGCGGCTTTGCCGGCCGGCGGCGGACTCGGGCGGCCGGGGTAGCCGGGCTCAGAGCAGACCACGCCCGCGCTAGAGGAGGAGGGAGGGTGAGTCTGGGGAGACCCGGCCCAGGGGGCGGGCGCCCAAGGGCTGGGCGGGGTTCCCCGCCACCTCCCTGGGTGACAGTGGGAGGAGCTGGCTGCGAGAGCGGGGGTCGTGGGCGCGGAGGGCGCGGGGTCTGCGGCCGCGGAGTGCCGGTTGGCGTAGGCCCCAGGGGCGCCGCAGCGTCGGGGGACGGGGCCCCGAGCGTTGGTGTCGTGCGCTTGCTGGTCCCCCAGCCCTGATCTGAACCGGGCCTGGGTGGGCTTCACAGACCCCCCGCGTCCACTATGCTCCTGGAGGAAGTGTGCGTCGGCGACCGGCTGAGTGGCGCGGCGGCCCGCGGCGACGTGCAGGAGGTACGCCGCCTTCTGCACCGGGAGCTGGTGCATCCTGACGCCCTGAACCGCTTTGGCAAGACGGCCCTGCAGGTGAGGCCTGGCCGGCCCCCCCGGTCCCGGCCGGGGTTGCTGGTCCCCTGAGGACTAAGCCTCGTTCGCACCGATGTCGGTGGGCGGTGAGGGCGGGGTGGGGGAGGGGATGGCTCTTCAGCGCTAAAGAATTCCTTGTCAAAAAGCCTGGAAGATTCAGTTTCTATGCGGACGTTTCATCCCGTGGGTGGGTTGGGGTTCAGCTTCTTTGCATGCCAGTCCTTGAGGACAGCTCACCACTTCTTGAGGCTTCTTAAAAGACGCTCGATCTCAGGAAAGTGGGATAGATGTCTTGGTTTTTTTTTTTTTTTTTTTTCTTTTTTGGGGGATCCCTTTTAAAGGTTTTTCTCTTTTTTGGTGGGGGGGGGGGGGACACGACAGTCTTCCTTTCTGCAGGTGGTGTGGATTTCTTTCTTTTCTTCTTCTTCTTCTTCTTCTTTTTTTTTTTTTTTTTAAATCTTCTGGGTGCCCGGGTTACAAAATGATTGATTCCCTCTTGCTTGAAGGCCTCATAATTTGGGGTGGCATTTGTAGGGGAGTTCCATGTTTTCGTGGGTACTCAGATCATGCCTGTGCTTAAGGAAGTTATTCCTGGACAAAGGGGACCCAACTTCGCTAGCGCATCTCGATTCTCAAAATTATAAGTAGTTCCCAGAACCTGGGGTTGCTTTGCTGGAGGGATTCCGAACTCCCAGTGATCTCCCATATGGGAGTGCCCTGTCCCTGACAGAGGCTGTTGGACTTGAGAGTGTTCATTCCTTCCATTCCTGGTTCCCCTTCCTTTCCATTGCCTGTGTTTCCCTTTCTTCTTCGTTGCTTTTTTTTTTTTTTTTTTTTTTTTCCCAGAGACAAAGTCTCACTTTGTATCTCAGACTGGCTTTAAATACCAGACTATTCTCCTACCCTGGCCTCCGAGGTGCTGGGATTACAGGGATGGGTCACTATGCCTGGTCCCCTAAGGTGTTCAGCAGAGTCACTTTTTTAGTTCCAGTCTTTTTGTCTTGTTAAGGGAGCTTTGGGCTGTGTGTTGGTGGCAGTTTTGGCTCAGGCCTTCTCTAATCCCAGCACTCAGGAGGCAGAGGCAGATGGATCTCTGTGAGTTTGAGACCAGCCTGCTTTATAGAGTGAGTTCAGGACAGTTAGAAAGAAGACCTGTCTTGGGGAGGGAGGGAGAGAGAGAGAGAGCGAGAGAGAGAGAGAGAGAGAGAGAGAGCACGCTTTGGAATGTGGGGGTCCTTATTTCCAAAGAACCTGTTCTCTGAAGTCCAAACAGCTTCCTGAGGCCTTTCTTTCCTGGGGTGTTCCCATTCACCAAATAACCCCTTCTCTGGCCCTCTGGACTTGTGGTAGACCTCTTTCTGCCCGACCCTTCCCCAGTGGGAACCTGATTTTTTCTGCTCCACACCCCCATAGGTCATGATGTTTGGAAGTCCAGCAGTTGCTCTGGAACTCCTGAAGCAAGGTGCAAGCCCCAATGTCCAGGACGCCTCTGGTACCAGCCCAGTGCATGACGCAGCTCGCACTGGGTTCCTGGACACCCTGAAGGTCCTGGTGGAGCACGGCGCTGATGTCAATGCCGTGGACAGCTCCGGGTCACTCCCCATCCATCTGGCAATACGAGAGGGCCATAGCTCCGTGGTCGGCTTCCTAGCCCCTGAATCTGATCTCCACCACAGGGACGCTTCAGGTCTCACTCCGCTGGAGTTGGCTCGGCAGAGAGGGGCTCAGAATCTCATGGACATCCTCCAGGGGCACATGATGATCCCAATGTGACCCAGGGCCACTGTCGCCAGCCAGGGAGCCTCACTGGGTTACTTGTCAACAAAGGAGGAAAGAAACTTTCTCTTTTCACTCTCATCCATTGAAGAAGGGAGTGGGAGGAGCAGTTTGTGGTTTACTGGTGTTGATTTCTTGAGTGAGTGTGTGTGTGTGTGTTTGGGGGATGTTTCTCATTTGTTTTTCTCTCCCCTTTTTGGTGTGTTGGACAGAGAAGGGGCTCCTACCAGCAGCAGCCACCAAAACGGTTCAGTTTCCTCTGCCCCCTGGCTGCACAGAAGACCTCAGGGCAGAGGTTTAAAGCCTCAGTGAGGTCACCACCTCCTGGGCTCCGGGAAGCGGGTGACCTTGGCAGGCAGTGCTCGGAGAGCCCTGAAGTGTGAGCCATCTACTTTGGGCATGGGAGGGGGAAGGGAAAACACTGCCAATCAGTTCAAACGATAGCATGAGTTCACTTTTTTTCTTGGACGTTTGTTTTCCAGTCTGTTGTACAGAGTTTGAAAATATATATATTTATTGCTTTACGGAAAGAAATTGTTTTGTGTGATTATTTAATGTTTTGGCCCATTAAACTAAGACTTAGGCGTGACTTCTGATTCGGGAGTCTGGGCTGGGGTATTCCAGGGCATGGGAGGATGAGACTGGGGTTGGCTTGGTAGGAAGAGCTGTGGGGTGAAGGAGCAACACGATTACTCCCAGGGCGTCAGGGTGACTTAGCTGGGTGGGGCAGCGGTCGGGTGCTGTCGGAACGGAAGGGAGGCAGGAAACCACGAGTGGAGAAAGGGGCCCCCTGATGTCAGCTGGGTGCCGGGAGCTGTCAGGGTGGAGAGGGTGGGCGGTGGCTTGTGGCCTTTCCCCGCAGAGGCTTGTCTGTGTGGGTGTGGCCTGCTGAGCAAAAGGCCAACCGGATCCCGGAAGGCTTTGGGAGGAGCGAGGCGCGTCTGCGACGGGCCTGCTCCTTTAAGAGAAGCCCTCAGTGGGCGTGCCTAAGGAGAGAATACGCTCCGGAGGGCGCGTTTGCACGCGTGCGCACTAGGCCACACAGCCGCCATGCCGGAACCGCGCGCTTCTGCGTCCCTGAAGGTGAACGCAGCTTTTGCTGCGCGCTACAGCCGTTACCGCGAGCGTGAGGAACTGCAGAAGCGTGAGTGAGGGGCGCCTGCGCGGGCCGGCGTGTGGGGAGCTGATGGGGGACATTTGGTGATAGCGGCTGTGGGGAACCTCGTATCCCACAGTGAAGGATCGCTATGGGGATCCGGACGACGGCGGCGACTCCAGCTCCGAGTCTGACTCCAGCGATGAGCATGTGGTAAGCTTCCGCGACTGGCCCGCATCCTTCCCTGATGTACACGGGGCTTTCCCTAACCCGGCTTGGTTGTCGGGAGCCTTCAACCCCCGCCCCCGTGCTTTGAGTGATAGGCAGTACCCTCCCCAACTCAGGGATCGCCAAATACACCCTCCTTTCTGGAGGGGATCCCAAGCCTCCTACCCACTGAGCTCCCACTTGGATGCACAAGGTTGCCTTACCAAAAGGGGGTGTTCTAGATTTACCTCCTAATCCCTTCCTAGTGGTCACTAACTCTTCCTACTCTCTTAACTGGTCCTCAAGCCTCCCACGGCACTTAGATTCACAGCGGGAGTCTGACCCAACCCCATACAGCCCAGTAGGTACCTCCCAAGTCCTGCACCCCAATCCCTTGAGTAACAAGCAGCATTCTCCTTGCACCTAGAGAGTTGCCTTCTTCCCCAACAGCACAGAGCGCCTTACTCTAATCACGCAAGGCCCTAGAGGAACATTCAGGGCCTGCACACTACTCCCTTGAGGGACAAGCAGTACCCTGCCCACGTTTTGAAGACACCAGTTCCTCACTTCTTTCCAGAAGTGGCTCCAGGCTTCCCATCAGTTCCCAGAGGGAATCTTCCCCTGACCCAGTAGAACCCGGAAGTAGTTCTGAGTCATCTCCCCAGCCCTTGAGTGTCAGGTAGGGCCTGCCATAGCCCCCCTACTTTAACTTCCACTTATCCTCCATCACCATGGGGTACTTCGCCATCCTGATTAGTGGTCCAACGCTCCTGTCCCATACAAACCACCCTTCCCATTTCCTAAAACCAAAAGCCTGATGGGGCACTACTGTGTTCCCACAGCCGCTCTGATATGGCTTCATTGTAGGTAGCTAGGGCCTCCTGGTGGCCCACCCAAGAGCACTTTGAGGTCATCTGCTGTGTTGCCCATTCTGTCCTATTCAGGATGTACCCTTCTTTCCTCTCTTCTTTTACCCTCTGCCTGGCCACACCTGCCCAAACACCTGTTTCTCGATTCATCTGACTTAATCCTCAGCTGGTCCCTGCTTCATCCTGTCCTCCTCCCCAGCCCCTACTCACACCACAGTATCTGACTTCCTTCAGAAGTCAGTCCTGCTTCCTTTTCATGCTCTAGGAATTTGACCCCCAGCAGGAAAGAGACTTTTACACAACCTTGTCCTTGCTGAAAAAGAAGGACCCCCGAATTTACCAGAAAGATGCTACCTTCTATCAGAGAACAGGTATGGAGGGGGCTGCGTCTCTAAGTACCTTAGAGTTGATGGAATTGAATTGTTGAATGGATTGTTTCGCTCCCTGGGTCTCATGGAAAACCTGAGTGGCAGTATATGTGGCCCATAATCCCAGCACTCAGGGCTCATGGCCAGGCTGACCTGTGTACATAATGAGATTCTGTGTCAAAAACAAAAAACAAAACAAAACAAAAAGAGAGCTGGGGAATAGGTGGGTTGGTAGAGTATTTGCCATGCAAAGCCTGGAAGACCTGAGTTCATCCCAAGAAGTCAGCGGGTGCACACATCCATTATCGCAGTGCTGGGGAAGCAGAGACAGGAGATCGGGGCCCTGCCGGGATGCCAGTCAGCCTGCGTGGTGGATGGGCTCGTTTCTTTTATACATAGTGAGCTTAGTATAGCGTGGGCTACATCATCCTCGCTGTTCCTGGAAAAATAAATGGGGGAATAAAGATGAATAAAGCAGAACTTCTGTCTGCTTCCAGCCCTGCCCTGTGGGATTCTCTGCCGGGGCAAGAGGGAAGTTGAGGGCAACAACAGGTGTCTTTCTGCCGATAGCCAACACTTCATCCTCAGAGAGTGAGGAGGAGCCAGCTGCCTGCTCGAAGCAGAAGAAGGTGCAGCCCATGTACCTGAAGGACTATGAGAGGAAGGTCATCTTGGAAAAAGAAGGGTAAGGAGGGGCCTCATTCCCCCCCCCCCCATCAGCCTCCAGCTCCCTAAAGACTATGAGACTGTTTGTCTGTTTCTGAGACAGGATTTTCGCTGTATGGCTCTGGCTGCCCTGGAACTCGCTCTGTAGACCAAACTGGCCTTAAACTCACAGACTGAGCCGCCTCTGCCTCCCAAGCACTAGGATTAAAGGTTTGCCCAAGCCTGCCCAGCAGCACTCTTAGTTTCACTTATGTACTGTCAGGGATCTGGTGCCACAGCACACGTGAGAGTTGGAAGATTAATTCTGGGACTCTGTTTCCCTTCCACCATGTGGATTCCAGTGACCAAACCTTAGGTCTAGCTGGGCTCAGTGGCCCACACCTTTAATCCCAGCAGAGGCAGGCAGATTTCTGAGTTCAGTGCCAGCCTGGTCTACAAAAGTGAGCCAGGGCTTGTTACACAGAGAAACCCTGTTTCAAAAAAAACCACAACAAAACCCAAACCTAAGGTCTACTGCTGAACCAACTTGCCAGCCTTTACTGTTTGCTGTTATAGGGAAAGAATAGGTAGGTGGGCTGGTAGGCCATGGGCCCATGCCACAGCATGTGTAGGGAAGTCAGAGGACAGCTTTGGTAGCCATTCTCTCCTACCTTGACATGGGCCGCAGGTCTTGAACCCAGTCCTCTGTCTTGCACAGGACATGCTCCTCTCGGCAGAGCCATCTTGATGGCCCATTATTTAGGGTTTTACAGGTAGAAAAACACAAGATAGCCAGGAATGATGGCATCAGCCTATATCTCAGGCCTTGGGAGGCAGAGGCAAGCTGATTTCTGTTAGTTTGATAACAGCCTGGTCTCTAAACCAGACCAGCCAGGGCTGCATAGTGAGACCCTGTCTCAAATAAAGAAAGAAAAAGGAAAAAAAAAAAAAGGGAGGGGAGTTAGGGAGATGACGAAAAGCCCGAACCTACACAGTAAGGGAACCCTGGGAGCAGAGCCTCTAATCATGGCTGCAGACTTAGGCGCTTCCCACCGGAAGCACATAGCGGCGCCCCACCCCATGGGGCCTGGGACAGGCAGGCCGTAGGGAGTGTATGTGTAGCTGTGCTGATAAACTCATTGCAGTGAGGGATCACTGATGACTGAGGCCAAACATGGAGGCACTCATCTGTAATCTAAGAACTCTAAGGTCAGAGCAGGAAGAAGAGAGTGGGACAACCTCTGCCATGTGGTGACCCACACAAACCCGAGGCCTGTGGGGGGTTACCAGGGAGTGGCGCTTGTTGGCGAGCCTGCCTCGCTGGCTTCAGTCCCTGGGACTCAAGTGACAGAAAGAGAGAACTAACTTCCACATGCACACTGTGGCATGCGCACATAAGTTTATGTAAACAGGCAAGAAATAAAATGTAATTGTATTAACCTCAGGCTAGAGAGATGGCTAAGTGCTTAGAGTTCTGTTGCTTTTCCGGAAGATCAGAATTTGGTTCCTACACCCAGGTCAGGCAGGTCACAACCATCTGTAACTCTAGGGACGCTATCCTTCTGTCTTCCATAGGCACTGCGCTTAGGCACACAAACCCACCCGCCCACACATACACATGATGGAAGATAAAATATTTCTAATGTTTTTAAAAGCTGGAGAGGTGACTCCGCAGCTAAGAGTGCTTGCTGCTCTTCCAAAGGACACAAGTTCAATTCCTAGCACCCATACCAGGTGGCTACCATCTGTCCGGAATTCCAGCTCCCAGATCCCCTTGGAATTCCAGGGGACCCAGCACCCTCTTCCGGCCTTTACAAGTATCCACACATGTGGCATATAAACACATACACACGCATTACATACATACTCACATGTACACATTACATATATACACAAATAAAAAATCTTCTGGGAAATATAAATACTAAATAGACAGTAATGCCCAATGACCCATTTTTTAAAGGCAAGATACTGTGGTTGAGCGACTGTCCACACAGCATTCTCATGTCTGCACTGTGTTCTCCACAGCAAATATGTCGACGAGGACAGCTCTGATGGGGAGACCTTTGACCACAGGCTTAAGGTGGGTAGAACAGCAGCTTCCTGAGGGCATGAGGGCTCAGGGCTGTTCTGGGTCCTACACCAATCCCTTCCCTGCAGGAAACATCAAGCAAGAGTTATGTAGAAGAACAGAAACAGCTGAAGGAAAGGTGAGCTGGTGTCGGTGGGGACAGAACATCTGCTGCCACAATGTCACTCTGAGGGTCTCAGAGCTCTGGGCTGGTCATGCCCCACTGCTGAAGTCATGTTCTTTGGCGTGTGCAGCTTCCGAGCTTTTGTGGAGGACAGCAGCGATGAGGACAGTGCTGGGGAAGGTGGCTCTGGGCTGCTGCGGAAGCATGCTAAGAGTGGAGAAGAGAAGGTCAGTGCCGGGGGCCTGCGGGGTGCCGGGACTGGAGGGGGCAGCTGGAGTTCCAAGGACCTGAGTGCTGCCCTCCACAGGCCCAGGAGGAGGTGGACTACCTTGAGTGGCTAAAGGGGCAAAAGGAGGTTCACAGCTCTGAGTCGCTGAAAGAACTGGTAAGTCCCCCAGTGCCAAATTGCCCGTATAACATTGTCTTGCCTAATGCTTCCAGATACCCAAGGACACTTAAGGGGCTGAGGTGTGGCCCAGCAGTAGAGTCCCCCAGTGAGGGGCTGAGGTGTGGCTCTGTGGGAGAGCTCTGCCTAGAGTCCCCTAGTGCGTAGCTGATCGTGGCTCAGGGGTAGTGCTTACCCAGCTTGCACAAGGCCCTGCATTCTGTCCTAGCACCAAAAAAACAAACAAAGGCACATTCTTTGAGGATAAACGTGAACAATTCCCGGGTTTCAGTTTCTCAGTAAATGAAATGAGGCTAATAGAGGCTGGGTGTGGTTGCTCACATCTGCAGTGGCAGTACGCAAGAGCCGAGGCAGGACTGAAGCTAGTGCTGCCCAGTCAGCCTGGGCCACACAGCAAGACATCTCAAAAGAGGGAAAAAGGCCCTGAATGGTAGTAATCTACCTGCTCTGGGTAGAATGAAATTTCAGATCCTTGCTCCAGCCCAGGCTCCTTCCACGCCCCTCACCAGGGGACTGAGCTTGTGTCACCCCTCTTTCCATAGACGCACCTCAAGGAGTACTGGAACAACCCAGAACTGGATGAGGGGGAGCAATTCCTGAGGGATTATATCCTCAACAAACGCTACGAAGAGGAGGAAGAGGAGGAAGAGACAGAGGAGGATGGGTGAGGAGTCGCCTCCTTTTCCAGGGTGTACCCCAGGTTATCCAGGCCAGGCAGCAAAGGGCACTGTGGACCTGGGATTTAAAGACATAGTTACTCTAATTTCTTCATTGCATTTACTTATTTTCAGGGATGGGGCAGCATACCATAGGCGGCACAATTGTGGGGTCAGTTCTTCCACTGTGTGGACCCGTAACTGCCGAGTCACCTCACCAGCCCTGTTGTAGAGTGCTTGTGGGGATAAAATGAGGACATGTCTCACCAGGCTCATTGGTACCCCTGAGCCTTACTCCATCATGTCCTTCAGGATTCCAGGGACCACAGTCCAGCTGGCGGTGGACGACTCCTCAGATGAAGGGGAGCTATTCCTGAAGAAGCAGGAAGACTTTGAACACAAGTACAACTTCCGCTTTGAGGAGCCTGACTCGGCCTCAGTGTGTGCCCAGGCCTGGGTCAGGGAGGACATGAGTGCCTGGGGTCCCGCCCTTCGACCCCATACCATCTCTGAGGTCCTCTGGGCTCCTCTCCTGCCCACAGGTCAAGACATACCCACGTAGCATCGCATCATCTGTGCGCCGCAAGGATGAGCGCAGGAAGGAGAAGAGGGAAGAGACCAGGGAGCGGAAGAAGAGGGTGAGTGTGGTGGGTGTGGCGCGCGTGCCAGCCACCCCCAGTTCCGCCAGCCTGGGGAACACTTACACCATCTCCACAGTAAAAAGAAACTAGTGGCATACAGTTTTACAGGAGGCAGAGGCAGGAGGATCTCTGAGTCCTAGGCCAGCCTGGGCTACAAAGACCCTGTGTCAAAAAAAATGATAATAAACCAAGAGTAAAAATAAGTTGGCATGGCGGTATGTCCCTGTGTTGACAGTAAAAGTCACCACTACTTCAGGATCAGCCTCGTCTACGTAGAGAGTTCTAGGCCATCTTGAGCTACATAGTGGGACCCTGTCTCAAAAACAAAATATGGGCTGCAGCTCAGTGGGTAACCTAGTGCACAAACGCTGGCTTTCATCCAAGCACTGAAGGAACCAGGCAGAGAGTGCCTGTCCCCTGTCCTTTATTCCCAGAGCTCAGGACATGGGGGCAGGATCTGTAGTTCAAGGTCAGTGTGGGAGGTTCTGTTTGCAAGGCTCTGCCTATCAGGAATGCTGAGTCTCTCTCTCACCTACAGGAAAAGGCCAGGAAGCGGGAGGAGTTGAAACAGTTAAAGAACCTAAAAAGGAAAGAGATTCTGGCCAAGCTGGAGAAGCTTCGGCAGGTCACTGGCAACGAGACACTGGGCCTTGAGGAGCGGGACCTGGAGGATGACTTTGACCCTGCCCAGCATGACCAGCTCATGCAGGTATGACCGCTGAGAAACTTGTCTATGGGACCAGAGCTCCCTCCCAGCTGTGTGCCTTAGAGAAATGACTTGGCCTCTGTGACACCTTTTCCTTTGCTGCAATTAGAGGCCTATGAAAAACAGCCTTGGGCTAAGGAGAGGTTGGACGGGAGGAATGGGCATGAAAGAGTAGAAAGACAAGTGCTCAGGAGCAGTGGGTTCAGTACAGAGGCAGCTGCATGGGGACAGGGGGCTCATGGCGTCAAGATCTGTCTGGGATACGCGGTGGGCTGGAAGTCAGCATTCTGATATACAGTAAGATCCCCAGAAGGGCAATGTAAAGGGATGGGGTGTGACTCAGTGCTGGAACCCATGCCTACCATCCCCTGGTGAGGGGCTGGGGGCGTGGCTGTGATAGAGCAATTATCTAGCTTTGGGGTTCAGCCACGGCCACAAAAAATGAGAAAACCAACACACACACACATACAAATGGAACCCAGGCAAACTAATAAGTAGCCCAGGTTAGCACACAGCAGGGCGGAGTCAGTAGTTTGCTGTGAGTGCAGGGCTAAGAAGGGGGTAAGTTACTCTGCCTCTGCCAGCAGAGAGTTCCAGACAGAGACCACAAATACAGCCACTCCAGAGGACGGGATCGTCCGTGTACCTTGTGATGCAAGGAGGGTGAGGAGTTCAAGGTCATCCTTACCTACATAGTCCTAAGGCAGCCTGGGCTGAGATACTGTCTCAGCAGAGAGGCAGGGAGAGAAATTAGTTTCTCTTGGTGCATGTTGTCTTTGCACTTCAGAAGGTTGAAAAAAAAAAAAAAACCAAAACCAAGTTGCGTCATTGCCATGTTATCAGGGATGTCGTAATTCCCTTTGTTTTTCCAAGAGTCTTACCATTATCCGGGCTGCCCTCAATCCTAGCACCTAGCTCTGCCTCTCAGGAACTGCGGTTACAGTGCGCCACCGTGCCTGGCTTGGATCTTGAGTTTACCTAGTTACTATAAATGTGTTTGACATTTATGTGTTGAGGTGTCGCATGTCCCATGGCACGTATGTGTAGGGTGGAGACTGGCTCTCTAGTTATCACAGGGACTCCAGGGGTCACACTAAAGTGCCTTTGTCTGCTGAGCCATTTCACTTTTCCCTAGGTTTGTTTTTGTTCTTGTGTATTTTTTGGTGATGTTGGGATAGAGCCATAGAACCCAGGGCCTTTTTTATGTAAGCATATGCACTGTGGCTGAGCCCTAGTCCTTAAACTCATCTTTTGAGCATTAACATTCATTGTACTGGGAAAACATAGCACCATGTTTTGGAAACAGGTGTTGAGAATCTTAAAAAAAAAAAGGTTGGATGCTTTGATAGCCAAAACTGGGAAGTCCTGGAAGGAGGCTTAGTAAAAGGAATTGGGGACCTTGCGGAGCAGTCTGCCTTCTTACCGGTTAAGGTGCTTCTCAGGTCTTAGCTTTGCTTTCTCAATGGAGGAGCCAGTGGCTGTTGCTATGGTAACTCTAAGAATCTCAACAAGAAGCTGCTCAGGGTTGAGCATAAGAAGGTGTTTAATAAATGGACAAATAGGCCTAGAGAGATGGCTCAGCCTTTAAGAGTACCATCTGTCCTTCAAGAAACCAACGTTCAATTACCATCACCCACACGGTAGCCTTAGTTCCAGGGGATCTGGTGCCCTCTTCTGGCCTCCAGGAGCACCAGGGATGCATGTGGCTTAGGTTTACATGGCAAAACTCTCATACACTCTGAGAGAAAATAAAGGTTAAAAAAAGGGCATAATCAACAGTGCTTTCCTTCAGCAAGCACTGTAGACGTCAGGGTCTCTCTGCTGCCCTTTGTGGCTTCAGCATGCGCAGCCCCTTGTAATGAGCCTCCTGTATATCTGACCTATCCCTGTACAGACTCAGGGTTGGGGTAGTGATGGAGATGTGCGGCTTCAGCCTCCCTGGACTACATCACAGTGTGGCCCCAGATGTGGATTATAGTGTGATGGGTGGGGCCAGGGCTTTGTGTGTACTGGGACAGGATCCTACCATCTGAGCTCCAGCCTCTCTGTAGCCCAGGCTAGCCTGCTCCTCCTGATCTTCTGGGCTCAGCTTCCATACTGCTAAGTAGAGATGTGTGCCATGTCTAGTGTAGGTAGGGTATTGGAGGAAATTTCCTTTCAGCCCATCACAAATGACGACAGCTCATTTGAGCCCTGTCACACAGGCGATGGCAGGGTCTAAATCCTGCAGAGCTGTGACAGTGTAGTTGTGTGAGACAAATGTAGCCTAGCTAACAGGCAGCGCTTGGTATGGCTGGTCCCAGCACATAGGAGACCCTTTCAAGGAGCTAGGTCATGGAAGGCTTAGGAGCCACAAACTTGGATGTGTTGGCATGGGTTTATAATCCCAGCTCTTGGGAATCTAAGGCAGAAGGACTGCCAGCCTGGGCTACAAGACTGTGTTTCAAAGCAAAAAAACCCTGTCATTCACACGGGTAATCACTGCTCTCAGGAGGTGAAGGCAAGTGGATCATAATGTCAAAGCTAGCCTCTGCTACATAATTTGAGGCCAGCCTGGCCTACATGAAACCCTGTCTCATATAACCAAACAGTAAGGTTGGTGAGTTGTGCTGCTGTTGGCATGGGGAAGCTGAGCTCCTGCAGGCGTGTGGGTGCTGCTGCCCCTTAGGCCTCCCTTCCCTTGCAGAAATGCTTCGGTGATGCCTTCTACGGCACTGCGGAGGAAGAGAAGCCACAGTTTGAGGAAGAGGAAGGCCTGGAAGGTTCGTGTCCTGACAAGGCTGGGGGAGTAGTGTTGGGTCTGCAGCCCAGGTGCTGTTCTCACTTTGCCTGTGTGGAAGCAGATGACTGGAACTGGGATGCGTGGGCTGGACCTGAGCACGATGGGGCCTGGGGCCAGCAGGAGCTGCACTGTGAGGACCCCGACTTCAACGTGAGTGCCACTGGTCTGAGTTCAAGTAGGTGCAGTTAGTAGAGGACAGGCTTTCCATGAAAGAGCCCTGTGTCCCCATCTGAGAGCTAGCGCTCAAGGCTTGGCTGTACAGCGTGTTTGAGGCCAGCATGGGCAATGTGAGACCCTTAGAGCAGTAAGTCTCCCTGGTGGGGTCTGGAGCCTCCAGAGGCATTTAGGACTAGCCTGATCTGAACGGGTCTTCTTGATAGATGGACGCCGACTATGACCCCAGCCAACCTCGGAAGAAGCTTCGTGAGGCCCCAGTCTCCGGCAAAAAGAAGCGCAAGTCACCATTTGCAGCTGCAGTGGGGCAGGAGAAGCCCATATTTGACCCTGGTGAGCACAGGGCCTGCTGGGCAGCGGGGCTCACAGGGCCCTGAGCACACAGTAACTTGGCTGTGTGCCTCCCGCACAGGGGACAAGACCTTTGAGGAGTACCTAGATGAGTACTACCGACTGGACTACGAGGACATCATCGATGACCTGCCCTGTCGCTTCAAGTACCGCACTGTGGTGCCCTGCGACTTCGGGCTCAGCACAGAGGAGGTTGGGACCAGGGTGGGCAGGGAAAGTAGAGGGAACCCCAAAGAATAGGAGGAGGTGAACTTTCTCTGTGTGAAAGATTAGGAATTCCAGGCTGACCCCGGAAGAAAAGAGTTGAAATAGGCTAAAGGAGGGAGGGAGGAGACTGCTGTGAATTCCAGGCTAGCCCAAACTAAACAGTGACAAAAAAATAAGCCAGCATGGTGGTAAAGGCAGGAGACCTTGCCTCAAGAAAAAAATAAAACCCCCACCGAACTCAGGTGTCCCCACCTCTGGACATGTCTGCTGAGTGACTGAGGCTCAGAGGCAGACTCCAGGAATAGCAGTAGATCTTGTCTTTCCCATGCAGATCCTCGCAGCTGATGATAAGGAGCTGAACCGCTGGTGTTCCCTCAAGAAGACCTGCATGTACAGGTGACCGCCGGGCGGTGGGGGAGAGGGGAGCCCGTGTGGACAGCTTCTCCAACAGCTCTCCTGCACAGGTCGGAGCAGGAAGAGATCCAGGAGAAGCGGGCGTACAACCAGAAGGCTCAGAACTTGTGGAAGAAGCGGCAAATCTTCAAGTCTCTGTGCCAGGAAGAGTAAGCTTGGGCCCTGGGGAGGGTAGCAGCAGCCGCAGAGCCAACAGCCCGCTGTGCAAACCCCAGGCAGTCACTGTCCCTCTTGGTGAGGTGACTTTATGGTTCAGACTTCAAAGCTGAGTTTATGCATGAAACACTCAGAACACGGATGGGAGGAAGTAGACACGGCAGCGCACACCTGCCAGCACTGGGGAAGCAAGGCAGGGCTCATGAGTTTGATGCGTTTGATGAAGCCACATGGGCTCCAAAGCAACAGCCTGTCATGGACTGTAAAGACTGTGTTCAGACTGGGCCTGTGTAGTCCTGGCTCTTGGAGCTCTCTGTGTAGACCAGGGTGGTCTCAAACTCTGAGATTTCTGCCTGCCTCACAAGTGGGTGGATTAAAGGTATGTGCTGCCAGGCCTAGGAAGATTCTGTTTAGCATGACTGAAGGACCTGAGCCTCATCCCAAGCCTGAACAAAATGAAATCTTAAAAGCACCGTCCAGGCTTGTTAGCTGTTTCAAGGAGTTGACGGACATGGTGGCTTCAGGCGGCCCAGCTATTTCTAACAGTCATCTGGGAATCCCAAAGCTGAGGTCATCTGGGTTCCACAGGGAAACTGTCTTAAGCCTGGCACTGGGGCTGAGTAGGCAGAGTGCTTGAGACCATTTCAACACTCCACCCCACCCGTTTAAAAACAAAATGAAAAAACAGGATCTTAAATTAAAGGTCATCCTTGAGTACACAGCTTAAGGCTAGTCTAGGCTATATGAGCCCCTCCTCAGACAGACAAAAAGAGCAAAGGGTTGGGGGAGCATTTCCTGGTCAGAACAGCAGGCTGACCTAAGCCTTGACTTCTCTTTTCCCCCTGTAGAATGGAAATGCCCACAGAGGCCACAGGGAAGTCTCAGGGCAAGGCCAGCACACAAGCACAGCTGCCCATGCCAGATGGAGCCTATGGGAAGAGGCCCCAGTCTGAGAACCCAGTAGCCAAGGAAGAGGAGTTAGCACACACAGCCTGCACAGAGAAGCCAGCCTCCCTGAGGCAGAAGAGCAAGAAGGCCAGGCTTCTGGGTCCCACAGTGACACTTGGAGATCACAAGTTCAGCCGACAGAGATTGCAGGCCTTTGGACTCAACCCCAAAAGGCTGCACTTCCGCCAGTTGGGTCGCCAAAGGAGGAAACAGCAGAGCCGTCCCTGAGGGCCACAGGGAGCCAAGCTACCTCTACAACTTAAGCTGTCGACTGTACCCTCCTGCCAACCTATGCCTGCGGGCGAGGATACTGGCTGTTTCTAAGCCTGGAAACAGGCTGCCGGAGCTGTCTCCCCATGGACAAGCTGAAATGTCAAGCAGCCCCAGCCACGTTCAAGTCTGCATCTTTATCAGCCTCTGCCCAGCAGCCAGTCAGTTCTCCCAAGACAGGGACTTTGGGACCAGTGAGAACAATGATCCAGTGCAGGCTACAGAACTGGAATCAAGCCCTGAGTGAGTGAGTGCCCTGGAGCCCACTCTCCAGCCTTGGCTCCTGAGGACAGACAGGGGCAGCTGAAGGGCACATCCCCAACTGCAGGCCTAGAAAGGTCTCAGCTGTGTTGGGAAGGATGGAGGCCATGAGGACAGGGGTCCAGCAGCACCACCAGAGTTCCAGATCCCATACCTGACATGACATAAATAAAAAAATAAATAGTCTGGCATCTTTCCCCGTCCCTTCCCACTATAAAAACACAAAGTCCTCGGAGCTTGGCCTTTTGGCCTTGAGGAGGCGTCCTGTGCAAGGCAGCCGCAGTGTGGGCTGGGAAAGCTGGGTGCAGAGGGCATCCAGGCTGTGGTCCTGAGCGTGGCCCTCAGCCACGGTGAACATGGGATATCTTTCCATGGCTGAGGAGGAGCTGAGGATCTGCAGGAGGATGGAGGAGAGTGGTGTCAGGATCATCCAGAACCAGCTGCAGCAGTTGGACATTGCATAGCTAATTGTGGCCCAGCCTGTGAAGAGCTCCCAGGTGGCTGAGCCTCTTGGTAGTGGACAAAATAACTGTGACTGAACAAGTCCACCTTGCTGTCTTCGGCTGTCAAGCACGGGTGTCCCTGTGCACTGTCCCAAGGCTGGGTGGAGCCAGCGTCCCGCACTTGGGAGGCAGGGACACTACCTACTCAGACTTACCCCGTGAGTACAGCTCACCCGTATCAGCTCCGAGCAGAGAGTCTCAAACTCCTTCTTGTTCCCAGCATAGAACCCCACAGTACAGCTGGGGTCCATCTTGGCAAAGGCCATCTTGCGGGGCGAGGTGCAGTGAAAGGACTGGGCAGAAAAGAGAGGTTTAAGGGACCCCAACTTTGTGCCCAAACCTGCAGCCGCCCCCCGCCCAAAGCCACCAGCTCACCTCCAGGGGAAAGTTGGGCTGGCTGACATCCACTGTGGGCTGGCAGTAGTGAGGATCCAGATAGAGCAGGTAGTCATCTGGTGGGAGGGGGGGGAGTGTAAACACGTGGGGAAGAGGAAGGTGGAGGGCCGATCTGGGAAAGGGGCTGTGGCTTACCCTGGTAACCAATGAAATACAGTGAGTGCCGAGGTTTGCCCCCCATGATGCCCAGGCAGAGTTCTAAGCGCAGGAGCTCCTGTAGAAAAGGGCTGCCATCAGATGAGCACAGCAAACTGAGCAGGTGCCTGGAGTCGATGAAGCCCGGGAATCCAGTGCAGCAAGCCATCAAGCCAACCAACCCAGCCTGACCACACTGACATTCTAGAGCGGAAACAGCCTTAGCTGTCGCTGTGAACACCTTATAGAAAGGCTACACAACTTCCTACAAGACATTTAATTTTCTGTTTTTCTGAGAGGGTCCTATATATAATCCTAGAACTGACTGTGTAGACCAGGCTGGCCTCAAACTCAGAAATCCACCTGCCTCTGCTGGAATTGAGGAGTGAGGCCATAAATCTGTTTCTGTGAGTGGGCCTGTGCACCTGACTGCAGTAGCAGAAGACAATGTCGGCCCCCTGGAGTTACAGGCAGTGTGAGCTGCTGGTGTGCGCTATGACTCAAACTCTGGTCCTTTCCAAGAGCGTTGTCCTGGCCACTGAGCCATCCCTAACCCAGTGGCTCTCAGCCTTCCTAATGCTGCGACCCTTTCATAATTATCCATGTTGTAGTGACTCCCAACCATAAAGTTATTTTCATTGTTACTTCATAAACTGTAAATGTGCCACTGTTATGAATCATAATTATCTGAGTTTTCAACGGTCTTAGGCAACCCCTGGGAAAGAGCTGTTTGACCCCCAAAGGTTTCATGACCCACAGGTTGAGAAGCACTGTTCTAACGACTTTTTACATTTTTTGTTTTCAAGACAGGGTCTCACTGTGCAGACCAGGCTGTCCTTGAACTAACAGAGGGTCCACCTGCCTCTCTCTCCCTCCTTGTTCCACTACCTCCAAAGAGCAGCTACAGTGCAAGGGTATACCAAGAGGACAGACACATGCTTAAGTCAGTCTCCCTGTGTAGCCAGGCTGGTCTTCAACTCTAGATTCTCCTGCTTTAACCTCCAGGATTTCAGGGGCGGGGTATGCCTCCACACCTAGTTTTACTGTGTTCAATCCCAGAACCTATGTCAAAAGCATGGTAGCCAGGGCTGGAGAGATGGCTCAGAGGTTAAGAGCATTCACTGGCTACTATTCCAAAGGTCCTGAGTTCAATTCCCAGCAACCACATGATGGCTCACAACCATAAGATCTGGTGCCCTCTTCTGGCATGCAGGTGTACAGGCAGGCAGAACATTGTATACATAATAAATCTTAAAAAACAAAAAAACATGGTAGCATGTGCCTATAATTGTCTCATAAAAGCAGGTGGGCCTGGGGAGATAACTCAAGGATAAGAGCACTTGCTCACTAGCATAAGGACTAAGTTCAGAACATCAGCACCTTTGTAAAAACCTACGCAAGGCCACGAGTGCCTGTGACCCGGTACTCCGGGCAGAAACGGGATAGCACTGGGGACCCTGGCTCCAGGGCTAGAGACCCTGTCACAGAGGAATAAAATAGAAAGTAGCTGAGTGTGCACCCTGTCTTCTCACTTCTGCGTGTGCACACCCATACAGGACACTTACATAACCACAGAAAAGCACAGACAAAGCAGACCCACGGTTGACCTCTGACTGTTAAGTGTGGAGCCCAGGCAGCGGTGCCCCATCAAGAGGCGCTTACCTTCACACAGGGCACATACACGGGGTTAAGGCTCTCACCACCCAGTCGTACAGGCACCAGGATGAGCACAGACTTCCACTCTGCTGTGGGATCTGGCCAGGACACCAGGCGTGCCACATCTGCCTTGTACACTGCAGAAACAGGACAGCAGACGACCTTTCTACCCGGCTTTCTAGTCCTAGGAGCACCCTGTCACCCTTGCAACTCTTGGTGAGCAATGTCCTCATCAGCAGAGAATGTCTTTTTTGTGCACCAAATCATAGATGATCGGGGAAGTGGAGTTTAGCCCATTAGCAGAGAGGGTGAGCAAGGACCTGAGGAGCTCATGTGTCCCAGACTGGCCTAGAACTCTACATAGGCAGGATGACTGTGAGGCCCCTCACTTGCTGAGATTATAGATGTGCACCAGCAAACTAGGTTTATGCCGTGTTTGGCATGAAACCTAAGGCCAGGGAATTGCTCCCTCTACCAGCTGAACCATAATCCCAGTAACAGGGATTCTGAGCAGGCACCAACATGCCTCACTTTAAACTGTTTCTTATGATGCCGGGGATCAGTTTCAGAGCTTGTGTGTCAATGTAACCCCTTTACCACTAATTACATTCCCCACCCCCACCCAGCCCGTGTGCGCCTGCACAGTGCATTTTCACGTGTGTGTATGGGTACACATGCCTGTGTGTGGACTCTTGAGGTCAGAGAACAACCTTGAATATTATCTCTCAGAAATACCCCATCTTGTTTTTGGAACAGGGCCTCTCACTGGCCTGAGGCTCAGCAGTTGGGTTAGGCTTGCTATGGGGCTGGTTAGAGCCCCATAGATGGCCTGTCTGTACCTGCTACCATGCCTGGGCTCTGGTGATGGAACTCAGTTCTTCAGAGACAACGGAGCTGCCTCCGCGCACCACATAAAAGCACACCGGCACCCCCTTTTTGAGACAGGGTCTCATTTTGCAGCTCTAGCTATCCTGGAACTCACAAAGACCTGACTGCCTCCACCTCAAATGTTAGGGTTAAAGGTGAGCACCCCACACTCAGATCAAAAGACCTCTTTTGAACTGCAATTCTCTACAGGCTCAGGCAAGAGGATCTAAAGTTCAAGGTCTTTATCATAATTCTTACATAGTAGCTTTGAGTCCAGCCTGGGGTACAAGAGCCACTACTTCAACATAAACAAAGCTATGTAAATATAATCGGCTGGCCTGAAGGAAAGCAATAGCTAACATTTGGGCAATCTGCTGTGGGCGCTTTTTTATTAATTCATTTCTATTTGTCATGTGTGGTTCAGTTCTCTCCTTCAACATGTAGGTTCAGGAGATCCAAGCCACTTCCCCGGGCTTAGCAGCAAGAACCACCACCCACTGAGCCTTCATCTGTCTGGCCCTTTTGTAAAAATGCACCTATTCTTACTGTGTGCCTGTGCGCACATATGCTGGCGGTGTACACGCCACGGTGCACACAACTGGAGCTCAGAGGACAACTCTGTAGTCAGCTGTAGGGCTCAGACTCCAAGCTGTCAGGCTTTTGCACCAAGCACCTTCACTCACTGAGCCATCTTGCTGACCCCATATTTTTCTGGATCACTGAGTCCCTGACTCCTCTGCCATGTTATGAGCCTGAGGAGACCAAACTTGCCAACACATCAGAATAGTCCTGTACAGTTAAAAGTGAATAGGTCTGATGCAAGTAAAGGCGAACAGGGCGATGGTCGATGGGTGGCAGCTCCCGCTGCCAAGTTCAAGCTCTGGGACCCACAGAGGAGAACCCACTTCCCCACAAGGTCATGTGCACCCTGGCACAGGCCTCTCGCCCCAAACACACAAATAAATAAATGTAGGGTTGTTCTTAAAGTGAGCCTGGCGTGAGAAAGGGCAAAGGAGGCTTCTGTCTTGAATTTCTCATGCTGACTTTTAGGTTCTACAGAGAAGCAGGAGAGGGAATCCTGACCTGACCTCCACAGGGTGTGCTTAGAATCAACACCCAAGCATCCCTTCACCCCTGAGGAATGAGGGCCTGTGCCTTGGGAGCACTGGCTCCAGGTAGAAGCCTGTTCCCAGCCTCACCCGTGCAGTCCTGAGAGACGTACACCACCAGGCGGGTAACCTCGGAGCAACTTTCCACAGCTTTCCTGGGGGCAGAAGAGCAGACAGGCATGAGTCCCTGGGGCTCCCCAGCAGCTCCCCTCGTCCCCGAAGCGGGTCTCACCTGAGGATATGTGCCACCACAGAGGGCCCGTACCAGTCTCCTGCCTTCTTGCCAGAACTCTGCCCAAGCTCCACTAGTTGATGCAAACCAAAGGGGGCCCGAGGATGGTCAGCAAACCAGGAAACAATCTGACGGTGCCAATGATCCTGCTCCATCTCCAGTGTGCCCTTGGCCCAGCGTGCGGACACATGACGACCAAGCCCTCGGTGGTGACTGGGAGAGGCTGGGCCTGGCGCCTCAGAGGGAGCCAGTCCTGTGCTTCCCACCCACCTCCAGTCTGCAGAAGAAATGAAATTTAGTAAACATGTAGTGTGTTTGGGGCACAACTTTCCAACTTCCTCATATTTGGCTCATAATTCTGATACTCAAGTAAATTCCAAATTGACCTACTAGTGCTCAAAGATTCTAAAAGAGGATGTCAGATTCCCAGGAACTGCAGTTGGGGTTTCTGGAATCAAACCTGAGTCCACTGCAGGAGTAGCAAGCGATCTTAACAGCTGAGCCATCTCTCCAGCCTGTGTATTTATTGTTTGTTTTGGTTTCTCAAGACAGGGTTTCTCTGTGTAACACCTTGGATGTCCTGAAACCCACTTTGTAGACTAGGTTGGACTCAAACTCACAGAGATCTGCCTGCCTTTGCCTCCAGAGTACTGGGATTAAAGGCATGGTGGCAAACACCTCCCTAATTATTTAATTTTTGAGACAGTTTCTTGTGTAGTCCAGGAAATAGTCTTTTTTGTTGTTGTTGTTTGTTTATTGAGACAGGGTTTTTCTATGTGTAGCCTAGGCTGTCCCAGAATCACTCTGTAGACCAGGCTGATCTTGAACTCATAGAGATCCACCTTCCTCTACCTCTGAGCTCTGGGATCAAAGGTGTGCACCACCATCACCTGGCCAGGGAAATGAACTTCTATTTTTCCTACCTCCCCCAAACGCTTGCTTGGTTTACAGGCAGGCACCACTAAGTTTGTGTTTTACGCGCGCGCGCGCACATACACACACACACACACACACACACACACACACACACACACACTTATTTATTCCTGAATGGCCTAAAACTCACTATGTATCCCATACTGTACTCATACGGTAGCTCAAAATCCTGCCTCAACAGCCCATGTACTGGGATTCCAATGCGCTGTTCCACTTACAGTTTGCTAGCAATTTTGAAGTGCGGACCCAGAAGGCCCTCACTATTTCTCAGCGAGCATGCATACACACACAGCTCACCTCTAGGCAGGAAATGCAGGAGCAGGCCCTGGGCCAGCATCATCTGACCACTTCGTAACATACATCCCCAGCCACAGTCGGAGGTCAGGCTGCCCCCAGCAAGGGGTGGAAAGTCCCGTCTGTATGTGAGCCACAGTCGAGATACAAAGTCCCTCTGAAACCGCTGGATGTCACCTACGAGAACCAATTAGTCAGCTTGGTAACGGAGGAGAACCCTAGGCGATTTCTCCCACCCTGGTCCCAGGCTGGACACCTCACCCTCTCCCTCGAAATGGTAGCGTCGCCCACACAGGTGCACACAGGAGATCTTGCTGAAGCTGGTCCGGCTTTTGACTGCCCAACCTGGGAAGACACAGGCAGCTCGCAGCAACCTGAGGCATTCACGGATCAGCAGTGGGTCCTCCACCCCCCAGTCGTGGCCTGATCCTAGCTGGGACCTCAGGGGCAGCTGGGAAAACTCCATGCCACGTCTGTCTAAAACACAGGGGGCACTGAGTTACCTCTTCGTAAGGGTCCATTATCAACTCAAGCCAGGGTCATTCTATTCGGACTGTTGGTTTTTGTTGCAAAACGCAGAAAGCACGTTTTTATTCTTTGTGGGTGGGTCTGTGTATACGTGGACAAGCACCACAACTTAGGGCTGCAGGGAAGATAACTTTCAGGAGTCAGTCCTCCCCTTCCGTGTGGGTCCTGGATGGAGCTGAAGTCCTCAGGCTTGGTGGCAAACGGCTTGAACTACTGAGGCATCTCACTGGCCCTTTTCATATATCTATGTATGTATATTTTTAGTATGCACTGGTATTTTACCTGCACGTATATTTATGTGAGGATGTTGGAGCCCCTAAAACTGGAGTGAGCTGCCATGTAGATACGGGCAATTAAACCCGAGTCTTCCGGAAGGGCGGCAGGGGCTCTTAACTGCTGAGCCTTCTCTACAGGACCCTTTCTCCGATGTTTTTTTGTTTTTGTTTTTGTTTTTGTTTTTTGAGACAGAGTCTCATGAGGAACTCAATTCAGCCTGGAACTCATTACATAGCCCAGACTAACCCAAAACTCCTGGGTAATCCTCCTGCCTCGGCCTACCAAGTGCTGGGATTACAGGTGTGAAACACCACCGGCTAGCTCTGTGTTTACTATTCCACCTACCTTACAAACGCAGGGCAGTTAACAGACTGCAGGAAACCAAAGAAATCTGGCCAAGGTCAAACAGGTGCAATGGGCGGGGCTTGAAAACCATTCCCATCTAACCTGGCCCTGGACTGGGCAGGGCGGAGGAGCTGCGGGTGACTGCCCCGGGTGGGATCGTCCGCGGGACAGGGTTAAAGTCTAGTTCGCTTCGTCCCGACCCTCTGCCACCCATGACCTCTGCATCCCCTCCTCACCATACTTGACGTTGTTCCAGGCTGTCAGGAACTTGGCTTTGAACTTGTCCACCTCGTCAGGCTCGGCGGGGTCGGTCCCAGATGAGCTGAGAGCTGCCACGCCTGACCCCGAAGGTGCCAGGCTGTTGGAATCCGGGATCCGGGTTTGTCCCCTTGGCCGGCGACCATCCGGCCGGCGCGCGTCCTCCGGGCTCCCGCTGCGGTATTGCGCCGCGGCCGGCGACACGGAGTTCATGGACTCGCCGGGGAGGAAGACGCAGGTGTCCCCGAGGTCGGGGGAACTGCGAACGCTCGAGCGCAGCCCCGCGGCCAAAACAGCACTACTCTGTACCCGGAGCCGGGCCCCCAGCTGTGGACGCAGCGGGTACCCAGGCTTCCACAGCCAGCGCCATCTTGGTGGCCCAGAGCACCCGGATACGGGTGGGCGTGGTCACACCAAGCCACGCCCCCTGGACTTTCTATTTCCCCACCCCCTCGGTCTCACCACACCCACCTTATCTCACCGCGCAGGCGCGAACGAGCCCCTGCAGGCTCTTATCAGAGAGCGCTGTCAGAGCCTGGGAAGTTACGCCCATTGCCGTTTTCTGGAGCCTTGCTAAGATAGCATTCTGGTTGAGCTTTGACTCCCCTGGCCACTCAGGTTCCACTGCAGCGGGGGGCACATCTGGGTGTGACACCTGGGGTTTGTTACGCCTCTGGAGGGCTCAAATCCACGCAACTTGCTAGAGTCTCTTCTCGTCTTCCAACCTGAGGGTTGAGAAGATCCAACTCAGGTTCCCAGGCTTTGCAGCTAGCACCTTAATCCGCTGAGCCAAATGAAGACTCTTTTCCAATGTTTTGAGACAAGGTCTCCCTTCGACCTCTCTGGCCTGAGGAGAGCAAGTTCCATGTGTTCAAGCCATGATTCGCCCCAGGTGTCACACCCAGAAGATATGCCCCAGCGGCTGGGCAGAGAACTCGCTATGTAGCCTAGGCTGGCCTCCAACTCTTGGCTGTCTTCAGCCTCAGTCTCCCAAGTGCCCGGAGGCTCAAAGACCGAGCTTACTCCGGAGGGAGCTGAACTGGTAGAGGGCCTAGTATGCATGAGGCCCTATGTTCCATTCCCAGGAACCCATAAACTGGGTGTCGTGGCGCATGCCATCCCAGTGCCCAGAAGGTGAAAGCTGGAGCAGACATTCCTTCTCTACTGTGCAGGGTTTGAGGCTAGCCTAGGCTTTGTGAGAACAAAGGAGATTGTAAGAGTGCATCAACCCAGGACAGATGTCACCCTGGGGATGTGACCTCTATCAACGGCCCCAGTGTCCTACAGGTCATGATTCTCTGTGCCTCAGTTTCCTCCTGTGCAAAATCTGAGGGAGTATCTGTAAGACTTCGAAAGAAAAACAATTTTGGCATTTTGAGACCCCCATCTCATGTAGCCCAGGCTGGCCTTGAACTTACTTAGCTATGTAGCTGAGGATGGCCTTGAACTTGCTTATTGTTCATTTGTTACACTTATTTGTCTGTCTTTGCACGTGCACATCCTTGCCACAGCAGTTGTGTAGCACTTTTGTCCTTCTGCCCCATGAGTCCTAAGGACTGACTTGGGACATCAGGCCTGGAAAGATACCAGCCCAAAGAGAGAGAAGGGGGGTCAGAAAATACGATGTCTTTTTATACAAAATAGGAGCAGATGAGGGGGAGGAGGAAAGAAAGAGGGGAGATCAGCATGAGGGGTGTGGATGAGTGGGAGAGCAGTGGCTGAGCATGCGTGGGGCCCTCAGTGCAATCCCTAGCACTGCCTAAAAAGAAAAGCAAGGCCCCAGGCATCTGGGTTGAGGTGGTAAGTATGCCAGTACCTTGATTGTGCAGACATTTCGCTGACATAAAATCCTATCAGATTGCCACCTAAAATATGTGAAGTAAGGCTGGAGCTGTGGTGTAGTTGCTAGAGTGCCTACCTGGCATGCACAAAGTTGGGCTCAGTACCCAGCACCACGTAAACCATGTGTAGCAGGCACTTGGGAGATGGAGGCAGTTCAAGGTCACCCTAGGCTGTGTACATAGCAAGTTTAAGGCCAGTGTGAGAAACATGAGATCCTGTCTCATGAGGAGAGGAGAATGCTGGGCATGGTGGCACACATCCTTAATCCCAGCCCTCAGGAGACAGAGGCAGGGGGATCTTTGAGGCCAGCCTGGTCTACAGAGCAAGATCCAGGACAGACAGGACCACAGAGAAAAACCCTGCCTTGAAAAACCAAAAAAGAAAAAGGAAAGGCCTCTCACAGTGACACATGCATTTGATCCCAGCATTAGGGAGGTAGAGGCAGGTGGATCTCTGTGAATTCAAGGCCAGCATGGTCTAATCTACCTTGGACATTCCACACTAGCCAGGGCTACACAGTGAGACCCTATATCAAAAAAATAAAAAATAAAAAACAATTACTACAACTGTTGTGAGGTTGACTTTAATCCAACCTAACTCAAACAGCAGGTCAATGCAGGTGACAAAAATCTATTGTAACCAAGCCATTACTGATCAATTAGGGCCACAGAACAGACTCAGGGGCTGAACTATGACCCTGAAGGGATATTATACAGGATATTTAAAGAATGAAACCATAAAGTGATGGGGAGTCTGGAGAGCTGTAGCATTGTCCAATCATAGTTTGACATAAGGGACTGAGCAAGGGCACTTCCACCAAAGGATAGGAGCAGGCCCCTGGGCCTGAGAACATGAACTTAGTTGACTCTGCCAGGAAGGTGGAGAGCTTGTCACTGAGATGCCTGGACTCAGTTTGTTTCCTTACAAAATTGTCCCTGAGATGTCTCGACTCAGACACCTGTTTTCTTACAACACAAGCTGTTCAGCTGTTGGAAAGTCCCCAGCTCCCCTAGGGCCTGGGATCTTGAACTTAGTTTCTTGCTGTGGTTAAATGGAGTCTGAAAATGAAACGGTAGTAGGTAGAGTAAGTTTCTTTTGCTGGTTCCCAACAGAACAAACAAAACACAACAACAACAACGACGAAGCAATCAAAATAGGGCAACAGGGTTTGTAAATATCTCGGTGTGTGCAGGCACTTGCTGCTAAGACTGATGACCTGAATTTGACCCCCAGGACCCGCATGGTAGGAGGAGAGAACCAACACTCAAAAGCTGTTCTTTAATCATCCAAATTCTATAATATGCTAACACACACACACACACACACACACACACACACACACACACACACTCTACATAAACACGTGAAGAAAGAGATCTTTATTAAATTTCTGCAGCAGGCTATATTCTCAGCCCTTTTCCTCAGTTTGTAATGGCATTAATTCTGTTGGGTGTGGTGGCTCAAGCCTGTCACCCTAACACTGGGGAGGCTGACACAAGGTAACCGCTATGAGTTGAAAACTAGCCTTGGCTACACAGTGACTTTGAGGCTAGCCTGGGCTTCATAAAGAAATCCAGCCTCGGGGCTGGAGAGATGGCTCAGTGGTTAAGAGCACTGTCTGCTCTTCCCAAGGTCCTGGGTTCAATTCCCAGCAACCACATGGTGGCTCACAACCATCTATACGGGGATCTGATGTCTTCTTCTGGTGTGCAGGTATACATGCAGATAGAACATTCATGTACATAAAATAAATAAATAAATCTTAAAAAAAAAAAAAGAAATCCAGCCTCAACCAACAACAACAACAACAACGAAAAGAGTTGTTGCCATTATTTCTTCACTTGGGGGTGTGTGCACCAACCACCCCCATCTGGATTTCCTGGCTGAAATATGTCGTAAGAGCAACTGGGGTTCAGCAGAAATTGTGCCTCTGCTCTTGAACTTTGACTTTTTCCTTGGCTGGCAACACTTACCATACTTCTCTTTTGTAATCCTGAGCAGGGGAAGCAAGCCTGGGCACTCAGCCACCCACAGGATGGTGAAGGAAAACAACAAGATGCTACAGCGGCTCTGGTTTGGAGGGAGCAGGATATGGCATGCGACACTTTTGGGAGGGTCTTGTATAGCCCAGGCTAGCCTCCAACAGACTGTGTAGCTAAGGACGGCCTTAAGCTTTTTTAAGTATAGAAATGGTTTTTAAAATGCTTATCTTTATTCATATGTGTGAATGCCACCAAGCGTGTGTGTGCCTGTTGCTGGCAGAGTTCTCGGATCCCCTGGAGCTGGAGTTATAGATGGTTGTGAGCCAAAATGTGGGAAGCCAGTTCTCTTAGCCACCATCTCTCCAGCTACAACCTCGGATTTCTGATCCTCCTGCCCCTACCACCTGAGTGCCGGCATGATAGGTGTTTGGTTTTTTGGCTTTTTTTTTTTTTATGTTTCTCTCTCTCTGTGGTGTGTGTGTGTGTTTAAGACAGAGAGAGAGAGAGAGAGAGAGAGAGAGAGAGAGAGAGAGAACCTGCAGGTGCCCACGAAGGCTTGATGAGGGAGTTGTGTGGCCTGAAGCTGGAATTACAGACAGCTGTGAGGCCCCTGCTGCCAGCACATGGAACCAAACTCAGGTCCCCTGAAAGAGCGGTGTGATCTGCTGAGCAGCCTCTCCAGCAACATCACCAGCTTTTGAAAAGCTTCCACACTTGGTAGCAGCCCTTGGCTTCTGAGACAGGGTCTTTCTGGCCTGGAACTAACAGTAATCTTCCTGCCTCAGGGTCCCGAGCGGTGAACCTGTGTGATCACCACCGCACACAGTTGGGGAGCATTAGCCTGGCTTCCATGGAAGATATCAGGAAGGAAGGAAGGAGGGAAGGAAAGAAGGAGAAAAGGAAGGAAGGAAGGAGGGGAACAAGAAAAGCTCCATCTGATAGCCTCAGGATGACATTTCCCCTGGAATGGCTCTCTATATAGTCGGGTTTCTCCTGGCGACACTGTGGCATTGGCTCCTCAAGGTAGTGACGTCTCTCTTTCATTCCAAAAATGCTTCGGTGCACCTCCAGCCAGTTCCCACGCCCTGGGTGAATGGCAGCACACCTTGAACTCCCTCCCAGGCTTAATGAAAACATGGCTAGCAGAGGGAGGCGCGTTCTCACAGCCCAGCAGTTTATACCGCTCTCCTTGTCAAACTCCCCCACTGTCTGGAGCCATACTGTCCCGCCTCTCTGGTTTGGACATCAGGGGTGCCTGGAGGTGGGGGTGTCCCTAGCTGAAAAGAGAGTGAAAGTGAGGGCAAGAGAGAGAAAGAGAAAGGGAGGTCAAGACAGAGAAAGGAAATTATAAAAAAGAAAGGACAAAGAGAAAAGGAAAAGAGCGAGAATCCTTTATTCTAACAAATCAAAAAGATTAGGGCCATCCTTGGCTGCACAGGAAATTTGAAGCTAGCCTGGGCTACATGAGACCCCTGTCTCAAAAGCAAACCAAGGAACAATAAACTTTGCTTCAAAGTTACTTCCCACCACAAGCATAGGGTCCAGGCAGATGAAGCCGCCTCCACCTTCTAGCTGCACTGGCTGTAACTCACTGCCTCATTATCACACGAGGTCACATGACTGGAGAAATAGGGACTGGAAGGTGGCTCAGTGGGTGGAGGGGCTGGCTGCCAAATCTGAGGACCTGATTTTCATCCAAAGGATCTACATGGTGGAATAGAAAAGACCCCCCCCAAATTTTTCTGTGACCTTCACACATGTTCCATGTTACACACACACACACACACACACATACACACACACACACACACACACACACACACACGAGCACTTGGTGTGCAAGCATGAAAACCTGAGTTCCCAGTGCCCACGTGAAAAGCCAGCGTGCCTGTAACTGCAGAGCAGGGCAGAGCAGAGAGTCTCTGGGGCTTGCTGGCCACTAGCTTTAGGAACAAGGCAGAGAACAACAGAGCAGAACAGCTGACATCCTTCCCTGGGTCCAGGAGCACATCTGGGTCCGCACTCATGCACAGAGCATGGACTGAGCGTCAAGACCAACCAAGCAAAACATTTCACAACATGGACTAGACAGAACTGCTCCTACTTCTCGTGCTCATGTTAACTGTAGGGTGTGTTCCACCAAAGCAAAAAGATAAACCAGGAAACACAAAAATACCAGTTTAGCAGGGCAAGACTTTAACCCCAGAACTCAGGAGGCAGAGAGTAGCATATCTCTGACTTTGAGTCCAGCCTGATCTACAGAGCGAGTTCCAAGATAGCAAGGGCCATACAGAAAGACCTTGTCTCAAAAAAACAAAAACAAAAACAAAAACAAAAAAACAAAACAAAACAAAAAAAAGACTGGAAGAAAAAAGGTTGAAAGAGTATATTTAGTCAGGACTGGTGGTGCATGCCTTTAATCCCAGCACACAGGAGGCAGAGGCAGGTGGATCTCTGTGAGTTTGAGACCAGCCTGAAATACACAGTGAGTTCCAGGACAGCCAGGACTTCACAGAGAAACCCTATGTAGGAGGGAAAAAGAAAGAAGAAAGAGAGAGAGAGAAAGGAAGAAAGAAAGAAAGAAAGAAAGAAAGAAAGAAAGAAAGAGAGAGAGAGAGAGAAAGAGAGGAGGGAAAGAAGAAAGGAGTAAGGAAGAATGGTAGAAAAAGAAAAAAGAAGGGAAGGAAGGAAGGGGAAAGAAGGAAAAGAAAACGGAGTTGAGATGTACAGCTAAGAAATGCAAAGAAAGTCAAGTAGATGCTGGAAGTGAAGCCAGATAGCTCCCGGCAGGGAAATAATACCTCATATTAATTACAATTCTCAGTTGTATTCTTCAAAGCAATATGGAATTACGTTTTCAAAAAAGCAATAAAAAGAATATGAGCCACCAAGCCGTCGAGAGTGTGCTTGTTTCAGGTCAGTGACTCAGAAGAGCCACGTGATGCCTGCAAGGCATCTCAACCTAATCTGAACTTCCACCTTCCAGAGCCCGTGGGCTTTCTAGTCAGATGCCGGAGGCATTTACTAGCATTTGAGCACTCTGTGGACCCCGGTCCACTGCGGTGCTCGCATCAACCTTGAGAATAGCCCACCCCAACCCTGCTCAGCCTGGCCAATCAGAGCAGCCCATTTTCCCCTAGGCCAAGCGATAGGTTGTTTACGACAGGTGGTCTGGTGGTTTCTGGTGTTGCTCTGGTGATAACCGGGTCGCTTTCCAGTTGGTTGCTGAGTGAAGATGACAATGATACGGTCACTGTTTTTTTAGATGTATTTATGGTGTGTGTATGAATGTTTGTTTATGTCTGTGCACCAGCTGCGTGCCTGGTGCCTTGGGAACCCCTGGAACTGGAGTTACAGAGGGTTCTGAGCCGCCCTGGGGGTGCTGGGAAATGAATCTGAGCCCCCTGGAAGAGCTATTAAATGTTGAGCCATCGCTTCAGCATCCACTTCCCCCCTTATATATATATTTTTTTTTTTAAAATCTTTAAAAGTGAGCTGAAGTTGGGGCTAAAGTGATGGCTCAGTAGTTAAGAGCACTGGCTGCTCTTCCAGAGGACCTGGGTTCAATTCCCAGCACCCACATAGAAGCTCACAACTGTAACTCCAGTTCAAGGGGATCCAACACCCCACCACACACACACACAGACCTACATATAGGCAAAACACCAATTCATCTAAAATAAAAATAAAACATAAAAAAAAAACATCCTTCCAGCCAGATGTGGAGGCACACATCTGTAATCTTAGCACTCAGGGAGGGAGAGGCAGGAGGATCTCTGTAAGTTCAGGACAGCCAAGGACACACAGAGAAACCCTGTCTTGAAAAACCAAAAAATAAAATAAAATAAAAGTACCCTTCCATCAGCATGTATTGTATGAAAGAAGATGTTTGTTTGTGTGTTTGTTGAGACAGTTGCTCTGTGTAGGCTTGGCTGTCCTAGACTCACTTTGTAGACCTGGCTGGCTTCTAACTCACAGCATCTGCCTGTGTCTTCTTCCCTGAGTACTGGGATTAAAGGTGCGCACCACTGCGCCTGGAAAAAGAAGAATTTTTATAAGTCAAGCTGGAGCAGTGGTTAGTTAAGGGGACTGGCTACTCTTCAGAGAACCTGGATTCCCAGCATCCTTTGTGGCAGTTCACAACCATTCTGTAACCCCAGGATATCTAATGCCTTCTTCTGGCCCCTGAGGGTACGAGGCATGTGCTTGGTGCACAAACACAGCAGAAGCAGGTAGATCTCTGCAAGTTCAAGGCCAGTCCTGAAAAAAAACAAATCCTAGGTCCCTCAGTGCTATACAATGAGACCCTGTCTCAAAAATCGAAACCTAACAGGAAAACTGAGGCTCACAAATGAAAGCAACCCCCAACCCTCCCTCCACACACACCAGGTGGCTGCAGCTCTGACCTACCAGTCTGACCCCAGAGCTTGCCTGTCTTTGCACTGAGGAACGGGCCCCGGGGCTTCCCCAGAGCTTCTGGAATTGGGTTGCAAGGACTAGAGTCAGAACCCAACGGCACGGCTGTTTGAACTGCACTCAGGGGGCAGCAGGGAGCCGTGGAGGATGGCGAACAAAGTGAGGGCCAGGCGAATGATGGCTGCAAGGTGCCATCAGTGAAAAAAATGGCTTCCAGGCATAGCAGTGCACCCTGGCTTCCTGGCTGCTTCCAAGGCTGAGGCAGAAGGAGGAGGCCAAGGGCACCTGGGCAGCATGGCAGAGACCATGTTTCAGGGTCAGGCATGGTTGAATGAACCTTTGTCTCTACAACTGGGAGGCAGAGCATTGCCTCATGTTGGAAGCTAGCCTGGTCTAGAACTTCAGGCCGGCCTGGACTGTGCAGTGAGACCCTGCCTTGGAAACACAAAAGCAAACAAACAGGGGCTGGAGAGATGGCCCAGCGATTAGGAACGCCCTGCTGTGCCATCGTGAGGATCTGAACTACGACCCTGGCACCCACCTAGCTTCAGAAGAAGCAGAGACAGGAGGACTCCTGGAGTTTGCTGACCTCCTGCCTGAGAACATGGGAGCCTTGGGCTCATACACAGGCACACACATGTGCTCAGAGAGACACAGACACATTCGTAAGTAAATAAACGAACCTTTAAAGCCAAAAATACAAACCCCTTACAGAGAGTAAGACTGATAAAAACATCAGCTGGGTGCCACTGTGGTGGCCCATGCCTCCTATCCCAGCACTTAGGAGGCAGAAGCAGGAGGATCTATGTGAGTCTGAGACCAGCCTGGGCTACAGAGTAATACCCTGTCTCAACAAGAAAAAAGAAAGAAAGAAAGAAAGAAAGAAAGAAAGAAAGAAAGAAAGAAAGAAAGAAAGAAAGAAAGGAAGTTCAAAGCACTGTGTTCAAAGCACGGTGAGGCATTACTTCATAGCCACTAGATGGTTTTAATAAAATCAAATATATTTTGGGAGGTGAGAGGGGTCCACAAATGTCAGGCTAGCTCTGGGATATCAGTAGCTGAAGACGAGCTTGAACTCCTGATTCTCCCGCCTCTACCTGCTGAGTGTTGAGTGTTGGGATGACAAAAGCGAACCAGCATATCTGACCTATATCATCTCAGAGCTGTTAAAACATACACCCTGCCAGACTTGGTGGCTTTAATTCTCGCACTCAGGAAGCAAAGGCAGGCAGAACTCTGAGTTTGAGGCCAGCCTGGTCTACACACAGAGCGAGTTCCAAAACAATCAGGACTACATCAATATAACACACACAAATATATATTTTATTTTATATGTGTAAGCATGTATGTACAAACTCATGCGTGTCATGGTACACCCATGTGTGGAGGTCAGAGGACAACTTTTAGGAGTCAGTCCTCTCCTTTTACCATGTGGGTCCTGGGGGCGAAACCTACGCCATGGGGCCTGACAGCAAGCATCTTTAACCTGAGCCACCTCTGCTACTCCTTTTATGTTTGTTTGTTTGTTTGTTTGTTTGTTTCCTTTCAAGATTTATTTTTCCTGGGCAGTGGTGGTGCATGCCTTTAGACCCAGCACTCAGGAGGCAGAGGCAGGCAGATCTCTCTGTTGAGTTTGAGGTCAGTTTGGTCTACAGAGTGAGTTCCAGGACAGCCAGGGCTAAAACAGAGAAACCCTGTCTCAAAAATCCAGAATCAAATAAAGATTCATTTTTATGTAAGTGTGTTTGTGTGTGTATATGAGGCTGTGTGCGTGCACATGAGCGCAGTGCTTGCAGAGTCCAGAAGGTGGCATTAGATCTCCTGGAGCTGGAGTTACAGGAGGTTGTTAGCCACCCCAACATTTGTGTTGGGAACTGAACATGGGTCCTCTGCAAGAGAAACAAGTACTTTTAGCTCCCAACCCATCTTCCCAGCCCCTTTTATTATTGTTTATTTTGGACAAAATTTACTGTATAGTCCTGGAACTTGCTATGTAGCCTGGATTGGACTTGAACTCTCAGAGAATTTGCCTGCCTCTGTCTTCTGAGTGCTGGTCTAGGCATTTGTCACCACATCAGGCTCCTTTATTTATTTATTTATTTATTTATTTATTTATTTATTTATTTATTTATTTATTTGAGACAGGGTCTCACATAGCCCAGGCTTGCCTCAAACTACCTTCGCGGTTGAAGAGGGCCTTGAAGTCCTGATTCTCCTGCCTCTACCTTAGAAGTGCTGGGGTTACAGGTGTGCTCCACCATGCCAGGGTTACATGGTGCTGGGCATGGAAGCCAGGGTTCCTGCATGCCTGGCAAGTGCTACTTGCTGCGCCACAGCCGCAGCCCTGAAATTTCAATTTTAACTCCTCATCTCAGCAAAAAGGCTAAAGAGGCATGGGAGTTCTATTCTGCTAACAAGGTCTTGGTATATAACCCAAGCTGGCCTTGAACGCACTACCTCCCGGCCTCTACCTCCTTCTCCATGACATGGATAAGGTACTAACAAGATAAGCCAGTCTCAAGTCTCTGTTTCACAGGTAGAAATCTGAGGTCAGAGGTTGATGTAGCAACCTCTTTCTCTCTCCCTCTCTCTCTCTCTGTTTTGTGAGACAGGGTTTCTCTGTATGGCCTTGGCTGTCCTGGACTCCCTTTGTAGACCAGGCTGGCCTACAAACTCACAGCTATCCACCTGCCTCTGCCTCCCCAAGCGCTGGGATTACAGGCTGTGCCACCAACCTGATTCTTGTATTACCTCCACCTTCGCTCCCTCCCTGCTCCATCCTTGCCCTAAGCCAATCTCACACCAGGCCAGATCAAATCCAGTGTCTGTGTGAAGGTACTGGCCTCTCCTCCCTCACTAGCCTGAAGAACTGAATGTGACAGAAGACAGGAGAGAGCTCACTCCAAGCCTCCAAATGTAGTACTTGGAAGGGAAGGGGTTCACAGGGGTCACTTGGAGGAAACAATCAGGGCCTCATCTCCTCCCCCTCCTAAGTTATTGGCTTCTATTTCGAAACACACTCAAGCTATACAGGAGAGCCATTGTGGGTAGGTGAGGTTAGATTTTCCTCTGCAGAATTCTCCAAGCCCAAGGGGGAACAGGGAGAGGTGAGAAGTCAAGCCTTGCCCCAGTCTCACTCAGCTTCTCCAGAAGGTGTGTCCCCAGCACCGTGCTACTTTCTCACCCCCACTTCTGGGGTTAACAAGACCACGGGGGTCCCTAGTGAGCAGCACGCTATTGGTGGGCCGTGCTGGGACTCAGATGGTAAAGCGTTATCCGGCACCCAAAGCTCTGGATTCCATTCCATTCTCAGCACCTAATGAACCAGGGAGCTGGAGGCACAAAGCTCATAGACCAGCAAGGTGGTTCAGTGGGTAAAGGAACCTCAAGACCTGAGTTTAACCCCCAGAACCCACATGGAAAAAGGCAACCCGCTCCAGAGCTGCCCTCCCACCACAGACACCCACGGCGCACAGGTGTGTGCTCCATCCCCGGACAAACATACCATAAAATTAAAATAAAATATAACGATAAACCACTGCTGTCAAGCTGAGGAGACCCCAAACCCTGACCTGTTCAGCTCTGCGGAAGTCACCCTTTTCTGCCTTGGGGGAGCAGGAGCCAGCAGCCCCTCCATTCCTCTGGCTCTGATACAGGGTGGAGATGGTCTGAGGGGGAGCGGGTCTCCATCCAGCCCTGCCTTCCGGAGAGTGGGCACAGCGAGGGTGTGGCCGCCTCAGTGCCTGAGGATTGTCTGTAGAACAGGCTGGGCAGGTGAGCAGCCTAGACAAGCCTGGGGGCAGGCCGGAGCAGGAGCGCGGGGGCCAGGGCTGGATTCTTGCTATATCTCTGGGTGGGAGTGAGAACTGGGTGTGGTGTTGTGAATGCCTGGGGTGTAGTGGTCACCCTCTCTAATTCCTCTGTCGGGATCCAGGGGTGACAAACAGTGCCCACGCTCCAAATGACGGAACTCCTGCTGTATGCGCAGTCAGTGTCCCAGCAGCGAACCCTCAATATGATTGACTCTGGCTCCAGCTTCCAAATGCTTTGCCATTCTTCATCTCAGTTCAATTAGAAAAGGCCAGTGTGTGGAGGTGGGCAGCTGGGAAGCAGGGTTTTTTTTGTTTTTGTTTTTGTTTTTTTTTTTGTTTTGTTTTGTTTTGTTTTGTTTTGTTATTCAAGACAGGGTTTCTCTGTGTAGTCTTGGCTGTCCTGGACTCGCTTTGTAGACCAGGCTGGCCTCGAACTCAGAGAGCCCCTGCCTCTGCCTCCTTGAGTGCTGGGATGACAGGTGTGAGCCACTGTGCCTGGCCAGGCTGATTCTTAAGATCTAAAGTTTTGTTTCTGTTTTTATTGTTCTGTGTGTTGGCATTCATTGTGTGCTCGCGCACTCGAGTGTTCATGGGTATGTGCCCTTGTGCGTGTGTTCTGGAGCATGGCTGTGTGCCTGTGTGTGTGCATCATGTGTGTGTGTGCGTGTGTGTGTGCATCGTGTGTGTGCGTGTGTGTGCGTGTGTGTGTGTGCATCGTGTGTATGTGCGTGTGTGTGCGTGTGTGCATCGTGTGTGTGTGCGTGTGCCTGTGTGTGTGCATCGTGTGTGTGTGTGTGCGTGTGTGTATGTGCATCGTGTGTGTGTGCATCGTGTGTTTGTGTGTGCATCGTGTATGTGTGTGTGCGCGCGCGTGCGCGCGCGCCGTGTGCTCCTGTGGAGGTCAGAGGGCAGCTCTCAGGAGCTGGCTTAGCTCAGGTCACCGAGCTTGGGGAGCTGGCTGAGCTCAGCTTTCGCCCGCTGAGCCACCTCACTGGCCCAGGCGCAAAGATTTTAGAGGTCTCTGAAGAATAAGGCCAGTAGGGCTGGAATTGAGAGGCTTAGGGTGTACAGATGTCAAGAAGCGGGACTACTTAGCCTGAGACATGGGGAACCATGGCTGGCTTCGGAGAGGGGAGAGACCAGGCCATTGGGAGCAAGCGTTGGCGTCAGGTGTGAACTGAAAATTAGGGACGGAAGTGTGGCTGGTCAGCATATCCCCTGACATCTGTCCAGGGAGCTGCAGCCTGAGACCCCAGAGTCCTAGTCTAGGTGTCTGCAGGAGTGGAGGGCCCTGGGCCTGGGACCTCTGGCCACTGGAGGCCCGGAAGAGTCCCAGAGTGCCTAGCAGGGCTCACAGGAGGTGATATTGTCGCCTAGGAGGTGTGAAACAGCCACCACCCACACTGCTTCCCCTCTGATAAAGAAGGCCATTTGTCAAGTGCCTACTGGTTACCAGGCGAGGCCCAGGGGTTCCTTTCCCGGGCATCCACCCCCCAAAATGCCTGGTCTTTGGAGTTGTGAGGAACCAGGCACCTGAGGCCTTATCCCATGCACCCCATTGGCTGTGCTGCCGGGGCGCGTGGTTTTGATTGGTTAAAACGTGTAGGAGCGGGTTTTCCCCTGAGGCCTTAAGGAGTCTGGAGCCCAGGGGCTCCCCAGGGTCTACATTAGGGGGGCCGTACTAGGAAGCTGTCCCAGGGGTTTTGCCTGCGGCGGGGCGGGACATAGCCGGAACCATCTCGTGATTCCTCCCACTGGGAACAACTCTAGACTCACTCCTATCCCAGGCTCCTTAGGACTTCTCCTATGTGCTCACCTCTCCTTCCGCCCCCCACAGCTGGCCAGCTGGGTCGGAGTGACCCTGGGCAGAGGGCATGGTCCCCAGGAAGGTCACTCCAACAGACGCTGGAAACCAGACTGTGGCCACAGGCCTGAGGTTGAAAGAGCTGGGCTCTGGCAGGGATCTTTTGGGAATTAAAGGGGGTGGGAGTAGGCCCAGTTGAGACTGGCCCGCCGGAGGAGTGGCTTGGGAGAGGCGTGGGAGAGCGATTTCGGACAACGAGGAAAAGAGACGCGCACACACAGAGACAGAGAGAAATAGATACCAAGAGGCTGAGGCTCTGAGAGGAGCCAGAGATATGGCTCGGAGCATAAAGCACAATTTCTGCTGAGCCTAAGGACCTGAGTTGTTCAATCCCGGGGACCCACAAGGGGGAAGAAAACCAACCTAAACAAGTTATCCTCTTAGCTACACACACATGACACGGTACACCCCCTCCCCCCAACATGCACACACAAATGCGTAATTTTTTAAATCTGTGTGAGGGTGTCAGATCTTGGAATGACAGACAGTTGTGAGCTGCCATGTGAGTGCTGGAATCGAACCCAGGTCCATCTTGAAGAGCCGTCAGTGCTTTTAACCCCTGAGCCATCTCTCCAGCCCCAGATAAGCATAATTTTAAGAAAATTTAAAGATGGGTGAGGTAGTGCACGCCTTTAATCCCAGCACTCAGGAGGCAGAGGCAGGCCTCTCTCTGAGTTCAAGGCCATCCTGGCCTACAGAACGAGTTCCAGGACAGCCAGGGCTACACAGAGAACCGCTGTTTCCAAACAAACAAACAAAAAACCCACCACCACCACCACCAACAAGGGAGAGAGAGAGCAGGTAGACATTCATTTACTGCCTTACTCATTCAGAAGTGCTCATTGGCCACATTTGTGCCTAACACAGCCTCAAATCCCTGTCCCCAGAAACACGATGAGTGCTATATCCCCTGGCTGAGACCTTAAAGGTTGAAAGAAATGGGGCGGGGACAGAGAGGCCTCGGGACGGGACGGGACTTATTTGGGGACCTGGAAGTTCCCTTCAGCCATCCCGCTTGTATCCGCCCCTCCCCCTCTTGCCCGGGTGAGTGATGGAAAAATTGGGGACCTGTGCTTCTGAGAAGAGGAGACCGGTCCCCACCCGGTGAGGACATCCGCGCCCACTGCAAAGATCTCGTAAGTGGCGCCGCCCGCCCGGGGACTGCTCCCTTAAGGCGTCTTTGAAACGCAGGCTCGGGGGATCCCGGCAGCAGAGGACAGGCCGGACCCCTTAATTGGAGTTGGAGAGTAGTTCACCTGGAAAAGCCCTCCCTTCCCGGCGGTTCTGGGCCCTCCCACCCCGGGTGTCCCTGGGAGGGACCCGAGAGAGAAGCTAGGACTTGCCGGTACCAGTCGCCGCTGAGGCGCTCCCCGGTGCCGCGGCGGGTGGCACAGGCTGGCAACCCGGGGCTGGGAGGAGGAGGGGGCGGCCGCGGGCGCTCGCCGGCACCCCGTCGCGGGGCCGCCCCGAGGCCTGCCACTCCCCGCCCCGCCCGCGCTGCAGCTGTCCAGTGTTCCCAGGCGCGCAGCCTAGGGCGCAGGACCCGCGCCAGGCTCAGGGGTGAGTGTTCCGCTCTGGGGGATCTTGCGGGGAGGTTGGGACTCGGTTCCTTGGAGGGATTATGGAGCTGGAAAGGCACAGCGCCCCTGGCTGGGGTTTCTAGATCCTTTATCCCAGAGCCCCGGCAGAGAAAACTGAAAACTCGCAAGTCTCCTGCCGGGAGCGAGTGGGGACGCCAGGAATCCTCCAGCTCAGCTGGACTCCTGCAAACTTTTCCTGGTATCAGGCTGGATCCCAGGCAGGTCAGATCACACCGGCTGTTGGTACAGAAGCCCTGACCCTCTGCTGAGTGAGCCGAGCAGAAACGCTGTTTAACCAGCATTTGATGCTCCCGGGGTGGCCCAGCCCGATCCTCCAAGGCTGCCTGTCTTCCCTGTGCCGCTCTGAAGCTATCTGTTTGTCTCTTTGCCTTCCTGGTACTGAGAAATCTACCTCCGCGGCCGTGTCTTCTCTGAAGCAAGATTCCTGGGAAGTCTGTTTCCTGGGAGGCCCATTGTCTATGTTCCTGAGGTTGTCTTTGTAGTGACAGGTGGGCACCTTCCGGTCTACCTCTCTGCAAGGTATTTCTCTGGAGCCTTGCTCTGTTCATGTGTGAAATGGGACAGAAGAGGGCCTCGGGATTTGGTTCTGTTGGTAGAGGGCTTGCCTAGTGTGCAGTGAGCCTAGGAATTCATGTCCGGATAAGTGGGGTGGGAGCATGTTCCCTTAACCTCTGAACTCAGGAGGTTAAGTCAGGAGGATCAGGATTCAATGTAACTTTCAGCTACATAATTTGAGGCTAGTCTGGGGTGCCTGAGGCCTTGGGGTATTTTGCTTGTTTGTTTGGGGTTTTGTTTTGTTATTTTTTTAAGATTAAGTCCCAGGCCTCTACGCAATTCTAGGCGTTCCTTGTTGTAAAACATTTCAGGACACGGTGCCTCCCGGCACTTGGGAGGCAGAGGCAGGTGGATCCCTGGGAGTTCCAGGCCAGGCCAGGGGTACTAGTTAGTTCCCGGTCGGCAGGGTTGCATAGTCAGGCTGTCTCCAAAATAAAGTTTTGTAAAATCTCCTTTACTTACTTGTGTGTGTGTTGGTGCACGGATGGGTGGGGCTGAACGCCGGCGTGCCACAGCACGAGCGTGGAGGACTGCCTGTGCGAGCTGGTTCTCTGCACAGGGTTCCCGGCATTAAACTGAACTCGTCAGGCTCGGCTGCAAGCGCCTTTACCCAGTGAGCCGTCTTGCCCTCCCTGCAAGGCATTTCCTTAGGAAACTGTGTTTTCGTTTATCTGTGAATTGAGACTAAGGATTGCCGAGAGGATTAAAGGGCTGGTGGCAGGTTACAAGAGTCATTGTGACTTAATGGCCTGTCTACTGAGGAGTCTCTGAGGCTGCGCCAGTGAGCAAGCGGCCGGGATCAACATCCTCACTGGCGTTTTGAGGGAGCAGCTTTTCTCTTTTGAAAACAAGGAAAAAGCCTATGCACATCTCATGTGCAATAATGGGGCGCAGGGCCCCAGGCTGGTTGTGGGTGGAGGTTGTGAAATTGTGGCCTATGCTGTTTCTTGGGTGTGAGACCATTCTCAGGGCTGAGCCCCTGTGGCGGCCTCTGTCACCGAATCTGCGTGTGGCTGTTTCGTGTAGAAGTGTGTTCTCATGTTCCCCCGAGGTTGGGTATGGGGGGCACTTTTTAAAGGTCAGTGCTGGGGCTGGAGCTCAGGGCCACCCACGTGCACTGAGCTTCAGGCCTTCCACTGAGCTACAGGCCGGGAGCTGGGCCCTGGCTGTTGGCTGCGTAGCTGTGGACCTAGCCTGGAACTCACGGTATAGCCGGGGTTGCTTTTGTTCCTCTCAGCGTGACCCAATTTTTTTTAGTTCGCACGTGTACCTGTGTGCGAATGTCAGCAGGTGCCTAGGGAGGCCAAGAAGAGGCTCTGGTGCTGACGTTGCTGACGTTGCAGGCGGTTGAGTTGTCTCACGTGGGTACTGGGGACTAAATCCGGGCCCTCGGGAAAAGGGGCAGACTCTCTTAACCACTAAGCTATCTCTCCAGACTGAGGCTGGCTCCGAACTCCTGAACTCCTCCGCTTCTTAAAAGCTGAACTACAGGCCCGAGCCGCCTTGACGACAGACTAGTCCCTGTGTTCCGAAGAGTCTGCGCAGACATTCCTCCTCCCTCCTAAACTTTCCCGAGACCCCCTTAGCGGGTAAAGGAGGGAGGTGCAGGGGTCAGGGGCCCTCTTCCGGAGCTCTTTCCTCCAGGCCCCCTAGACCCTGACTGCCTTTGCCTCCCGCAGACTTTCACACGGCGCCCTGGTGGACAGACCGGCGGGACAGAGCGGCGACACCTCCGCGGGGGGCGGCCCATGGAGCCCGGGCTGCTGCGGCCGGCGCCGGTGAGCGAGGTCATCGTGCTCCACTACAACTACACGGGCAAGCTCCGCGGGGCGCGGTACCAGCCCGGCGCCGGGCTGCGCGCCGACGCCGCCGTGTGCCTGGCCGTGTGCGCCTTCATCGTGCTGGAGAACCTGGCGGTGCTCCTGGTGCTGGGCCGGCACCCGCGCTTCCACGCGCCCATGTTTCTGCTCCTGGGGAGCCTCACCCTGTCGGACCTGCTGGCCGGGGCGGCCTACGCCACCAACATCCTGCTGTCGGGGCCGCTCACGCTGCGCCTGTCGCCCGCGCTCTGGTTCGCGCGCGAGGGGGGCGTGTTCGTGGCGCTGGGCGCGTCGGTGCTGAGCCTCCTGGCCATCGCCCTGGAGCGCCACCTCACCATGGCCCGCCGCGGGCCCGCGCCCGCCGCCGGCCGAGCCCGCTCCCTGGCGATGGCGGTGGCCGCCTGGGGCGCGTCGCTGCTGCTCGGGCTGCTGCCGGCGCTGGGCTGGAACTGCCTGGGGCGCCTGGAGGCCTGCTCCACCGTGCTGCCGCTCTACGCCAAGGCCTACGTGCTCTTCTGCGTGCTGGCCTTCCTGGGCATCCTGGCGGCCATCTGCGCGCTCTACGCCCGCATCTACTGCCAGGTGCGGGCCAACGCTCGCCGCCTCCGGGCGCGCACCGCCTCCCGCCGCGCCACCTCGTCGTCGCGGTCGCGCCACACGCCGCGGTCGCTGGCCCTGCTCCGCACGCTCAGCGTGGTGCTCTTGGCCTTCGTGGTCTGCTGGGGGCCCCTGTTTCTCTTGCTGCTGCTGGACGTCGCGTGTCCAGCCCGCGCGTGTCCCGTGCTCCTGCAGGCCGATCCCTTCCTGGGGCTAGCCATGGCCAACTCGCTGCTGAACCCCATCATCTACACCTTCACCAACCGGGACCTGCGCCACGGCCTCCTGCGGCTGCTCTGCTGCGGCCGGGGACCCTGCAACCGGGACTCCTCCAACAGCTTGCAGCGATCCCCCAGTGCCGCTGGGCCTTCCTCGGGCGGTGGCCTGCGTCGCTGCTTGCCACCGAGTCTGGATCGCAGCTCCAGCCCGTCAGAACACTCGTCTCCCCAGCCGGACAGAGTGGACACCAGCTGCTACACCGGCAGTCCCAGCGCAGCAACCGCCAACCGGACCCTGGTGCCAGCCGCTAAGGACTGAAGCTTCTCGGCCCGCTGTCGCCCTTCGCAAGAGCAGACTGATTCTCCACACAAGCGCAGCACCTGTAGGAAACGGCGGACTATGGCGGGGACAGGAAAGAAGAGGGGGAAATGGATTGACCGTCCCAGGAACAGACAAAAATGCGTGTCCCTCATGAGTCTGACACGGACGGCCGACAAGGGAAAAAGAAAGTGATGGAAACGTAGATTGGAAGTGACGGAACCTGAGCTGGGAGCCCCTGAAGCAGAGCCAGTGTGGCTGGAGCAGGAACCGAGGAGCAGCAGGGTGGGGAGAGGAAGAGGCAGATGGGAGGGCAGGCTGTGGGAAGGCTTGTTGATTCCGAGGAAGGCCCTTGGTTTGGCTCTGAGTCAAGTGGAAGCCACGGAGAAGTCTAAACAGTGAGGGACTCACCTGGATCCAAACCGCCACAGGTGCCCTGCGACTACCAGGGCAACCGGAAGATAAGGGAGTAGAGGGAAGGCTCCCAGCATGGTCAGAGCCAGGTGACGTCTAAGCAGGCTGCGTAAGGGCAGGATGATGGGTGGCTGCAGAGTGGAGCAGCATTGTGGAGAGAGACATTAATGCAAGCTTAGCTCCAAAAGTTTGACTTTGGAGCCTCAGCCAGATCTGAACTGCCAAATTTCCAGGATGCGGACAGGTTCTTCAGGCAAAATACAAGTACAATAAAAACAATTCAAGCAGCTGTCCTCACTATGATCTTTCGGAATAAATCCATTCATCTATTTATCTATTGTTTTCCCTGGAGTGCCGTAATCCTTATCTTTGAAAGTGTTTATGTATTGGGGCTGGAGCGATGGCTCAGCAGTTAAGAACGCTTGTTGCTCTTGCAGGGGACCTGCATTCCGTTCCCAGCACCCACACGGTGCTTCACAACCATTGGCAACTTCCAAGGTATCCCGATGCCCTCATCTGACCTCCAAGGGCACCAGGCGTACGCATGGTACACAGAAATGAATGCAAGCCAAACACTCATACACACAAACTAAAAAAAAAAAAATCTTTTTAAAATTTGGTTTAAAATTGTTTATTTGTTATTTGTTTGCTTTGAGACTGGTTCTCACAATGCGACCCCAGCTGGCCAGGAGCTTTCTATGTAAACCAGGCTGGCCTGGTACTCCCGAGTGCTAGAATTAAAGGTATTTTATTCGGGTTGGGGGTTGTGGGATATGTCTTTACTTTACAGATGTGTCAGTTCAGGCCAGCCTGGTCTACACAGGGAAGCCCTGCCTATAAAACTTTTGTTTACAAGCCCAGCAGTGGCGCACGCCTTTGCCTTTAATCCCGGCAGTGGGGAGGCAGAGGCAGGAGGAGCTCTCTGAGTTTGAGGCCAGCCTGGTCTACAAAGTGAGTCCAGGACAGCCAAGACTCTGTTACACAGAGAAACCCTGTGTCCAAAAACCAACTAACTAACCAACCAAACAATCCAAAAATAACGGCACCAACAGAAGCCCACACTTTTATTATGTATTTTGTCCCTGTGGGTATGTGTGTAGGTGCCCATGGGCCACAGCAGGAGTGTGGAGGTCGGGGAACAAATATCCTAAGGACCTGACTCAGGCTGTCATTCTTGCCAGCAAACAACGTCACCCTCTGACGCATCTCACTGGAGCCAGCATCCCACCCTCTATTTTGTTTGTTTGGTTCGGTTTCTCACTATTTATGACAGATATCCCCCGATTTCCTCTGGTGAAAATCTCTTTCAGACTGTTCATCAGCCTTCTCCAATCGGAAAACAGACATATCTGACACCCTAATCCTGCAAACGCGCACACACACACCCTGACTGCCTCTACACAGATAGCACAGGTTTTAAACTGGTCATTAAGCCTGCCTGTAATCTTGTCAGCTTTGGCCGCATTCATCTGGATGGTCGAAAGGTCCTTGCCACTGATGTTTCGGTTGCCCACTGAGCAATTCTGTGCCACGTACAGGTCCAAGGGCTCAGGTGATTCTGCATGTAGAGTCTGTGCCTGCTCACTCCAAGTCCAGCCAGCGTGAGCCCAGCCCCCACATTGCAACAACGCTTCTTGAAGCCCAGGCTGGCTTCAAACATACTATGAAGCCAAAGACGACCTTCTTGAAACGCTTGTGAATTCTGTTTCCCGGCAAGGTGTGTATTACCACACCTCACTTAAGCTGTGTTGGGACGGAACCCAGGATCTGAAGCTAAAGCAAAACCTCCACTGATCTGTAGTCCCAGCTCTGTTGGGTAGATGAACTGATTTTCCTCGCCCCGTTGTTTTGGCAAGTCTACCCTGGGGCCCTGTGTAGGAGGGTCCTGCCTGGTGGGTGCTGCTCTTAGAGGGTCTGACTAGACCGCACTAACCTTCCTGGAAGATTCTGCATTGTTGCCTGGAGGCAATTGAGTTCTGGTTTGAGTCTATAAAAGGCTAACTTCCTATTCCTAAACCTGTCTCCAGCAGGTTTCTAGACGCAATCATGACCCCTGGCTGTTGGGCGGGCACGTGGGGGGGGGGCCGGGGGGGGGGCAGGGGAAGGACTCAGGCTGCGGTTTAAAGTGCCGCGCGCCGCCTTGCAGCAGCCCTGGGAATTGCATCAGTCAGAGGGCTGCCCCGGGTTCGGCTTCTGGCCGCTGGTTGAGGTACACCGCTCCCTTGAGGCAATTTTGGGAACTGCACGCATCATGAAAGCGGGTGGTGATGGGCATGAGCTGGGGCGGCTCGCCAGGGGCGCCAAGGCGAACCTTTCCCAGAAGTTCGCACAAAGCGGGTGAGGGGCATGGTCCGGCTGGTTCCCAGGAATCGTCTCCACAGTCCTCGTCTCTTTCTTGCTAGGCTGGTTCGGTGGTTTGACAGTGGGGAACTTAGAGATTCTGATACTGAATTTAAAGAGCACCCAGTTCTCTATTTAAACACTACATTTAAATAGCACTGTTGGGACTTGGAGGGAACTTCCAGACATTTTTGTGGGAAAAGACCTGAATCGAAAATCTTTTTTCCCCCACCATTTGGTTTTTGCTTTTGGAATAGAGTCTCACTATGTAGCCCAGGCTGAACTGACTCTGTAGCCAGGGATGGCCTTAAATGTTCTGGTCCTCCTCTCTGTTTCCTGTGTGCCCACACTCAGCTATCCCACGTTACTCTGTTGTTTTGTTGAAATTACTCCTTTAATAGAACAAAATAAGGTCTTACTAAGTAGCCCTGGCTGGCCTGGGACTTGCTCTGTAGACCAAGCTGGCCTCATAGAGATCTGCCTTCTTCTGCCTCCCAAGCACAGCGATTAAAGGTGTGCGCCCATCACTCCCAGCTTTCCAGCTCCTATGTTTAATTTCATGTTTGTCTTGTTACAGGGTCTCTAAGTAGCCCACGCCAGCCTGGAACTCATTATCATTTCATCTCAGTGCTGTAGTGATGAGCTGTGTCACCACGCACAGCTTTTATCTTTACTTTTTTTTTTTCTTGTACTTGGAATGACACTCAGGCCTTCGGGCATGCCCAGGTAAGAGAGCTGGTACTGAGTTATGCCCTGAGCCTGCTTTTCAATAAAAAAAAAAAAAGCTTTAAAAGTTCTGATTGTGTGTGTGTTGTGGTTAGAAGTGGGGCATTGCTGGGAACTGGAGTTTCAGTATTTATGTCACTTGGTGTGATTGCTGGGTCCCAACTCTGGTCCTCCCATAGTGCAGTTAAATGCCTTAACTGCTGAGCCATCTCTCTAGCTCTCTCTTTTGCTTTTTCCTTGAACCTGTCATACTCCTCCCTCAACCTCCAGAGTAGCTGAAATGACAGGCCTACATCACCAGGTCCAGCTCCGTGTTTATTTTTTGTTTGTTTGTTTTGATGATGTTTTGAGAGACAGGGTTTCTCTGTGTAGCCTTGGCTGTTCTGGACTCACTTTGTAGACCAGGCTGGTCTCAAACTCACAGAGCCGCTTGCCTCTGCCTCCTGAGTGCTGGGATTACAGGCATGCGCCAAGCCCAGCTTACCTTGCTTCTTTTAATTGGCTGTATAGTATTTCACATTACAGAAGTACTACCAGCTATCAAGTCAGCGGCCTACAAAAAGATGTAGGGGGCTGGGGGGGATGGCTCAGAGGTTAAAAGCACCCACTGCTCTTCCAGAGGTCGAGTTCAATTCCCAGCAACCACATGGTGGCTCACAACCATGTATAGTGAGATCTGGTGCTCTCTACTGGTGCACAGGCATTCAGGCAGAATACTCTATAAATAATAAAGAAATATTAAAAAAAAAAAAAGATGTAGGAGTTGGGTCCAGTCCTTTGCCAGTCACATTGTCCTGTACATGTGTGAGCCTTGATAAATCTCTACAGCATCTCTCAGGGCCTGCGGATTGTGATAGAAATTTGGTCTCAGCATATCAGGAATACACCATGGCTGTGATAAGACGCCACCTCTGGAGAAGCCTGGAACTGCAGCTTTATGCAAAGTTCCAGTCGTAAGAATGAACATTGAAAGGTTGAATTCATCTCCAGTCTCCAGGAATGTCCCACTCAGACCAACATCTCTTCCACTGGACATTTATTTCTTTAATTAGCTGCTAAATACAAATACACTTACTTAAAAGCAAGTGGCCAAGCATTGTGGCTATGTTAAAAACCCCAGGACTTGGGAGGCCGAGGAAGGAGAATCGATATGGGTTCAAGGCCGGTCAGGGCTACACAATAAAACCCAGTCTCAAACATAAGTAAAGCTGAGGAGAGAATATACATTTGTATTCCCGGCACTGCAGACATGGAGGCAGGGAGAGTCAGAGTTCAAGCCAGCCTGGGCTACAAAATGACATCTGCATCAATCAATCCGTCAAATATTAAATATTAAAAGTTTTCATCTACTTTATGTGTATGGGTGTTTTATCTTCATGGTCCTGGTGCCTGTGGAGGCCAGAAGAGGGCACTAGATCCCCTGAAACTGGAGTTACAAACGTTTCCATCCTAATGCCAGTTCTGGGAATTGAACCTGGGTTCTCTGGAAGAGCAGTCAGCGCTGTAACCACCAGGTCACCTCTCCAGCACCAGTAAGAAATAACTTTATTTTTCAAAATTAATGAAAGTGTGTACATGACGGTGAGAGAGCAACTTGGAGGAGTCGGCTTTCTCCTACCAAATGTGGGTGGCGGGAAAGGCACTCAGGTTGCCAGGACTGGCCAAATACACCATTTCCCACTGAGCCACCTTGACAGTTCAAGATGAAGTCACTTTCTCTCATAGATGCCATTTGCAGCAGTAAAGTATCTCTTACCATAAAAAATATCAAAAATTTGTGAGAAATGCAGTGAGGCGTTTCTGGGCATCCCAATGCCCTCAGATGGACGCCACACCTCTCCTAATGAAAGATAACCAGAGAGAGAGAGAAACTAACATTCTCAAGGGGGCCTTCACGATGGCTCAGCAGGTAAAGGTTGCTGTTGCCAAGCCGGAGCAACTGAGTTCCATTTGCAGGCCCCACGGAGGGGAAGAGAATCCGTTTCTGCAAGTCATCCCCCGACCTCCCCACAAGCACACCCACAAATAAATTAATGTACACAAAGCCTTGTGTGGCGTCACAGCCTTTAACCCCAGCACGCAGGAGTCCGAGGCAAGAGGGTCTCTGTGAGTTCAAGGGCAGCCAGGGTTATACAGTGAGGCCTGTCCTAAAAGGAGGTTATAGGGCTAGAGCGATGCGATCAGCGGCTAAGGGCACTTGTTGCTCTTACAGAGGACTCAGGTTTGATTCCTGGCGGCCGCGCAGCAGCTCTACCTCCAGTTCGAGGGACCCTTACTTCCGTGGGCGCCAAGCATGCATTCAGTGTACACACATGCAGGCAAAACACTCAGACATGAAATTAATAACTGAAACTTAAAAAAAATAATAATAACGTTATAAGGCTGGCGAGATGGCTCAGCAGTTAAGAGTCCTTGCTGCTCTTGCAGAGGACCAGACTTCAATTCTCCCATCCACAGGGTGGCCCACAGCCACCTGTGACTTCGTTTGGGCAACGCAGGCACACGGGGCGCAGACACACTCGCAGGCCACACACCCCCGTCCACGCAAAGTAAACTGCAGATCGAAATAAAAGCATTAAAAAGTTATCTTAAAAATAAGATTGTATCTATATACCAGGTAGACGCGTCCGGCCGGGCGGCGCGGGGCGTGGGAGGGTCCGCAGGTTGAGCGGGAGGAGGACGGGTCAGCCTAGCCCGGAGGCCGGCTGCTAGGGCCGCCCAGCCCCACGCCCTGCTCCCTCCGCCCGGCACCTGCAGGAAGGGCTGGAACCGCCTCTGCGCGCCCGCCGCCCGCTTCCGCCCTCCCGCTCCTCCCACGCGTGCCGCCCGCGACCCCGCAGCTCCGCCGTGTCCCCGGCCCGAGGCCCCCCGGGTCCCCCGTCCGGCTCTTCCCGGAAGCGCTGCGCGCGGTGGCTCGGCGGCGCGGATTGGACGCGTGGCACCCAACAGAGACACCCGGGGGTGGGTGGGACGGAGGTGAGCGAGCGCCCGCCGAGGATGCGGTGGGGGAGGCAGCCCCGGGCGCCGCCCGCGGTCGCGCGTGGGGCCGTGCCCGCGGGGTGTGGGGGTGTGTGGCGGGGGGGGGGGCGCGTGTCCCTCCGAGCGCGCGCCCGGCCGCCGAGCCCGGCCGGCGGCGCGGGGTGCTGGGTGG